>NC_139624.1:30473518-30601018 GCF_964638095.1 Poromitra crassiceps | reverse complement strand
TCTTTTCAAGGCAACTTGGCATCTCACGACTTGTGGAGACTTGGATTACACCAGGTGAGCAGTATGGAAGCATTTTATGCCGGCCGCATTCTACTGCATGTAGTACACTGACTGTCGGCAATAGGGCTTCGAACAAACTTTAATAGAAACAAATTTTGTTCGATTAAATTCACGCGTGCGGACGATTAATTTAGAATTTATGAAGTCCCTGCCTGCTATAGAGAGCCAAAGTCCATCCCCTTCTTGTCGGACCCAATGCGCACCAGCATCTTAAAAAATCACACCCAAGTGCTGAAGTAAGCGGTGCAGACATACAGACAGACACCACTTAACCAATTTTAAATAATAAAAGAAGAAAATTGCTCGAGTGACATCACTGATGACATCACAACTGCCTGATGACATCACTCGCCAGTGACATCACTCGCACCAGATGGATTCGCCCAGGTCACTCTGCCTAACCCTAACCCCTTCCAGCTGACTTCCGCATCATCTCCAAAACCCCCTCCTTCCATCACATTACCCCTGTCCTACAGCAACTTCATTGGCTCCCAGTTAAATTCCGCATCGACTTTAAAATCCTCCTGCACACATTCAAAGCCATCCACAACCTCGCCCCTCCTTATCTGTCTGACCTCCTCCACACTGCCACCTCTACCCGCTCCCTCAGATCCTCCTCCTCCATCCATCTCTCTGTCCCTTCTGCCCGGCTCACCACCATGGGGAGCAGAGCTTTCAGCCGCTCTGCTCCCAAACTCTGGAACTCACTCCCTCCTGACATTCGCAACATTGACACCCTCCCCCTGTTCAAATCCAGCCTCAAAACTCATCTCTTCAAATTAGCTTATTCCCTGTAATGTCCATGGTGTTTTCTCTGTTTATTGTTTAGTTTTATATTTTTGTTCTATTTTATTTCCCTTCCACTCTTTTTATATTTTATACTGTTTGCTTGCCTGTTGCTCTGCTTCTGATTTTACCCTGTAAAGTGTCCTTGAGTGACCTGAAAGGCGCTTTGAAATAAAATGCATTATTATTATTATTATTACATCTCAGGTGAACTCCAGGTGAACTCTCGTGCTCATACTGACAAAGTCACGCATAGAAGCGGTTACACCACTTAACACGTTCACTGCCATTGACGAGATATCTCGGCTTACAGAATCCAACGGTTCACTGCCAATGACGAGATATCTCGGCTTAAAATTTATTTTATTTTTTTTGACGGTGGGACGTGGATCAACGCTCCCCACGTCTCCTATAAAAATATTGAAGCCAGCGAACGTGTACAACCCATTCCACGGACCCACTAAGTGGCGACAGTGCTCTCCCAGACTAGAGGAAGGCAAGCAAAAAGCAGTTTGAGGAAGCCATTCTCATGAAAATGGATTGGCGAAAACGCTTTCGTTTTCGCGCTGATTGCTGGCGGTGCGGGATTGCAAATTTGCATAATAGATTACGGGTGGAACACACTTTGAAACACGCAGCATAAATAAGACCAGAATCGCAAAAGCTTCATCAAAGCTCTCAACCGAAATCACAAGAAACGAGCGAGCCCATATCCAGACTTGCCGAGCGGCCGCCAGCAGACAGGCAGCAGCAGCAGAAGCAGTGAGCCTGGTGACGCGAGGTTACAGCAGCAGCAGCAACGAGCTTGTGACATGCCCGCTGCAGCCAAGAACACACACGGAGGGAGGAGTTTGAAGCAGAGGGGTGTTTCCTGCTGTTATGGAGGAAATTACTGTTCAAAACTATTGTTTAGATGTCTGACGTCTTACTGATGCCAAAAATGAATGGTTAAAGTGACTGTTCTATCGAATTTCACAAAAAGCCGTTTATCTCAGAATAATTTTCCAGACGCTGAAACCATGCTGTATTCAACTGCTAATGCTTACATAACTACTAACTCTACAAACTAACTCTTTTAGACAGAGAAAGCACACATTCTATTAGTTCTTTTGAGATATTGTGTGTTCACAAAATCTTAGCAGAAAAGAATCCTCGGGTCTTGAAAGATGAGCCAGAATCCTCAAAAAAACCCTCTGGCAGAACCTACCTACAGTAAAAAAAAAACGGCTGGCAGTGAATGTGTTAAAAAATATGAATGGTGGTGAACGGCGAGAGATGATTTTTTTTTAATCCCGTTTGAATTGTGCCAATGATGTTTGTCAATTTAAAAGATAACTTTGCAAGTCAAGAAAGTCGCAGTTTGTGGTAAAGCGGTGGCACTATAAGTTATAAATCAAAAAGACTACGCACAAGCAGTCGCATAAGTAATGTCTCTCCCACCAGGCCATGTTGGTGTTTGTGTGACGTATATTGTTGCGACAAAAGAGATACAAAACTAAACATTACGTTTCAGTTTTATGACAAACTGCAACTTTCTTTACATGCAGTTATCTTTTAAATCTTCTTCTTCTTATATAAAACGGAGTAAGTGGGTTCTGTCTGTTTCTCTGTCTGCGATTTTTGTCCCACATTGTGAGATTTGCGACACGTTGATGTCACTGATGATGTCACAACGTATATGACATCATCACTCGAGCACTTGATGATGTCATCAGTGATGGTCACTCGAACAATTGTGATGTCATTGATGATGTCACAATGTCTATGGCATCATCAGTGATGTCACTGGCCACGAGGCCACACAGCAGCCGATCGAGGGCACATAGCGCGCAATATTTCTAGTTGATAAAATGTACATGTGGACCTCATGGCACAATTCAAACGGGATAAAAAAAAAAGTATTGTCTCTCGCCATCCACCACCATTCCACCATTCATTCACATAAAGTCTAATGTCTGAATTCGTTTATTTACTATTGGGTCTAATGGCCAATAGTAATAGAGAATAGAATAGAGTAATAGAGAGCCCCAGGAACGAGCCCGGAAAAGATCGATGCTAACACTTCCTGGTTCTTTACTGTTTTCGTCTATGGGATTTTTGAATGGGTTTTTGGCGCGATGCTTCTAATAAGGTCTCTGGGCAATGCAAGCTTAATCAAACGCGAACCAGTGTTCAGTAGGATAATCTTCACACATGAGGACCACTTTTATGAGTTTTTAAGCTTTTACGTGCCGTTAAAAGGGCGGCTAGCTAGCAAACGGCTAAATGAGACTACACGGTTGAGTCGATGGGGATATTATACGTCATTATACCATGGTCTGGGTGAATACTCGATTCTGATTGGCTGCAAGGTGTCCATTAAAAAGTGATATTGTACAGTGATAATGGACACCTAGCTAAATGGTCTGTTCACCGTTCATATCAATGCGCCATAGTTTCATCAGTGTTATCAGGAGAGCAGTTTGAGCTCTATACCCCCGTTAAGGGTTAATATGACAATTTTGGAACTTGAGAAAAAAATTGACTCGGTCAAAGTAAGTATTTAAATCACCCCTGTGTGCTCAGTTTAACAAAAATAACTCTTATTTACAATTTTGATTTTCGTTTCGGAGATTTTTTAACCTCGCGTCACCAGGCTCTTCTCGGCGAGAAAGAGGAGATTTCCCTCGCTCGTGCACGAGCGGGGGCGAGCCCGGCCTTTGACAGAGAGAGAGAGAGAGAGAGAGAGAGAGAGAGAGAGAGAGAGAGAGAGAGAGAGAAAGAACTCATTTTCGTTTCGGAGATTCCCTCTCCTGAGAGAAGCCGGCTCTGTTCTGGTCAGCTGACAGAAACCGGGCTCTCAGCTGTCAACTGTCAAACCCCCTGTTTACAACTTGCAGCAACCAGCAGCCAGGCGCTCTGGGAGAGCGCGCGCTGCCTCTTATCACTGATACAAATCAAGGGGTCCACCCGCTATGCACAAATCAAGTCAAAGAGGAAAAAGACGAGATCAACAAAAAGAAAACAACGCAATGGGCAGTTAACAGCAACACACTGAGAGACGTCCTTGTACAAAACATACCTGGACTCCAACATACTGAAAGCAGATAGTTTTCACTCTACTCCTGCCTCGCGCCATTTACGTCTTATAAGACCCGCAAACGTTAACGCAATTCCCTGGAATGCGAGATTAAACAACCCAGTTACATGCCGTTGCATTCAGACATTGCCGTTTTATTTTGTATGTTGTTACATAGGCTACAAATGGCCAAATTATTAGTTAGCTTGATTCTAGAATTGTGCCAGGTGTAGAAACTAAGCAGCCATTTTATCCAATGATAGCCTAATCTTGAGCAGCCGAGGGGACTATTTTATCTCGCCGGTTCTCAACTCATATTCAAGGTTATGAAAACTAGATTTTGATTGCAAAATGCATGAAAATATAAATGAATGGTCTTGTTTTGTTTCTTTGGCAAGTGACCATGGTATAAGCGGGTTAATGCACTTCGAGGTGTCCATTATCACTTTTTAAGGGACTTCGCGGAGGCAACCATCCTCGGCTTCGCCTCGGACGGTTCACGCCTCCACGTCGTCCCTTAAAAAGTGATAATGGACACCTCGTCGTACATTAACCCTTACATAACGTCATCACTTCAAAGGATGAACACGGAAATTCTCTTTCCCTCACCTGGTTCAGCCCGGGGTAATCAGTGCACAGCAGCGCACACATCAACAACAGTCCAGGTTGAGTGGTGACGTGACGGGGAAGCCTATGCGACACTGTGTAGTTTTGGATTATCTTAGCACAAGCTTTTTACTTCTAGGGCTCGCATTTACATTTCAAAACTCATGAAAGTGGTCCTCATGTGTGAAGATTATCCGGCTGAACACTGGTTCGTGTTTGATTAAGCTTGCGTTGCTCAGAGACCTTATTTGAAGCATCGCGGCCAAAACTAATTCAAAAATCCCATAGTCAGAAACAGTGAAGAACCAGGAAGTTCCGACTACCGCGTTCCAACTACAAAAATACGTCATCCCTGGGGCTCTCTATTGGGGAGCCATAAAAGGATCTCCCCCTGCTGTCCTTTAAAATGTATTGCAGACAGCTAAGCCAATATATGTTATGTGAAGTGATTGCAGGTGTGTTGGACAGACAGGTGTGTGCTGATGGTGAGACGAGGAGCGGTACATACAGTTTTTTGACAGCAAAATAGCAAGTTCTTTGTGATCATTTTTGTTTGGAAATAGTAAATTTATGAATGTTTTGCCGCATGCCTGGACTGCAAATAAATATGATTTGAAGCATCTTTAACAAGGACCTCTGTACCTAATTGTTTGGATGCGAGTCAGAACCCACAACCCTGTCAAAGGCAAGTGGCTATTGAACTAATCTTTGTTAAGAAGCCACCACACACCATCAAAGACATGTATGTGAGGGTTAATACTCCTGTCAGTGCCCCTGACCAAGGCAATGGCAAAAGAACTGGAGTTGGTCCCCAGGCGCTGCACTGCGGCTGCCCACTGCTCCTAGTTCTAGGAAGGTTCCTAGTACAGGATGGATCAAATGCAGAGGATGAATTTCCCCATGGGGATAAATAAAGGATAACTTAACTTTCTGCTGCACCTTCAACTGCTTCTACTGCTTCTCTGAACTGGGCTGTTTAACACCGCCCGCGCATCCCCTGTACATTGTGGTTGAGTGGACTTTAAAAAGTAATACATTCATGTTGAATCTTGAATGTTTTTTTCCCCCCATGGTCAAAATATCTTTCAAATTTCGAAGAAAAAAAAAGTGACAACCCCACATTGGAAAATACAAACTATCCCTTTAATAACAGCAAATGCACATAGGCATGTAGATGCACATGGGTACACTCATATTCAAATGTAGGCACGCAAACATGCCTGCACATCAGGCATGTTTGTGTGTCACACACACACACACACGCACACACACACACGCACGCGCAGACATTACATAACCTTACAGTATACAGTAAGGTTAAATACCCTATGGAGTCTTTCACTGGCACAGCTCCCCCACATCTGCATCTACTACTCTCAACATGCACGCACGCACGCATACACACATACGAGCATGCGCGCGTGCGCACACACACACACACACACACACACAAGCACACACACGCACACACACACATGCTCGCTGTCCTCTCCTTTGCTCCATCCCGTCTCAGTTCCAGAGGGCGACACTACAAGAGACACATGTACTTGCACAGCAGCATTATGGGGCTATGTTGAGGGTGTTGAGTACTGTAAATGTGACCAGCTCTTAACTACTGCATCCCTCCACACTCTAACATGCCACCAACTCTTAACTACTGCATCCCTCCACACTGTAACATGCCACCAACTCTTAACTACTGCATCCCTCCACACTGTAACATGCCACCAACTCTTAACTACTGCATCCCTCCACACTGTAACACGCCACCAACTCTTAACTACTGCATCCCTCCACACTGTAACATGCCACCAACTCTTAACTACTGCATCCCTCCACACTGTAACATGCCACCAACTCTTAACTACTGCATCCCTCCACACTGTAACACGCCACCAACTCTTAACTACTGCATCCCTCCACACTGTAACATGCCACCAACTCTTAACTACTGCATCCCTCCACACTCTAACATGCCACCAACTCTTAACTACTGCATCCCTCCACACTGTAACACGCCACCAACTCTTAACTACTGCATCCCTCCACACTCTAACATGCCACCAACTCTTAACTACTGCATCCCTCCACACTGTAACATGCCACCAACTCTTAACTACTGCATCCCTCCACACTGTAACACGCCACCAACTCTTAACTACTGCATCCCTCCACACTCTAACATGCCACCAACTCTTAACTACTGCATCCCTCCACACTGTAACATGCCACCAACTCTATAACTACTGCATCCCTCCACACTGTAACACGCCACCAACTCTTAACTACTGCATCCCTCCACACTCTAACACGCCACCAACTCTTAACTACTGCATCCCTCCACACTGTAACATGCCACCAACTCTTAACTACTGCATCCCTCCACACTGTAACACGCCACCAACTCTTAACTACTGCATCCCTCCACACTCTAACATGCCACCAACTCTTAACTACTGCATCCCTCCACACTGTAACATGCCACCAACTCTTAACTACTGCATCCCTCCACACTGTAACATGCCACCAACTCTTAAAGGACGGCTTTACCGTGGGGAATATGAATATATATCAATCTCACGCCCCTAAGGTTTTAGAATCCGTTGAAATTATTTGAAATTGGAGCTTCACTGCCTGACCTATCAGGCATCTCTCACATTTTTAGGGACGCGTCACCCGGCTTCCCTCCCCGCTTGCGGAACTCGAGGGCCTATGAACTACAAGTCTTGTGAGCCATGGTCCCGCCTCTAGAGGTCCTCCACGCCCCTTCAGAGCTCTCGACGAAAAGCAAAAGGCAGCCATCTTGTTCACCCGCATAGAATACTGTAGCTAGGTTAGCTTTCCATAGCTCCTTGCCAAGAGACCATATCTCTGGAACGGAAGCACCAAAAGACACGAGACTGGCGGCATTGGAAAGCTCGTCAAATTTTACATCTAGTAGTAGGTGAGTTGAAGTAACGAAATCAACGCTGAGCAATGTACCCATTTTTACACATTTTTACAGAAAATAGTTACAACATCAGATGCGCGTAACTCCTACGAAAATGCCTTAAAATGCATGAAATTTTTTTTATGAAGACATCTCCCGACATATATACTACCGTTTACATTTGGTGCAATTTGGAGGCAATTTTATTTTCGATTTATTTCTTCTTCTTTGTATCTTTTATTGTCGAAGCCTTCTTCTTCTTCTTCTTCTTTGAGTTTTATGGCGGTTGGCAAACATATATGTGCATTACCGCCACCTACTGGAGTTTGATATCAGCCAAATGCCTGAGGGGTGGGCATGAAAACGAAGGCCACGCGAGCCCAGTGCATTGTGGGAAATGTAGTATTTCGGGTGCCCGCACCCGCCCCTCCCCTCCACCCCCCCCCCCCCCACACACACACAGAGTGGATTTTGGGTGATATCTCTGGCGGGAAACAACCAATTTCAAAAATTTCAACGGATTCTAAAACCTTAGGGGCGTGAGATTGAATATATATTCATATTCCCCACGGTAAAGCAGTCCTTTAACTACCTCATCCCTCCACACTCTAACATGCCACCAACTCTATAACTACTGCATCCCTCCACACTCTAACATGCCACCAACTCTATAACTACTGCATCCCTCCACACTCTAACATGCCACCAACTCTTAACTACTGCATCCCTCCACACTCTAACATGCCACCAACTCTTAACTACTGCATCCCTCCACACTCTAACATGCCACCAACTCTATAACTACTGCATCCCTCCACACTCTAACATGCCACCAACTCTATAACTACTGCATCCCTCCACACTCTAACATGCCACCAACTCTATAACTACTGCATCCCTCCACACTCTAACATGCCACCAACTCTATAACTACTGCATCCCTCCACACTCTAACATGCCACCAACTCTTAACTACTGCATCCCTCCACACTCTAACATGCCACCAACTCTTAACTACTGCATCCCTCTACACTCTAACATGCCACCAACTCTTAACTACTGCATCCCTCAACACTCTAACATGCCACCAACTCTATAACTACTGCATCCCTCCACACTCTAACATGCCACCAACTCTATAACTACTGCATCCCTCCACACTCTAACATGTCACCAACTCTATAACTACTGCATCCCTCCACACTCTAACATGCCACCAACTCTTAACTACTGCATCCCTCAACACTCTAACATGCCACCAACTCTATAACTACTGCATCCCTCCACACTCTAACATGCCACCAACTCTATAACTACTGCATCCCTCCACACTCTAACATGCCACCAACTCTTAACTACTGCATCCCTCCACACTCTACAGTAACATGCCACCAACTCTATAACTACTGCATCCCTCCACACTCTAACATGCCACCAACTCTATAACTACTGCATCCCTCCACACTCTAACATGCCACCAACTCTTAACTACTGCATCCCTCCACACTCTAACATGCCACCAACTCTTAACTACTGCATCCCTCTACACTCTAACATGCCACCAACTCTTAACTACTGCATCCCTCAACACTCTAACATGCCACCAACTCTATAACTACTGCATCCCTCCACACTCTAACATGCCACCAACTCTATAACTACTGCATCCCTCCACACTCTAACATGTCACCAACTCTATAACTACTGCATCCCTCCACACTCTAACATGCCACCAACTCTTAACTACTGCATCCCTCAACACTCTAACATGCCACCAACTCTATAACTACTGCATCCCTCCACACTCTAACATGCCACCAACTCTATAACTACTGCATCCCTCCACACTCTAACATGCCACCAACTCTTAACTACTGCATCCCTCCACACTCTACAGTAACATGCCACCAACTCTATAACTACTGCATCCCTCCACACTCTAACATGCCACCAACTCTATAACTACTGCATCCCTCCACACTCTAACATGCCACCAACTCTATAACTACTGCATCCCTCCACACTGTAACATGCCACCAACTCTATAACTACTGCATCCCTCCACACTGTAACATGCCACCAACTCTATAACTACTGCATCCCTCCACACTCTAACATGCCATCAACTCTATAACTACTGCATCCCTCCATACTCTAACATGCCACCAACTCTTAACTACTGCATCCCTCCACACTCTAACATGCCACCAACTCTATAACTACTGCATCCCTCCACACTCTAACATGCCACCAACTCTTAACTACTGCATCCCTCCACACTCTAACATGCCACCAACTCTATAACTACTGCATCCCTCAACACTCTAACATGCCACCAACTCTATAACTACTGCATCCCTCCACACTCTAACATGTCACCAACTCTATAACTACTGCATCCCTCCACACTCTAACATGCCACCAACTCTTAACTACTGCATCCCTCAACACTCTAACATGCCACCAACTCTATAACTACTGCATCCCTCCACACTCTAACATGCCACCAACTCTATAACTACTGCATCCCTCCACACTCTAACATGCCACCAACTCTTAACTACTGCATCCCTCCACACTCTAACATGCCACCAACTCTATAACTACTGCATCCCTCCACACTGTAACATGCCACCAACTCTATAACTACTGCATCCCTCCACACTCTAACATGCCATCAACTCTATAACTACTGCATCCCTCCACACTGTAACATGCCACCAACTCTATAACTACTGCATCCCTCCACACTCTAACATGCCACCAACTCTATAACTACTGCATCCCTCCACACTGTAACATGCCACCAACTCTATAACTACTGCATCCCTCCACACTCTAACATGCCACCAACTCTTAACTACTGCATCCCTCAACACTCTAACATGCCACCAACTCTTTACTACTGCATCCCTCCACACTCTAACATGCCACCAACTCTTAACTACTGCATCCCTCCACACTCTAACATGCCACCAACTCTTAACTACTGCATCCCTCCACACTCTAACATGCCACCAACTCTTAACTACTGCATCCCTCCACACTCTAACATGCCACCAACTCTTAACTACTGCATCCCTCCACACTGTAACATGCCACCAACTCTTAACTACTGCATCCCTCCACACTCTAACATGCCACCAACTCTTAACTACTGCATCCCTCAACACTCTAACATGCCACCAACTCTTTACTACTGCATCCCTCCACACTCTAACATGCCACCAACTCTTAACTACTGCATCCCTCCACACTCTAACATGCCACCAACTCTTAACTACTGCATCCCTCCACACTGTAACATGCCACCAACTCTTAACTACTGCATCCCTCCACACTGTAACATGCCACCAACTCTTAACTACTGCATCCCTCAACACTCTAACATGCCACCAACTCTTAACTACTGCATCCCTCCATACTCTAACATGCCACCAACTCTATAACTACTGCATCCCTCAACACTCTAACATGCCACCAACTCTATAACTACTGCATCCCTCCACACTCTAACATGCCACCAACTCTATAACTACTGCATCCCTCAACACTCTAACATGCCACCAACTCTATAACTACTGCATCCCTCAACACTCTAACATGCCACCAACTCTTTACTACTGCATCCCTCCACACTCTAACATGCCACCAACTCTTAACTACTGCATCCCTCCACACTAGAGCTGTCGCGATTCCTCGAGTACCTCGAATAACTCGAATAATTAAAATGATCGAGGCCAAAATGATTCGCCTCGACACGGCATTTAGAGATTAGAGACTGTTTCTCACGGACGCTTACTGGTGTGGCACAGCGCTCTTCCGGTGTAAACACGCGAGGACACATGATCGCAGACAGACCAGAGAGCAGCTACTGTATAGCGAGCGGACCCCGCAAAATGGAACGAGGCGGCGGAGAAAGCAGACAGGAGGAGCCGGGAAGGGAAGAACCAGGGCCGAAAAAGCGACCGAAACTGTCTAAGGTGTGGGATCATTTCACGCTGAAAAAGGACACGAACTCAGTGGTGTGCAAGTACTGTAACGATACTTGCATATCACAACAGTACCTCGTCAATGCTTCAGCACCTGAACCGTAAACATCCAGTCTACGCATCCACCAGCGCATCTACGTCGAGCGGAGCAAGGTAACGTAACGTTAACTATACACAACGCTAATGTAAATGTATGCTAATGATTGCTACTTGATATTAAGACTAGTAGTAGTTGTGCTCCTGGCTTGCCACGTTGCCAATATGACTATTAGTAACTGCATTCACGCTGCATTTTTTTGATGTGGCTTGCCGTTTTCTGAAATACAAATACAAAGCTCAACCTAACCTAAAACGTTAACCTAACGTTAGCGGCTAATTTAACAGCGTTGTGTGTGTGTGTGTGTGTGTGTGTGTGTGTGTGTGTGTGTGTGTGATCACACTAGCCTGTTGGTGTGTGAGAGAGTGAGTGTGTGTGAGAGAGAAAGAGTGTGTGTGTGGAGAATGTACATTTACACACCCTAGACCGGTCGACTCTGCTCATGATGATTGCAAACAACTATTTAATTTGTGCATTTTAGGCTCCAATTATTACACCACCTGACCTGTTATCTTGCTATTCTGATATTTGTGTCAATAATAGGCAACAGGTCTAGGGTGTGTAAATGCGCATTCTCCAGTTATGTTATGAACTTACCTAATAAATATCAATATTAATTATTATTTCACCTTTTTTTCAGCGGAGCACAGCGTACTATGGACAGCTTTGTAAGGACGGGTCCATCATGTTCAAGTGAAAAGATGAATGGTGCCACTGCCAGTTCTATGCAATTTAAAAATAAAAATGTTGTTTTTTCTAAGAAAGAAACTAATGTAGTTGTTTATTTGAAGAGATTTATCTTATTTTTTGGTGTATATTTACGATAAGCCTTTGAAAACACAAAAAAGGGTTCTTATCCGATTACTCGATTAATCGATGGATTATTCGGTAGAATACTCGATTACTAAAATAATCGATAGTTGCAGCCCTACTCCACACTCTAACATGCCACCAACTCTATAACTACTGCATCCCTCCACACTCTAACATGCCACCAACTCTTAACTACTGCATCCCTCCACACTCTAACATGCCACCAACTCTTAACTACTGCATCCCTCTACACTCTAACATGCCACCAACTCTTAACACATTGAGTGCCACAGCGCTTCAGTAAAATTGTCTGGAGCCTGTGCCAGATTCACTTCCATTCAGTTGAAAACAGCTATAGAATTTTTTCTATTAGGGCTATATGGACAGCGCTGGACTCTAATGAAACATTGGACACTCCTGCTTCTTTCAAAGAAGAAATTTTGTTTCTAGACAGTTCCATTATGAAATGACAGCCTCTGAAAGAAGAGCACTTTCGAGGGTTTTCTGCTGTCTTTTTTTACTTTTCAAGATAAAGTCACTTTTATGAATACTTTTTGCACTCTAATTTCAAGCACATTCACTGACTCTAGCTAATATTTTCTGATGTAGTGACGTGGTGTAGTTCTGTGCAGCCTGCGTGCCCCACCCCCCTCTCCCCCCCTCTCCCCCCCTGAGCTGCAAACTCCTCCCCACACGCACACAGTCTATTTTCGCAGCCTCCGTTTTTGCGCCAAACGGGACTGCAGGAAAAGGTTTGGCCGTTCGGCGTCGGGTGCTGCCTTTCTGGCGGGTAATCGTGTGGAGAAACTATATGCAGACAGATAGACAGAGGCAGAGGAGCTCAGTTGTGGGCGCGGATCGCAGCCAACTGTCAGCTGCAGACAGAGCAATCTATATGGCTCTGGCTGCAGCATGCATCGGTTTCTCTTTGATCACGGCTTTCTCCTGCACAAAGTAAAGGATCTGAGCGCCAAGGTTTTAGGGTGGCGCAGCTGCGTGTAGATTTTTAAGGTGGCGCTGTGTGATCCCTTGAAGGGATTCATGCTCACTGGCTGGGTACGACCTTAAACAGCAGAATTATGGAATAATATGAATTATGATATTGGGACGTCCACAGACGTCCTTGGCACTTCTTGTTACTTTTTTTTAGGACGTCCACAGACGTCCTTGGCACTCAATGTGTTAACTACTGCATCCCTCAACACTCTAACATGCCACCAACTCTTTACTACTGCATCCCTCCACACTCTAACATGCCACCAACTCTTAACTACTGCATCCCTCCACACTCTAACATGCCACCAACTCTATAACTACTGCATCCCTCCACACTGTAACATGCCATCAACTCTATAACTACTGCATCCCTCCATACTCTAACATGCCACCAACTCTTAACTACTGCATCCCTCCATACTCTAACATGCCACCAACTCTTAACTACTGCATCCCTCCACACTCTAACATGCCACCAACTCTTAACTACTGCATCCCTCCACACTCTAACATGCCACCAACTCTTAACTACTGCATCCCTCCACACTCTAACATGCCACCAACTCTTAACTACTGCATCCCTCCACACTCTAACATGCCACCAACTCTTAACTACTGCATCCCTCCACACTGTAACATGCCACAGTAGCGTAATGACTCCGTGATAAGATGACGCTCCTCTTGTGGTGAGAGAGGAGGGCATCTGCTCAGACTAGGATAGAGAACCCCCAGCTCCAATGACAATTAAGGACAGGGGGTTTTAAAGTGGGAGGCGGGCCTACCCAGGGGGGCTCCAAACATCTTCAGGGGAGGCTCAGTGAATGGAAGAGAAAAAAATTGACATTACATTAGTTATCAAAAGGAGATCACATAGAATAGCCTAAATGTGTGTGTGCGATTTTGTTAAAGAGATAGTTCAGAGATACAGTAGTTTTCTTAAAGAGATAGTTCAGAGATACAGTAGTTTTGGGGAATTGTACTATTTTTCCCCATTTTCCCAGAGTTGGAAACAAATAAATGCCTTCAGACAGACCTTTTTTTAATGTATTTGGTGTAGTTTGAAGTGTGTCAAACAGCAATATCAGGCTATATTGGATCAATTGTTGAGTATCTATGGGATCAAATAACATAATCATGATCGAATGGAATCCAGGAATTGAACGAGGGGGGGTGCCTTTTTCCAAGCTTTGTCTGGGGGGAGGCCCACAGTCTCAGACTTTGAAAAGCCCTGGAATAGGAAGTAGGCTAATCACACACACACACACACACACACACACACACACACACACACACACACACACACACACACACACACACACACACACACACACACACACACACACACAAAGCTCCAGTAAACAAGTCAAGTCAAGTCAAGTCAAATTTTATTTATATAGCACCTTTCATACACAAGGCAATTCAAGGTGCAAACAGGAGTCTACCACTGGAGATGAGTGATTGCTGCATGTCAAAACAACTACAAAATTATAAAAGAAAATTCACCTCTAGAGTAATTAGGGGTGCACCGATCAATCGGCAAGCAATCTGTATCGGCCGATTTTTACCTCAAATATGCGATCGGCTGATTGCCGATATTTTGACTGATTGCCGATATTCTTTTTTTTTTTTTTTTATAAAAAAAAAAGCCCTATCACTAATCAGGCTTTCCAACGATATAAAATACAATGCCAATTGGTATTTAAAGGCGAGAAATAATCGACCGAAATAACGTTTCGTTTATATAGTTTATATCGGTGATCGGTAATCAATCAGTAATCGGTGATCGGTCGATGATCGGTTGGGCAGATATTTCCCAAAGGCGATTGGCAATCGGTGGCAAAAAACGTGATCGGTGCACCCCTAAGAGTAATGATGATCACACAAAAATGTCCAAAGTGCGGCACATAAATACCATGTCACATTGAGTGAATCTATTGCTGCCTTGAATGTTTCATCAGGTTTGCATGATGGTTGCTGGCATGACTTTTCTGCTTCAGCCAGGCAGAGACAGAGACTGATGGAAATGTAGCTCATTAACATAACCTCAGACTTCACCTCAGACCTGAGTGGAAGAGGTCATTTCTTCTACGCAGGGTGGGAGCTGTCAGCTGAGGACATTCAAGTCCAGTAACACCAATTATAGAAATATTATTTCATTTTATTTGACTAGGACTTGTCACTCAAAACATGAGACTTTCAGTCTAATCCAGACAACCATCCAAGATAAACGGACACAGACTACTACTACTACTAGTACTACTACTACTGTGAAAAATCAATCATTTGTGTTGTTGACATTCTGACCAATTTTATTTTATTTATTTATTTGAGGGGCAATGCACATTAATGAACATTACTGTAAATGTGCCACTGTTATTCATAGCAAACATTAGCATTTTGAAATGCAAATAATGTCTTACATTGTTTTACAGGGTTTGTGATTTGCAGAAGTTAAGTGTGGACTTATCGACTGAGGTGAGAGATTTTGCTTCGAGAGTCACTGAAATGTCCCATTTCCAAAACAATACACAAAACATCTCCAAAGATGAGATAATTCCATAGCATTAATATGGGCACTAAAGGTACAAATACATCTTTTATCTGTTGTTTGAATTTTATGGGAACACAATTTCATTGAGTGAAACAATGACAAGATTGAGTCCAAAAAGTCGCATCGCATATTCAGAGATTTTGAGGTATGTCTTTTCTTCCATAAAATGTTTTCTGGAATATTATATCAAAGACCAAAAATAGCATATCGGGGATGTACAGAAGCCATTCCCCCTGCCCTATTTGAAACAAAGCAATAAGCAGACATATTTTTGCATGCACGGCAAAATAGATAAATAAAATAGAATCTTTTTCACAGAGTCACAGAGAATCGGCTGGCAACTGTAGTCCTTATTTTTCCCATGAAGAACGGAGTACAGCAGTACAGAATAATCCTACCAGGCAGTGTAGTTGATCTAATCTTACAAGGATAAAAACAGTACACATAATTTGGATGATATTCTCTCTCTCTCTCAGCGCTGGCGCAGGTTACTAGCACAACCAATCCCTGTCTGCCGTTACCTGAGTCACCATGGCAACCCTCCCCCAAAAATAATTTATTTCAGGAAGCAACCCCGTCGGCAACAACCTGTGACTCTCTCTCTCTCTGATTCTCTATCTCTCTCTCCCCTCTCTCTCTGTCTGTCTGATTCTCTCTCTCTCTCCCCCTGTCGTTCCCTCCCTCCTTCCCCTTACACTACAACATCCTATCCGTCTGCTCCTCTTTCCAGCTCATTTGCTGTCACAGCCTGTATGTCCGCCTGTCCATATTCAGCCACCACATTAGTTCATTTGTAGCTACAACCAGAGGAAATGGTGCATCAGGCTCCTTTTACTGGGCTCTTATCTGTACTCATGGTGTGTGTGTGTGTGTGTGTGTGTGTGTGTGTGTGTGTGTGTGTGTGTGTGTGTGCGTGCGTGCGTGCGTGCGTGTGTGTTTTTGTGTGTGTGTGTGTGTGTGTGTGTGTGTGTGTGAGAGTGTGTGTGTGTGTGTGTGTGTGTGTGTGTGTGTGTGTGTGTGTGTGTGTGTGTGTGTGCACACGCGCGTGCATGTGTATGTCTCTCTGGGAGCCCGCATGTGTAACCATTTGTGCCAATTATTTCATTACCAGCTGACAGATTTCACTTTCCAACGTTACTGCTCTCCTAGCCACAGGCTCCGGCAGGCCCAGAAGACACACACACACACACACACACACACACACACACACACACACACACACACACACACACACACACACACACACATACACACAGCAACCAGTTCAAGTCCATCAATTAAGGAGGCAATTTGCTCAAGTGGTTCCACCTGGGCCAAGAGGCAGGTGGGCTCTGCTCTGTTCGCCTAGCAGACACTATTAGGCTGAGGTGTCCCTGCAGAGACTTCTTCTACAATGTCCCTTCTGCCTGTTTGTTTGCCTGCATGTCACATGACATGAGGCATGTCACATGTCATTATCTCATGTGTTTGTGTGTTTGTCTATGAGTGATATGTCAACTCATCAGATAATAACTGGAAAATAGTGTGAATGTCTGGAATGTCTGAGAGAGAGAGAAAGAGAGAGTGTGTGTGTGTGTGTGTGTGTGTGTGTGTGTGTGTGTGTGTGTGTGTGTGTGTGTGTGTGTGTGTGTGTGCGTGCGTGCGTGCGTGTCAGGTTGTCAAACTCAGCAGACGGGCAGAAGAAGCAGCAGATGTTTGTCCACACACATCTCCATTCTTGACTAGACAGCTTAAAGCCCCCATCCAGTGTATTTTGTAATTTGTAAGATATTTCATGTGTACCTGGGTTTTGCCCTGTCTGCTGATTACCCACAGTGTGCTCAAAGTCCTAAAAATAAGCTGTTGGTAAAAACGGGTGATAACATCAGACATTATGGTTGTCTAACTAACAAGTGATGTTACATGATATTCATTTCAGATATTCCTTTCAGTATGCAGTTACAGTAAATAGCTGGTTTTAGCCTCTGGCATTAGGTAGCTGCCTGTTAGCTGTGAGCTACGTTTGCTAACTTAACACCCAATGTACACAAGATGCGTTACGGCTGTGGATCCGGTAAAACTGCCGGATCAGACTCTCGCCCATGTTAATAGATGAGCAATACATGCTGTGCGGAAAAAGTTTTTTTTTTCTATTTTTGTCGGATCCCGCATACGTCTGACAGATTACATGAGTGTGGGTCTGTTTGCAGCCGTACCGGAGCCGTACCGCATCTGTTCCGGAGCTGGTGGACATTGTCCCCTGGGTTTTCGCCAGGCTCAAAACGCTGCCGATAATAACTGTTAACCAATTCGAGTCACGTTCCTTCCATAAAGCCCACCAGCTTTGATATCTGTTGTCTAGCGGTTGATATTATAACAATATTGTGGCTCTAAAACTAACGTTTTTACGGAGATGCGGGGAGACTGTGATGGCGGCGACTGTCTCTGGTATTCCCACTCTGGATGCAGACAAAGAGTTGAGCAAAGAGAGAACAGACACACAGAGCACAGCGCTGAAGTCATTATGCTGCAGTGGAATAATGCCTGGAACAAACTATTAGCTTAGCTTCTTATCAATTTAAGTTCTTTGGTGCAAATGATGATGTGCGTTGTTACAGCACACGCACAACTATGTTTTCATACAACATCAACCTTGTACAGGTACCTGTAGGAAACACTGGCTGGAGGGGGGCTTTAAGTGTTTCCTGTGTGTGTGTGTGTGTGTGTGTGTGTGCGTGCGTGCGTGTGTGTGTGTGTGTGTGTGTGTGTGTGTGTGTGTGCGCGTGTGCGTGTGTGTGTGTGTGTGCGTGTGCGTGCGCGTGCTGTGTGTGTCACTGATGACATTATCAGTGATGTCACAATGATGCCTATGTATAACATCACTGATGACATCATCACTGGTGAAAGAGCCCGAGCTCCCTTTATACTGATGATGCTCAATGCTTCCTGTTGTTTTTGTTTTTACCATGTAAAGCACACTAATGTAAGCTCTGTTTTCGAAAAGTGCTATACAAACGTTTATATTATTATTATTATTATTATTATTATTATTATTATTATTATTATTATTATTATTATTATTATGTCTGCATTTGTATGTGTCACTACAGCCATGCGTGTGATCTTGATGTGTAATATAAAGAGATGTATCTGCGATCCAGAGACAAAACACACAGGCAGACAGAGCAAGGTAAAGGTGTGTGTTTTACATGCCGACCTCTTTGTACACACACGCGCTCCGAGCCATGCCGGAATGCATGCTGCAGGTAAACGGCACCGACAGGACCGACACCTCGACGTTTCCCTCTCCCCACCGTTTGATTTAACCAAGGGCATTCTGCTCCCCGCATCCCACAGCCCCATTTTCTTTCAACTCATTGGATGTGATATTATCCTTGGGCTTGTGTGGCGGCGCACAAGGTATAATTTATTGTCTGTTCAGCAAGGCAAATGTGCAAGCCCGGCATATTTCATTTGCTGAATACATATCATTATTAAAATATGAAATTTCCCCCCTTTTTGTGTTTCGCACTGTGTGGCGAAATGCTATCTGGGGTACGTCTGATTCATGCACTGACCATGAATTTCCTGGTGATAATGACCCCCAGAAATGTGGGCTATGCTGGAGCGTGTGTACAATATGTATGTGTGGGGAGGAGAGCAAAGCTAAGTCAATGTAGTGAAAAGGAAAATGAGAGGATGTAGGTAGCTAAGTAAGACCGGCAATGCACACATCAATGCATAGCAAACAGTGATGAAACCTTGAGGTGTAAGCACTGGATCTGTGGAAGCACTGACCCACATGCCCTCTCATACATACTTTTATTTGAGCTCAAACTGACAGCTAGAGATTGACACTGGCTTAGCACTCATAACAGCATATATAACTTGTAAATGACTGTGGACATATATGCATTTCCTTCTATGTATAGGAGCTTTCAGAAATCTATATAGCAGCGGTACTGTGAAGAAACAACACGCCATGAAAGAAAGCTTTCTGTATTCATGACTTTGGTTTTAACAATCCCTGCAGGCCCAATAATGAAGTTCTTCTTCCTCATGTGGAATGGACCGTAATCATTATGATGAAGCCGCAACGGCGCCTGGTTTTTCTCCCTGTTGTATCGACGGAGCTGTAAACATACGCATAAAACTATATGTAGCAAAGATGTAACTGTAAAAAAGGGCTATTAACAAACATGAGAGAGAGAGAGAGAGCGGAGTAATGTCTCACGTCAGAAGATTCTACTCAAACACCAGCTCCTCTGCCACCACTCAAAAACATACTCCAAATCTCCAAACAGCCATTTAAGATATTCCGCTCCACAACTTCATAACACAAGGGGTTCAAATGAGTAAACAAGAGAAGCTATCACTCAGACAGCAACCTGTTGGATCACATGCTATTCCACACCCTACTGTTTGACAGCTAGGCCAATAAGACGCAGTTGATCACCATAAGAGCAGCAGCACACATGTTGCATTATCAACCTTTTGTTGCATGACTAACATCCATGTCAGCTCCTTCCCCTCCACACTGCATAATGTCAGCCCCTTCCCCTCCACACTGCATAATGTCAGCCCCTTCCCCTCCACACTGCATGTCAGCCCCTTCCCCTCCACACTGCATGTCAGCCCCTTCCCCTCCACACTGCATAATGTCAGCCCCTTCCCCTCCACACTGCATGTCAGCTCCTTCCCCTCCACACTGCATAATGTCAGCCCCTTCCCCTCCACACTGCATGTCAGCCCCTTCCCCTCCACACTGCATGTCTGCCCCTTCCCCTCCACACTGCATAATGTCAGCCCCTTCCCCTCCACACTGCATGTCAGCCCCTTCCCCTCCACACTGCATGTCTGCCCCTTCCCCTCCACACTGCATAATGTCAGCCCCTTCCCCTCCACACTGCATGTCAGCCCCTTCCCCTCCACACTACATGTCTGCCCCTTCCCCTCCACACTGCATAATGTCAGCCCCTTCCCCTCCACACTGCATAATGTCAGCCCCTTCCCCTCCACACTGCATAATGTCAGCCCCTTCCCCTCCACACTGCATAATGTCAGCCCCTTCCCCTCCACACTGCATGTCTGCCCCTTCCCCTCCACACTGCATAATGTCAGCCCCTTCCCCTCCACACTGCATAATGTCAACCCCTTCCCCTCCACACTACATAATGTCAGCTCCTTCCCCTCCACACTGCATAATGTCAGCTCCTTCCCCTCCACACTGCATAATGTCAGCCCCTTCCCCTCCACACTGCATAATGTCAGCCCCTTCCCCTCCACACTGCATGTCAGCCCCTTCCCCTCCACACTGCATGTCAGCCCCTTCCCCTCCACACTGCATGAAGTCAGCCCCTTCCCCTCCACACTGCATAATGTCAGCCCCTTCCCCTCCACACTGCATGATGTCAGCCCCTTCCCCTCCACACTGCATAATGTCAGCCCCTTCCCCTCCACACTACATGTCAGCCCCTTCCCATCCACACTGCATGATGTCAGCCCCTTCCCCTCCACACTGCATAATGTCAGCCCCTTCCCCGCCACACTACATGTCAGCCCCTTCCCCTCCACACTGCATGATGTCAGCCCCTTCCCCTCCACACTGCATAATGTCAGCCCCTTCCCCTCCACACTACATGTCAGCCCCTTCCCCTCCACACTGCATAATGTCAGCCCCTTCCCCTCCACGCTGCATAATGTCAGCCCCTTCCCCTCCACACTGCATAATGTCAGCTCCTTCCCCTCCACACTGCATGTCAGCCCCTTCCCCTCCACGCTGCATAATGTCAGCCCCTTCCCCTCCACACTGCATAATGTCAGCTCCTTCCCCTCCACACTACATGTCAGCCCCTTCCCCTCCACGCTGCATAATGTCAGCCCCTTCCCCTCCACACTGCATAATGTCAGCTCCTTCCCCTCCACACTGCATGTCAGCCCCTTCCCCTCCACACTGCATGTCTGCCCCTTCCCCTCCACACTGCATAATGTCAGCCCCTTCCCCTCCACACTGCATAATGTCAGCCCCTTCCCCTCCACACTGCATAATGTCAGCCCCTTCCCCTCCACACTGCATGTCAGCCCCTTCCCCTCCACACTACATGTCTGCCCCTTCCCCTCCACACTGCATAATGTCAGCCCCTTCCCCTCCACACTGCATAATGTCAGCCCCTTCCCCTCCACACTGCATAATGTCAGCCCCTTCCCCTCCACACTGCATAATGTCAGCCCCTTCCCCTCCACACTACATGTCTGCCCCTTCCCCTCCACACTGCATAATGTCAGCCCCTTCCCCTCCACACTGCATAATGTCAGCCCCTTCCCCTCCACACTGCATAATGTCTGCCCCTTCCCCTCCACACTACATGTCAGCCCCTTCCCCTCCACACTGCATAATGTCAGCCCCTTCCCCTCCACACTGCATAATGTCAGCCCCTTCCCCTCCACACTGCATAATGTCAGCCCCTTCCCCTCCACACTGCATAATGTCTGCCCCTTCCCCTCCACACTACATGTCTGCCCCTTCCCCTCCACACTGCATAATGTCAGCCCCTTCCCCTCCACACTGCATAATGTCAGCCCCTTCCCCTCCACACGGCATGTCAGCCCCTTCCCCTCCACACTGCATGCCAGCCCCTTCCCCTCCACACTGCATGATGTCAGCACCTTCCCCTCCACACTGCATAATGGCATTACAAGGTAAAATGAGTGACACAGGTTATTATGGCCAATAATGTTATTGGCTGTCCTTTACAGTGAGTTAAACACATTTTCTCCTATTGTGTTAGATCGGGAATTGGAATTGGAACCCTGCATGCAATTTATTCAAGGGTGCAACAAGCTAAGGAGATGTGACGTGCCAATGTTTCTTAGTGATTTTCATTATGTGTCATTCTATTCTAATTCTTTTTCAATTGGACCATAAGAGCTGCGGCTGTAAGCAGTGGAAGAGGCAGGAACAAACGAAAGAGGATTTGGCTGCAAGACATCCTGAGAAAGAAAATAATGATCTTTATGAAATTGCTTTAGACACAATCTGACAGCCAAGACAAAGCAAGTGGCTGGCCTCGTTAAAATCGATAAAGCCTCCATTAGTTTTCTAAAGAGAAACATGCAATTTGTTTCGGTGGCACAGCATAGCATTGGTGATATTCTGCCCCTTCAAGAAAAAAAGCTAACACACTATAGTCAACCTAATGTCGCATAAAACCTACATTTCTGTCAGTTGGAAATGGAAAACCGCTCCGAACACGCCGGATCCATAAAGCACGGCCAAGCCTGTTATCACACATACCGCATTTGTGTCACAGCGGCCTCAAGGGTCTCGCTTTTGTGAAGACATAAAAGTGTTGTTTCCAAATCCATTCAGATGACTGTGATCTAACGCACAAAGAAGATCAGACTTCTTAGCTAGCTATCGATCACCTCGATGAAAACAGAGACACAGCAATTAATCCGATAGAGGGATGACCTCGCCTCTACCTTTGACACGGCAGAAAAGCACAAATTGGAAGTCGCGGGAAAGGAGAGAGAGTGCACTCCTCCTCGCCCATCATTTCCTCTGGAGTTTGTGGATGCAACACACTCGAGGACCCTGGTGGTCAAAGAATCAATAGTGTTGGAGAGTTGGCTTATGAATAAACTGGACAGAGGGTCGTGTTCAGCGCTCCTCGATCAGCACTCTTTCTGCGTGTATGTCTTGATAAATATGAGCCGGGCCCGGATGGCCATCATTATTTACCAGGCAGGGAGGGGAGGGACACACTTCTCTTGTGATGGATACATTGCCGGTGCTGCAAGAACGGGCCTGGAGGTCTCCGCCCTTTCCATGGAGGAAAACGCTGATCTTAGAGGAGCAGCTGACAGGCCCAACAGACAAATGGCCCCGCCACTCTCTAACCTCTATCCTCCTCCTTGTCCTCCTCCACAGTGTGCGTCTCCTGCCAAACTCCTTCTCCCTGTCCTGTGGGGGGACTGTGTGTGCATGTACCGCATGCTCAATCACACCGCTGACCTCCATCAGATTGTAGATTGTTTATGATACAACCTGATTCGAATAGGATTCGAACCTGCGACCCTCATGTTGGAAGGAAGAGGGAATCTACCGCCGGCACTACCCAGATGCCCACTACTGCATGAGATTTTAATGAACGATACAGTTGCAGATATTAAAATCACTCGAGCCATTTTTCCACATCTTGCATCACCATAGAAATCAATGTAAACAGTCTAGTAACGTGCCACGACCACACTGTTTCACATTTTTATCCATATTACGTTGATGCGTAAGAAGCAGCATCAATATCGTTGCTGATGCAACGTTGTTGTGTTTTTTGCAGGATATAGCTCCATTCTATTTCTTGGAGCTTGGATTGGTCGGGCCTCAGGGAGTTTCAGGCGGAACTTTGTGTGTGAAGGGCAGGGAGGAAGTGTGTTAGTGTGAAGGGCAGGGAGGAAGTGAGTTAGGTCCATCTCTCTCTAGCTGTGTTTCCATTACAGTTTTTCGCAAAAGAATTGCGATATTTCTACAACTTCGACAATGTACAATTGCGACTTGTAGGCGTTTCCATTGAAGTTGCGTTTGAGTGATTCCCCGTTGCAGCAGCTGCCACAGTGATTACGCACGGGGATCTTCTGCCCCATATCCCGTCCCCTGCATGCTCAAATCCAACCAATGGTCAATGCAAATCCCAACATGAAGTTACAATGCATATAAACGAGCCTGATTATCAATTCAAAAGAAAATGAGTCGCAAAATGTTGCTGGCTGCGTGAATGCAGTCAGCGCGACAGGCAGAGGAAAAAAGGTAGCCTAATAGCCTACAACTGGTCCGATTTAGAGATGGAGGGGGGAAAAGGCTGATTTGGTTCTATAATTGCACCTGAAACGTGTGCAATGTATTAGCCTACTCACAGTCACTGTATTCACTTCAGACAGCACCACCGCACCAGTGTGTGCTTTTCATCCTCTCATCTCGCCGCTGTGCCAAATGCGCGCACACAGGCAACCTGCTGTCACCATGGACCGATTTCTGCCATTAAACATTATCTAATTTGCCCGGCTACGCTTTTGCATAACACTCGTCTTTCTGCTAGGTAGCGTTGCTTCAAAGTTTTCCACTTGCTGCAGAGGTTTTGACACGGCTATCGAACCTTACTTACCAAACTTATTTTCCGCTCCTTTTCCAAGGGATAATATGGGTCACATGACGTGCAAATGCGAAAAATGTGTTTCCATTACACTTTTGCGATAAACTTCTATATCGACACGTCTGAAAAACCACCTCATGAGAGCGAAAAAACTTTTTGCGATATTTGGGAGGTTTTTCGAAATTCACGTGTTTCCATTACCCACTTTCTATTGCGATATATAGATTTTGCGCATTTCTGAGAGTAATGGAAACACGACTTATGACATCACTATTTCCAAAGGCCATTGAGTCTCTCCTGTAAAACTGGAACCCAGATAGAATCCACACAGCCGGCTTTTCATTAGCGTCAACTTCCAACCGCTGCCTTTTTACCGTCCCACAGCACTGCCTTTTTTACTGTCCCACAGCACTGCCAAAATGCAATCAATAGGACCTTAGGAAAACAGGGTGCAATAGTGCACACTTTTTACTGTCCTGGACCCAGCACAATCAATAGGAACTGTGAAAAACAGGCCGTGAGTAAATATTGGAGATTTCACACACAGCGATGAAAAGTGCCCACGGACACAGGACACAAGGGGGTTCTTTGGAATAGGAATAGATTACCTTGAAAAACCACCGTGGGTTTCTGCCTCAACTGTGATTGATTCATCCAAGTGAATTAATTAACAACCCCTTTAAGTAATGAATCAATTAAGCAATTGATTAATGCGCATTGCCCTTATGGATTACGGCTGATACTAACCATTAAAGATAAATTGTCCTCAATTTAAATAAGTCTACAGCAGGTTACATCTGGTGGAAGACTTGGAGTACCTACTGTATGCATGCACATTGCGGTGAAGGATTTCACATGACTACAGATTTGCCAAGTAAGGCACAGTATCATAAGCTGTAGGCCTATATCAAGTAAGGCACAGTATCATAAGCCATAGGCCTATACCAAGTAAGGCACAGTATCATAAGCCGTAGGCCTATACCAAGTAAGGCACAGTATCATAAGCCGTAGGCCTATACCAAGTAAGGCACAGTATCATAAGCTGTAGGCCTATATCAAGTAAGGCACAGTATCATAAGCCGTAGGCCTATATCAAGTAAGGCACAGTATCATAAGCCATAGGTCTATATCAAGTAAGGCACAGTATCATAAGCTGTAGGCCTATATCAAGTAAGGCACAGTATCATAAGCCGTAGGCCTATATCAAGTAAGGCACAGTATCATAAGCCATAGGTCTATATCAAGTAAGGCACAGTATCATAAGCCGTAGGCCTATATCAAGTAAGGCACAGTATCATAAGCCGTAGGCCTATATCAAGTAAGGCACAGTATCATAAGCCATAGGTCTATATCAAGTAAGGCACAGTATCATAAGCTGTAGGCCTATATCAAGTAAGGCACAGTATCATAAGCTGTAGGCCTATATCAAGTAAGGCACAGTATCATAAGCTGTAGGCCTATATCAAGTAAGGCACAGTATCATAAGCTGTAGGCCTATATCAAGTAAGGCACAGTATCATAAGCTGTAGGCCTATACCAAGTAAGGCACAGTATCATAAGCCATAGGTCTATATCAAGTAAGGCACAGTATCATAAGCCGTAGGCCTATATCAAGTAAGGCACAGTATCATAAGCCGTAGGCCTATATCAAGTAAGGCACAGTATCATAAGCCGTAGGCCTATATCAAGTAAGGCACAGTATCATAAGCCATAGGCCTATATCAAGTAAGGCACAGTATCATAAGCCATAGGCCTATATCAAGTAAGGCACAGTATCATAAGCCGTAGGCCTATACCAAGTAAGGCACAGTATCATAAGCCGTAGGTCTATATCAAGTAAGGCACAGTATCATAAGCCATAGGCCTATATCAAGTAAGGCACAGTATCATAAGCCATAGGCCTATATCAAGTAAGGCACAGTATCATAAGCCATAGGCCTATATCAAGTAAGGCACAGTATCATAAGCCGTAGGCCTATATCAAGTAAGGCACAGTATCATAAGCCATAGGCCTATATCAAGTAAGGCACAGTATCATAAGCCGTAGGCCTATATCAAGTAAGGCACAGTATCATAAGTCGTAGGCCTACAGTATATCAAGTAAGGCACAGTATCATAAGCTGTAGGCCTATATCAAGTAAGGCACAGTATCATAAGCCGTAGGCCTATATCAAGGGAGTATTCCTGCTGCATTAACTACACACATTATCTGTATGTCACTGAGCCTGAAGCTGTGCTTCAGGGCTAAGGTCTCTAAAATATATTTCTGCAAATAAATGATATCTGCTAAAAAGAAGCAGGAATAGTAATGAATATAGTATTGTTGCATTCAAGTCACACCTGATACTGCACTTCACTAGTGCCTTGACTGTAATTACAAAATCTCCATATTTGACATGCAGGCAAACCCCCATGGCTCATAATGGCATAACCAGAAGGCTGCTTTTAGCATTCTCTATTTGCTCCTGTAGCACCAGTTGAATGCATACTGTATACAGTACAGTATGTCAAGGAATATAGTCCAGGCAAAACAAGGAACAAAAAAAGACAAAGGCTACTTGTGAGTGCAGACAAGAGGTGTCCCCCTTCCTGAACTCATGAATAAAGACATGGCAGGGCCTCCTTTTCTCCATGGGCCATGTACTGTACGTGCATGACATGGAGGGGAGAGCGTTTGCCACTGCTTGACCCAGATATCTGCCTGAGGCTTAGCGCAGAAAGGAACCATTCTAATCCATATCTCTTTAAAGAGCAGCAAAAAAGGAATCCCTGGACCCTACTTATATCAAAGGGGAAAAAAGATTCTAGTTGCCTGTTGTCATCCACTCTGTATGAATACACATATCTCTGTCACTTTGGCACACTGCGTCTCACTCTGTGGGTTTAACTGAAAATCAATAACTGCAGTCAGGCAGACTGGTGGTCTCTTTAACTGCAGTCAGGCAGACTGCTGGTCTCTTTAACTGCAGTCAGGCAGACTGCTGGTCTCTTTAACTGCAGTCAGGCAGACTGCTGGTCTCTTTGGGGGAGGCAGGGGCGTGTGCAGACATGAGGCTTTCTGAACTCATAAATACGAAATATGGGACTCCACTTGAACTGGCTACTGCCACACAGGCATTTTCGGGAATATGCCTTTCTTTGATGTACGATACACACATTGATAGACCCTTCTCACGGGGAAGAAAGGGGCAAGCAAAACACTAATGAGGGTTTCAAAATTCCATGATTGGAATTTGGAAACCCTCATTAGTGTTTTGCTTGCACCTGTGTTTACCCTGTCTTTTCGACACAAAATGGTCCCCGGGAAAAGGGTCTATTGTGTCAAACATGTCATAGGTGACAGTGACACCTGAGAGGGCACAAGAAAAACTGAAATTGAGAGAGAAAGACACAAACCACTAGAGGGAGCTACAGGTGAATCTCTTCATAGAAGTACTTGGGAAATAAATGAAATGTGTAGCTTTTCAAGCCGGTTAGCCTTGATACATATTTTTTTATTCCAAACCCATCTTGTAGCAACTAACACTATAGCCACAGTGCAATGACATCAAGAGGAAAACATGTCAGTAATTCAAGATTGATACATTTCACTGCTGTATGCCTCTATGCCTCCTCAGGGTGTACAGAACTTCAGAAAATAATTTCCCACAAATCATAATGTACTTTACTCGTTACTGTTTTTAGTGTACTGTAGTATATAATGCATCAAAGGAAGGAGGTGTTCTATTATTGTGACAATTTAACTTTAACAAAGATATTTTCACATCTTAAAATGCAAATTGTCACATTACTCCAACTATCCTCTTCTTGTATTCAGGAAAAACGGCATGTCATCTTAAGGTAACTCGTAACTTTAATAGTAACCGATAATGTGCTTTAATCATGCCAGCAGTCATTTCATAGGGCTATATCATTATCGTTATCTTATCTTTGAAAGGAAGCTCTTCATTATGTGACCTTATCCCATGCTAAATATGACTGAACTGGGCTCGCCTGAGAATTGCCATGCTAAGAACTTCATGAACCTGTCAGGGTCTCTATTGCCATGTGACAAATATCTCGGCCAATCAAGAGCGCAAATGGGATTTGCTCCATTGCTTGAATTATTGAAGTGGACAGCGTGAGGAATTTATAGTGGAAAATCCATCCACATTTTCTATGCATAATGTCTTAATATGTTGGCCTTCCCCATCCACCCTCTCTGCAGTGAGATAATATACGACTCCCAAAAAGACACCTTCCTGACACACAGTGTTTGGCTATCTCAAGGCTGGCAGAGGGATGCAATTTTGTTCCTCGGTTTTTACGTCAGAGCACTCTCATTGGCAACATCACGGCCTTACGAGACATTTAGCTAGCAAGTGCCCCCACTCTCCCCAATATGCTAATAACTCAAACTACGCACTGGTGTCCGCAGGCTAATTTCAGATAGCATAGCCCCTGAAAGAATACACATAATCTACCACTAGCACTGGCGCACATGCACATAGACACACTTATGCACACACACACATAGACAAAGTGGGTGAATATGTGGCATGACAGAGGAGAGACTAAAAATAGTTGTTTTCTTGTTGTTCCTCCTCCTATTGTTCTCTAAATGTATTGCACACTGGAGTGGGTCCTGTTGCACGACACACATGTTTTATTGTTTGTGAAGGAATGCTGTGCGAGACTAGTAAAATGGCTTCTGTTCATTTGAGCCCCCTTGGCCTTGTGCGTGCCTTTCATTATGCTCGTCCCCAAAAGACTGTCACTAATGCAGTCCTTGGAATTCATTATGTCTCTACATCTTAGCCCTTACAGCTGACTGTGACCTTGGCCATTCTTACAGCCTAAAGTGAGCATGTTCTCAAACCTCCTTTGTGCCTCTCCCTCCCTCCCTCCCTCCCTCCCTACCTCTCTCTCTCTCTCTCTCTCTCTCCACCTCCCTCCCTCCCTCTCTCTCTCTTTCTCTCTCTCATTTCAATGAGAAACTGTAATGAACTTCACTTGCCTACTCTTACAGCGTGCCCAGCAACATAGCCCAAAGCTATAAGAGTGATTCTGTGTCAGCTCTTGATGCAAAGAAAAATGCAGGCTTAGGGGAAAAAACACCTCCCTGTAAAAAGCACAACATGATACTGACAAACAACAGCGGTGCCGGTGAAGGTCAAAAATATTGCCTTGCCAGTCAACAAGCTCAACAATGCTGATGGCCTGAATCTAACGAGAGTCCCTCATATTCACACAGAACACACGGGCAGCGCTTTTGTCATCATACTGTGGCAGCCACACAATTCTCCCGCATGGTTTTGACCTCTGTAGAAAAGGCTAGCATACCACAGTAAATTGAAAATCCAAACGCACACAGGCAGGCTTGAGCATGTGCTGGTACAAAATGCCCCAACTACTCCCCCGTCTCCCATCTTGGCTGACAGACGGGCTGTTTCTATCGCTCGGCACGGGTGGAGATCCCCCTTCCCTTCCCCACAGTAGTGATGGACGTATAGCACAGTGGGGAGAGAGTGTTTGCCACTGCTTGACCTGAATATTTGCCCAGGGCCGGAGGCAGGGACTCAGGGAAGAGATGGAGGGCCCATTCCAAAGCACGCCTCTCTAACACCAGCAAAGAGGAGAAAATCCATGAACCCATGAGTGCCAAACAACCTCTGCTCACCCCAGGGTGTGCATGCGTAGAGCTGGGTTTTTTTGTATGCCAAGTTCATTGTTAGGAGGGGGAAATAGGGTATTCTATATACAGTGCAGTCATTTGACTTTCATAAGGAGTTTGATGCTGTAAGTTTACTCACCCTCTGCCTGAAGATTTCCCTCTAGGCAAGTGTGATATTTGTATTTATATTTTGGGGGATGATATTGATGGCTTGTGACAAGGAACACGCTGTCTGAAACATTGGTGACGTTTTTTGATGGATGCTCTTTACTCTACGCTGATGCAGGAATCATTAAATTACATGTCATTACTATAGTCTCTCTGGTATGTGAAGAGGAAAATCAATTAATTACTCCATAGCTGAACTACATGCTAATATGCAGCCATGTCCGCAGGCTATGCTATTCATACAGCATGCCTAAGATGACAGACAGACACACCACAGGCAGGGTATTCAAGCACAGAGAATCGCTGTAGGGTGTGTGAATGATTATCGAGCTTGAAATGTATCCAGGTTTGAAAATAGGTATAGAATAAATGCTAATGGGACGACATTAGAACCGCTTGACCTCAATGTTACCCTTAAGCTAGCCTCTAGTGCCATCTATTGAAAACATTTACTACAAATCATTATTCTCTTATATACAGACTTGGACTGTTTTTTTAAGGTTACTTTACGTTTATGGTTACTTTTTTTCAGCACAGCTTGTTGATTGAGTTGAGTTTTATTTCTTCACCCGTGCAAAATTGATCAATCGATAAACTTGGGGATAGACTTGTTGATGCTGCTGTGATTGAGGGGAAATTACAGCACAGCAAAGACCTTCTTGCAAGTGTTTCTAGTCTAGTTTCGGCCAGATTTTGTGTCATCATTATTGAGAAAATAGGCTATAGGCTATCGAAGATTAAATGCGGTTGCGCCGGAGCGCGACGCACACATTCCGCATTGTGATCATGTTTTCTTGGAAACTTAATAAAATAGGGGAAATCCGACACGTGCGTGTCATTGCAAAACATAAACCAAGTGGGGGGAAATGAGGGGAATGCTGACTGATTACCTTCTTTGAGCAGGCGTGAGTGGATGAGGAGAAGGAGAAAGCAGCAGATCGCCGCTCCAGTGAATGCCCACGCAACTCTGAGCAGCTGCATCCTAGCGCAGGAAGCTTTCTGACGGAGCGAGTCACAGACAGACAGCCGCGAGCAGAGAGACACTCCAGCTCAGCTCACACGCACACACTGCCTCCCATTCTGTTGGCCGTGGAACGTTGCTCTCATTCCTCACACAAAAATCCCCCTTTATAGTCCGACTGAGATATGATAGAGAGGAAAGATATATATATATATTTTTTTATGTGCGCGCTTGATTCGCGGTCGGTGCGTCAGAGTGGGTACCGCTCCAAACAGAGGGGCAATTAACCCCCTATCACCGCCTGAAGGGCTGGCATCTTCCCCTGGATCACGTCTTCTTCTTCAACAGTCTCCCCCAGTGTTTCTCAGTGTCTCGGTGACGGGCGGCTCGGGCTCGGTGGAGTGGGGTGCGCCCCTCGCTCCGTCTCCGTCTTCAAATAGTGCGCACGGCGGGTCCACGGCGATGCGGTGCGCGCAGATGATGATTATGATCACCGCTCTCCACTGCACGTTACGCACACATCTCTCCCCCACCGCTGGAGAGGCAGAGGCGAACACTGCCCACCACCGAGTCGCCTTAATGCAGCCTCGCTCTCCCTCTCTCTCTCTCTCTCTCTCTCTCTCCCCCCCCCCCCTCTCTCTCTCTCTCTCTCTCTCTCTCTTTCTCTCTCTCTCTCTCTCTCTCTCTCTCTGCTGTCCCCTGCTGTCCCCCTCCCCTCCCTCTGTCTGTCTCCCTCTTGCTTCAGTCCAATGCAACTCTTACCATTTTACGCACGGGAGTAGGCTAGGCAGTTTCGTAAAGTATGCAATCCCGGGTACCCCCCCCCCCCCCCACCCCTCCCCCCATCTACATTTCGTCCCCCCCCCCACCCCCCTGCTACATTTCGTCGCCCCCCCCCTCCAGCTACATGTGTATCATCATTTGAAAACACTGCAGTTGAATTTTGTGTTCAGATGAAGCACTATGCCAGGACCTACTGTCCCCTTTATCTTTATTTGTAGGCGTAGGGTAGGCATAAAATATCTTATCATAAAATATCATATCATAAAATATCAATTGCGCAAAGACTGGCTCCCTAAGGTGCTGTTTCGGTGACTTGTTCGCTCATCAGATGATCTATAGGCTGGTGAATATCAGTGCAAATCTCTCTCTCTCTCCCTGTTCTCTCTCTCGCTCTCTCTCACTCCCATAAATAAATATCTTCAAGCTACAAGACATAGTGCTGCTATAATAGGATGTTTCCACTGATGTGATAATAAATAAATAAATAAATAAATAAATAAATAAATAAATAAATAAATAAATAAATAAATAAATAGCCTAATTGGGGGGGCAAACAATATAATCGGTGATCATCATCAGGCAGTCACAATAGTCTCGCTTGACAGACTATGGACTAAGCAAAGATCAATTAAACTAAAGAAAGTATTAATTTGTGTGTGGGGGGGGGGGGGTGTTTAAAAGACCCTACATCATGCACACTCCATAAAAAATAGCAGTACGATATTGAATTAATGTAAAATATAAAGGAAGAGATAAATGGGTTGTACCATGCACTAGATCCCTGGATGTGTCAAAAAAAAAGTAAACAATGTTTATGGAAGATATTCTGCACCTCCATATTAGTAAGGCATCCCAGCTATTGAAAAAGCAATAAGCTTTGAGTAACCTAGCCTGAGGCTCACCCTCCTTAAACAACTGCAGCCTCAAATTTCATCATACTGTATTATACAGTATAAATGAAGAATTGATGCAGTTTCATTTGCCGATTCAGAAGCCTGTTCCACCCTGCTCACGATCTGACGTTTCAAAAGAATATCAGCATCGTATGTATGACTGAAACCAAACCATCTGGAGGAGGGCCAATATTGAATAGCAAAACAATGGCTTGTATAATCCCTCCCGCTGAGTGCCGACACACAGCCATTGTTTCTGTTAATGTAGCCTATATTTGTATGATGCTGGATGCAGTTTGCATCTCATGTGAGGCAGAGTGCTTAGCAAGAGATGGAGAAATAATCATTCATTCATTCATTTATGCATTCATTCATTCATTCATTCATTCATTCATTCATTCATTCACTCGTTCATACCCACAATGGGAAGACATCAGTCAATTTGCACACAATAGTGTTCAAGTAAGTGGCCGAGGCATCTGAGAGCAGTGTTGCCTGTGGGGAGTTCAGAGTTTTATTCCTGCATCTGTCTACTTATAATTGAATCAGAGTGACATGGTTGGACGACTGACGGCACCATTCAAACCAGCCAACTGTCATTGTACTGTCAATAAGGTCGGCCCCTGCAGCTACTGTATAGCACTAATTAGCTGATAACTGTCTCTGTTGTCGGGCATGTGAGATTGTGTGTGTGTGTGTGTGTGTGTGTGTTTGATTCAGTGAGAGAGAAAGGGAGGAGAGGGAATTTGTTTGCAAGTCAAAATGTGTGTACTAATATGGATGCTTGTGTGCATGCGCCTTGTGTGTGTGTGTGTGTGTGTGTGTGTGAGTGTATCTGTGTGTGTGTGTGTGTGTGTGTGTGTGTGTGTATCTGTTGGAGAGCGGCCATGTTTTAAGTCTTCTACACATACGTCTCCCAGCCTCTCCTCTCACTCTGTGATACATCAATCTACTGGACAGCAATTAACGGAGACCTGTCCAGGAAGTGTCTACAAGGATTTGGGTGGGAGAAGAGTGTGTGTGTATGAGTGTGTGTGTAGGTCTAACATTACCATATGCTGAGCCTATGCTTGCCCAAAGAGCTACACCTACCTATAAATAACTTAACACAGGGGCTCCCAAACTTAAGAATACCGCGGCCCATTTTGAAATGTGAAAATCTTCCGGGGCCCACCCAACCCTTTAATCATAACTCTGATCAAAACCTGAGACTAAGATTATGTATTTCCCTGTTTTTTAATATTTTTTATTTCATTAACAGAGCATAAGGGAAATCAATAATCCATCCACATGCAAAAACATTTTGGCAAAATACCCAAAAGCAGATTGCCAACATTTTCTCCCCCATTACTCATCAAAAGTGTGCATGCATAACACATTTGTTGAGACAAAATGTGATGAGCAACAATATTTCAATCCCCAAGCTAATGCTATATTTAATCTGTGAAAAATGCTACCTTATCTGTAAAGGGGAGACTTGTGGGTACCCATATAACCATTTTCATTCAGATAAATTGAGCTGAGAGGTCAAGGGACCCCTTTGAAATATTTTTCCCTCGCCAAAATGTAACCTATGTTTGTAGCATTATTTAGCCCCCTTCCCGACAAGCTCGCTTATATTATGCTTGGTACCAATGGATGCCTTAGGTCTTCTAATTTCTTCTGATTACAGGATCTCCACTGTAGCTTTAAAAACCCTGCTACAGCTATTTGATTGCCACCTGCAGTACCTCCATGGCCCACTAGTGGACCGCGGCCCACAGTTTGGGAATCACTGACTTAAAATAGTCTTATTAACATTGGTGGGAAACATTGGGAACACATTGTACTGTTTCATACAGTATGGCAGAAGTACCCTACAGCTATTCAAAGGGTTGCCATCTTTAGGCACCTGGTCCTGTCATCTTGCCTGGGTGGCATTACTTTGCTACTTGAAATTGAGGACACACACCTGACTTAAGACCAGGTGATTGGGACGGCTGGTACAATTGGGGCCAAAAGAAATATCCCCAGTTGGTAAAAAGCAGATTTTTGGGTCAGTAAGGTTAGGGTTACGCTTAGGTTTACGCAAGTAGTGGTTATAGGGTTAGTAGGGTAAGCCTGCAGGGGATGCATGCGTAAAAACAAGTATGACCTAAGTAAGACTCTCTCTCTGTGTGTGTGTGTGTGTGTGTGTGTGTGTGTGTGTGTGTGTGTGTGTGAACCTGTAAAAATGGTCCCAAAACGCCCACACCAAACATGCACTGTACAGTGTTTAGAACCTTTATGCCCGCAACATCTCTTGCACTGCAGTGATGAGGAAAAGTTCAAAACATTTGAAAGGATTTCCAATAGTGACTTTGCGGCTCTTTACACCTACCAGTAATTAGGCTTTTCCATTAAGTTATTTATAACATGGAGCTGTGAGGATCAACATTCGCTTCACTCCTAACTCAGCTGTAGCAAATAGGCGCCTCAAGCTTCGCACAGCGCAGCACAGCCTCTGAGAGCAGATAGCACGCACGGTTTAGTGTCTCACACTTAGTTGCCTGGAGAGAGAGCAGGGTGAATGTAAGAGAGCAAAGTGAATGTAGCCAGAGTTTTGCTCCATTTACGCATCCACAGGCCCTCTTACAAGTCAAAGTGCCTGCAGCAATAAAGAAGGAAAAGGAAAATGGAAACAGAAATGGCTTATGCTGGGTTATAATGGTGTAAGAAACTGTTACATCAGGGTTATAACATATTGTATCTCGTCATCATGAAGCAAATTAGAAACTGCCCCATTATTTGATTCAATCTATATCTTATGTGTGTTTACTGCACTACTGTGTTCTGATTAATTATTGAATACCGTGATACTACTGGTGTACACCTAAAGTAATTTGTAAATACGGTTGTTCCCCATTTCATTCGGCCACTTTGCTGCGGTGCTGCTGCACTGCTGTGGCAGCAGTGAGGGGGGTCTCAGCCACTTTGCTGCGGTGCTGCTGCACTGCTGTGGCAGCAGTGAGGGGGGGCTCGGCTACTTTGCTGCGGTGCTGCTGCACTGCTGTGGCAGCAGTGAGGGGGGGCTCAGCCACTTTGCTGCGGGGCTGCTGCACTGCTGTGGCAGCAGTGAGGGAGGGCTCGGCTACTTTGCTGCGGGGCTGCTGCACTGCTGTGGCAGCAGTGAGGGGGGGCTCAGCCACTTTGCTGCGGGGCTGCTGCACTGCTGTGGCAGCAGTGAGGGGGGGCTCGGCTACTTTGCTGCGGTGCTGCTGCACTGCTGTGGCAGCAGTGAGGGGGAGCTCAGCCACTTCGCTGCAGGGCTGCTGCACTGCTGTGGCAGCAGTGAGGGGGGGGCTCAGCCACTTCGCTGCGGTGCTGCTGCACTGCTGTGGCAGCAGTGAGGGGGGCTCGGCTACTTTGCTGCGGTGCTGCTGCACTGCTGTGGCAGCAGTGAGGGGGGCTCAGCCACTTTGCTGCAGTACTGCTGCACTGCCTCAGACAGTGAGGGGGGGCTTTTGTAAAGAACAAATACAACATTTAAATAACAACAGCCACACACTGTACTGCAGCAGTACCTTGGAAACCCAGCAGTAGAGTGAACAAACTAAATGAGTAACAACTGTAATGTGTAATAGTAAATGTTGTCTTGTCTCGCTTCTCTTTCTCTTGCTTGAACTTTAGTTTCATCACAAAACACGTTGTTGTTGTTGTTGTTGTTGTTGTAGTTGTTGTTGTTGTTGTTTTGGTCTGGGGGACCAGCTATAGACACTTTGTAAATGATAGATGGTTGTGTGCATTTTTTCTTGGCCCTGTTTTTTTTATATGCAAATACCAAAGACCTTTTAATCAGAATCAGAATCACTTTTATTGCCACAATATGCCAGATTACTGTACATATGAGGAATTGGTCTTAGTGTAAGTATGCAGCGTGGCGGTCATATCGGTATTCAGAGATAAAAGGACAATAGGAAAATACGGACACATACAGACAATTTTAAGAATAGTTTTTGTCTACTATGGAATCCCATTCTTTGCATTGCATTTTATTTGACCATATATATTATGAAAGCATTTCCCTCTCCTCCATCCCCACACCTCCCACCTATACTGCTGTCACGTCTCCTCTCTCTCTTTCTCCTCCTCTTCCTGCCGCCCCCTCACTGCTATGCTTTTCCTTGCCAGGAGCCCGGAGAGGCGTTCCTGGCTTTGTCCTCTGTGCAGGTCACTGGCTCGGTGCCAGACACAGCCCATGCCAATAAAAGCCATGAGTAATGGCCTCAAACTTCTACATTCGCTGTGTTTCCCATTATTTCCCACGGCCGATACATCTGCAGGAGGACTTCATTAGAGGGAAGAGCTGGAACATGCGGCCCGTGTCCAGTGTGTCCAACACAAAGATCCCTACAAGTTAATCAGAGATGAAAGTTGAGATGGCAGCTGTCAATATAACTTCCCTGCTGACCCAGTTTGTGCTCAGACAGTTGGCACCATTATGTTTGTGCAGATGAACACACTTCTGCAGTCTGTCACGAGATGATGGGTCCCTCTGGGCCTCGAAGATGAGACAGAGTGGGGGGAATTAAAGTCCTTTAGGAAACTAAATCAGTGAATAATCTAATCTGAAATTTTAGAATTTATTCTTGCCCAATATATAATCTTTGAATAATCTAAGTTTCATAATAGGAAGGATGTATAGTTCAATAGGCTATAGTTTTATACAAGAGAATAGGACTCTTCAGGATTATTCCTGCTGGTGTCTGCACATAATATCACAGCACATTATATATCACAGCTTGATTTCCTACCTTCAGGAAAGCAGGAAAGTTTCAGGAAAGTAATTCCTAGTATGAAAAAAGAACGTCTACAGACTAGAAAATGTACTTGATTTGGCTTTGTCAAAGTTTCTGTTTTTGTGTTATTTCATTGTGCATTGAGTTTTTGTCAATTACCTGCCACCCACAGGAAGAGATGGATGTTTCCGCCAGGAAATGATCCTTCAAAAACATGTCACCATACAAACTATCATGTCATAACGCATGTCTTACTTGGGGCGTTGTTGTTAGCTGGAGATAGCAGTTCATTTTCAAGACTCTCTCTCGTAACGGGACAAGCCCCGTCTTTTATTGTCACACGAACACCACAACACATGCATGCGGCCACAACACACTCATGCTGACGGTGGCCGGTGAAAAGTGTCCTCTGCATTTAACCCATCCAGGCATGTGAGCTTTGACACTGAAGTTTGTAAAGGGGAAATGTAAACTATAGACAGATGTAAATGGGCTACAACTTTAAAGAATAGCAACATTTTGTTTTTAGGGATATTCTGACAAATTATTTCGCATAAACAATAGGTTACACCTCTATTCTATTCTATTCTATTCTATTCTATTCTATTCTGCAGTGTCCAACAAAATGTCTGCACTTCAGTCTTCTTTGGAAATAACTAGGTCCTATAACCTTCAGTCTTCACAGCTCGAGCACAACATGCTGAAAGTTTAGGTTGTCTGGAAAAAGTTCATAGATCATGTGTCTACCTTTGATCATGTACTGTACCTTTGTGAAGGTTGCTGTCAAAGTTTTTTAGCATAGGTTCAATTCGTTTCAATCCAAGTTGTGCCAGAGAGAGGCGCGGTGAGATCAAGGTGTTTGTTATGAAGCACTTCTGTTCTTTCCAAGGTTTTACCTCTCTGAGAATGTCATCTCATCAGCTCATCTTCAGCCAGGGGCTTCTACAAAGGCAGGCTGGAAACCACACTTCCCACTTTCTATCTATCCAGAGCATTGAGTTGGATTATTTAGGTTGAACCGGGTGGGTTGGATTTTTTTCAGCTCTTTTTGTCAGCTATAGATTATATGATGTGGTATTGACACAGGCACGTGTGTGTGTGTGTGTGTGTGTGTGTGTGTGTGTGTGTGTGTGTGTGTGTGTGTGTGTGTGTGTCTGTGTGTGTCTGTGTGTCTGTGTGTCTGTGTGCGAGAGAGAGAGAGAGAGTGAGTGAGAGTGAGTGAGTGTGTTCATCCATCCATCCATTATCTCCCATCTTTTAAGCCACCTAGCCTGATCCCATTCGTAAGCAGCTTCAGCGCTGCATTGCCGCTGTGAATCATTGTTTATGTTGATGATGTTTGCTTGGTGAATATTCATCACTTCTTCCAAGTTTTCACCACCCAGGCATCACATTAACTATGGAAACAACTAGCTTGTAAAATATATGATTCTGTGGCGTCAACCGGGGAGTAAAGAAAAACAAAACAGGCTGACTGGCCACATTTATTTATTTATTTTCAGAAAACTGCCACTGCATGAGAATGCGCTACAGTTGTTGCTTTGGCATACTGTTTTTCACACAGCAAAGCACTTTATTTAGAAGACAGTAAAGTGCATAAATACATAAAGAGTGCCGAAAATGTTTATCAGTAATGAATTCATCCTTTGTTATGTATTTAAAGCAGTCTCTTTTACTATCTGTTTATCTTCCCTCTCAAAAGACAGAATAAGGCAGACCAAAAAATGAAGGTGTAGACAATTAAATCAACAACAACAACAACAACAACAACAACAACAACAACAACAACAACAACAACAACAACAACAACAACAACAAGAAAAGCCTCAACAAATGCAAACACACGTTTATTTACCAAGTGCATCCACTGTCCCCAGGGAGAGGTGTGGTTAATGACATCCAGTAGGGCTGGCACGGATCAGAAAACCCACGGATCGGATCGCGTGACGGATTTTGAGCCACAGATCACGGATTTTTCGGATCAGCAAAAAAAATATATATCAGATTTTTTCTCTCAAAATTAGATTTCGATTAGATTTTTTAATACTATTATACTGCTCTAACCATTTGTTGCCCTCATAAGTGACACAATTTATGCTTTTACTCTGAAGGCGGAACAACCCAACTTCCTGTTTTAGGTGGCACTGCTATGCCTAACTTCCTGGCTGTTGCTTGCTAACCTGCAGTCACTTGACACGCGTACAGACCAGACCAGGTGAGTCTGGAAACATAACGTTGATGCTACATTAAGCTACTCAGTGGCCCCACGTGTTGTTTTGTTGTTATGTGTCCTAAAAGCAACATTTCACCATCCGGTGATAATGTGTTCGTGAAAAGTGTGCGCGTGCGCGTGTGTGTTGTGGCTCTCATTATCTTGTGCAGCCCGCAACACGCTGATCGCATTCCTGTGCTTTTTCAGAGGTGTTGAAATAAGTTTGTTGTGATGCTGTCTTTAGTAGCCATTAGCCACAGCCTTCAGAGAGACTTTACAGCGGCGACAAGGGATGAGGAAGCTCACTTGTGCTTGCCATGATGATGCCTGCCTGTGTCTGGCTGCGCTGCAGGCGTTCTCATACACTAACGTTAAACGACCATTGACGTTCCTAACCGCGTTCCGAACCGTGGGGGCTGATCCGTACGGGTCACGAATTATCCGTGATCCGTGGCAGCCCTAACATCCAGAGGATATGTCTAAATGCTAAAATGACAGTAAATTAAAATAGGCTCACTGACTTAGTTTGACATGTGGCCACAAGAACCTTTCTGGAAACTTAAACCTAACACCTAACAAAGAACAAGTGACAGGCAGATATACTGTAAGCTGAATAATCAACCAAGTGACAGCCGGAAATAAGCTGAATAATCAGCCAAGAGACAGGCAGATATAAGCTGAATAATCAACCAAGTGACAGCCAAGCTGAATAATCAACCAAGTGACAGCCGGATATAAGCTGAATAATCAGCCAAGTGACAGGCAGATATAAAATGAATAATCAACCAAGTGACAGCCGGATATAAGCTGAATAATCAGCCAAGTGACAGCCAAGCTGAATAATCAGCCAAGAGACAGGCAAATATAAAAGCTGAATAATCAACCAAGTGACAGCCAAGCTGAATAATCAGCCAAGAGACAGGCAGATATAAGCTGAATAATCAGCCAAGTGACAGCCGGATATAAGCTGAATAATCAGCCAAGTGACAAGCAGATATAAGATGAATAATCAACCAAGTGACAGCCGGATATAAGCTGAATAATCAGCCAAGTGACAAGCAGATATAAGCTGAATAATCAACCAAGTGACAGCCGGATATAAGCTGAATAATCAGCTAAGTGGAAGGCAGATGTAATACCCTGGTTTCTAACCATGCATTATTTGTTTATATCACAGTCTGTTACTGTTGAGTATTTTGTTGTTTTCTTTATACTATACTTCAAAGGGTTAAATTGTTGATTGCTGTCTTGGAATCACAAGTAATAGTTGTCATGGTTACCTGAGGAACACTTGGGCGATTACAAGGCTTGTTATTGGGTTGGCGAGGGGAGGTCCTGAGACGTGGAAAAGTATTGCACGAGGGGAGGAGACTAACGAGGAAGAAACGGGGGAATAGCGGAAAAGCCGAGAGGAACCTACACAAGTACTCGCCGTCGCGGTTTTGTTTGATTCAATTGAACTGTAAAGTACAGTAGCGTTTCTGTTAACGTGCCTGACGGGCGTGAGATCGGGACTGTCGTCTTTGCCGAGGAAAAGAGTGCTTTCTTTGCCGTGGAGAGAGATTGGTCTACACGCGTGCATGTTCGGGACTGTAACTCACATTTCCATATTAATATTCTATTGGGGTATTAACACCCAGGTTGTTCTACTGGCCTTTCATGGTCATTTCTAAGTGTGAGAATTATAATTAACCCTAGACTTGTTTATCACACATGGAGGTGGCTCTTTCACCATTTTACTTAGTACTGTTGATTAAAGGGGTTTGATGCTTTATTACGAAATATAAAGTATTCCTCATATAACGAGCCTATGGTGAAAAAGGGTTACACAGATATAAGGTGAATAATCAACCAAGTGACAGCCGGATATAAGCTGAATAATCAGCCAAGTGACAAGCAGATATAAGATGAATAATCAACCAAGTGACAGCCAAGCTGAATAATCAACCAAGTGACAGCCGGATATAAGCTGAATAATCAGCCAAGTGACAGGCAGATATAAAATGAATAATCAACCAAGTGACAGCCGGATATAAGCTGAATAATCAGCCAAGTGACAGCCAAGCTGAATAATCAGCCAAGAGACAGGCAAATATAAAAGCTGAATAATCAACCAAGTGACAGCCAAGCTGAATAATCAGCCAAGAGACAGGCAGATATAAGCTGAATAATCAGCCAAGTGACAGCCGGATATAAGCTGAATAATCAGCCAAGTGACAAGCAGATATAAGATGAATAATCAACCAAGTGACAGCCGGATATAAGCTGAATAATCAGCCAAGTGACAAGCAGATATAAGCTGAATAATCAACCAAGTGACAGCCGGATATAAGCTGAATAATCAGCTAAGTGAAAGGCAGATATAAGCTGAATAATCAACCAAGTGACAGCCGGATATAAGCTGAATAATCAACCAAGTGACAGGCAGATATAAGGTGAATAATCAAAGTGACAGGCAGATATAAGCTGAATAATCAACCAAGTGACAGGCAGATATAAGATCAATAATCAACCAAGTGACAGGCAGATATAAGCTGAATAATCAGCCAATTGACAGCCGGATATAAGCTGAATAATCAGCCAATTGACAGGCAGATATAAACTGAATAATCAACCAAGTGACAGGCAGATATAAGCTGAATAATCAACCAAGTGACAGCCGGATATAAGCTGAATAATCAGCTAAGTGACAGGCAGATATAATGTAAGATGAATAATCAACCAAGTGACAGCCGGATATAAGCTGAATAATCAGCCAAGTGACAGGCAGATATAAGGTGAATAATCAAAGTGACAGGCAGATATAAGCTGAATAATCAAAGTGACAGGCAGATATAAGCTGAATAATCAAAGTGACAGGCAGATATAAGCTGAATAATCAAAGTGACAGGCAGATATAAGCTGAATAATCAAAGTGACAGGCAGATATAAGCTGAATAATCAAAGTGACAGGCAGATATAAGCTGAATAATCAGCCAAGTGACAGGCAGATATAAAATGAATAATCAACCAAGTGACAGCCGGATATAAGCTGAATAATCAGCCAAGTGACAGCCAAGCTGAATAATCAGCCAAGAGACAAGCAGATATAAGCTGAATAATCAGCCAAGTGACAGCCGGATATAAGCTGAATAATCAGCCAAGTGACAAGCAGATATAAGATGAATAATCAACCAAGTGACAGCCGGATATAAGCTGAATAATCAGCCAAGTGACAAGCAGATATAAGCTGAATAATCAACCAAGTGACAGCCGGATATAAGCTGAATAATCAGCTAAGTGGAAGGCAGATGTAATACCCTGGTTTCTAACCATGCATTATTTGTTTATATCACAGTCTGTTACTGTTGAGTATTTTGTTGTTTTCTTTATACTATACTTCAAAGGGTTAAATTGTTGATTGCTGTCTTGGAATCACAAGTAATAGTTGTCATGGTTACCTGAGGAACACTTGGGCGATTACAAGGCTTGTTATTGGGTTGGCGAGGGGAGGTCCTGAGACGTGGAAAAGTATTGCACGAGGGGAGGAGACTAACGAGGAAGAAACGGGGGAATAGCGGAAAAGCCGAGAGGAACCTACACAAGTACTCGCCGTCGCGGTTTTGTTTGATTCAATTGAACTGTAAAGTACAGTAGCGTTTCTGTTAACGTGCCTGACGGGCGTGAGATCGGGACTGTCGTCTTTGCCGAGGAAAAGAGTGCTTTCTTTGCCGTGGAGAGAGATTGGTCTACACGCGTGCATGTTCGGGACTGTCCTCCTGAGAGGGAAAGTGATTTCTTCTTACTGTGAAGAGATATCAGTCTAAAGCGTGCGTGTTTGTGACTGTCGTTTCTGCCGAAGTACAGAGTGCTTTTCTAACTCTTACTGTGGAGCGAGTCAGCTGCAAAACTCCGTGACTGGGATTGTTTAGCTGCCGCTGCTGCACCATTGAGGGGAGAAACTCGGTGTTCGTCACCTGCCTGCACAGACGGGGAGGCATGAGACAACGTGAGCTGTGGCCCCGCGCTGAACAGGGATCCCCTGCTCTACTCATCTCCGCTGTGTGTGGACGGGAGATAGGATCGGCTCCGTGTCAGGTGGTTGGGTCACCAACTACCGTTCTGTGACGTGAAGAGGATTTCCTATTGGCCTTCTCTGCACGTGGAGGTAATCTGTTGCTTTCAAGTTTCTCCTGAGCTCCAACTAAGCGCGCCAACGAACCAATGCAAGCTTGCTTAGAATAGAACTACCGTAAAATAGGAACAGAGTGCACTCAAAATAATCGGGTAACTAAATTGACATTTGGGGTTTATCTATTTTATTTTCATAGTGTTGGGTTGTATTTTTGATGTGAATAATAATTCATTCATTCCACCCATTCATTCAGTTAAACAATATCAAGAAACTGAGATACTGTGTGGTTGTCTTGTTATTTCTCATTAAAGGTAGAATACGTGAATAAGGTAACTCACATTTCCATATTAATATTCTATTGGGGTATTAACACCCAGGTTGTTCTACTGGCCTTTCATGGTCATTTCTAAGTGTGAGAATTATAATTAACCCTAGACTTGTTTATCACACATGGAGGTGGCTCTTTCACCATTTTACTTAGTACTGTTGATTAAAGGGGTTTGATGCTTTATTACGAAATATAAAGTATTCCTCATATAACGAGCCTATGGTGAAAAAGGGTTACATTTGGGGGCTCGTCCGGGATATTTGATTATTATTTGCTGGAATTTGTGAGTTTGGTTACTAATGGTCATTGTGTATCTACTGTCAAAACAGATTTTTTTTGGTTGTTCTATTCTGAGTGTACAAAATGGATGCTGCTGAGATTGAAGCTTGGTGTAAAAACAAACATGTGCCTTCTGAAATGGCAGTGGTCTTAAGTGATGTTGCCAATGGTGTCACAAATGATGATTTATATCAGGCTTTGGATCTGGTTAAAGTGTTAGGAAAATCTAAGGTAATTGATCGCAGCCTAGATACACTTTCTAAAACACATTTTGTGCTAATTGAGACATCTATTGACGTTACTAAGCATGTCATGCCTGACTGGGTGGGGATTGGAGAGGGTGTCCATTGGCCAGTGAGCACCATCACCCCTGTTGTGGCGGAAGAAGAGTTTCAGGCCAAGTTGCTGTCATTTCTCAAGAATGAAGGAAAGACTGTTGCTGATGTTAAAGGTCTGCTGAACCCCTCATCTTCACCACTTGATGTAAACACCCAGCTGATCAGTGCCATAAGTTCTCTGGTGGACAAATGTCAAAATGTGCCAGCTGAGAGTCAAAGCTACAGAAAGCTCCGCATGTTTTCGGGTTTGAAACCTACCCCCAGCGGGGAGGAGGAGTACGATCCATGGGCGGAGCAAACAACCCATTTGATGCAAGAGTGGCAATGCAGTGACAATGTAAAGAAACAGAGAATTGTGGAAAGTCTGAAAGGTTCTGCTGCTGATATAGTGCGGTTCCTCAAAGCCCAGAACCCCACTGCTACCTCATACGACTATATGCAAGCTCTGGAAACAGCTTTTGGAACTACTGAAAATGCATCCGATCTGATGTACAGATTCAGACAGACATACCAAAGTGAAGGGGAAAAGTTGTCCACCTACCTGCTTCGACTGGATAAATTGCTACACTGTGTGCTAAGGAAAGGAGGGATCGAGTTGTATCATATGAACCGGCTTCGCATTGAACAGATTGTGAGAGGTGCGTTGTCCCAGGACATGATTGCTCTTCGCATCCGCATGACATACAAACTGCGACCACCACCGACCTTCACTGAGCTACTGAGGGAGGTCAGGGAGGAAGAGGATATGCTTCAAAGTAGAAGTGCTGCCAAGACTGCAGTGATGTCTAAGGCTGTGACTCTCATTCCTGCTCCTACTCTAGATACTAATGTCAGCCCTGAAATGGAACAGCTGAAAAGAGAAATCAGTGTGATGAAAGCTGAAATGACTTGTCTTAAATCCGCTACAGTTGCAGTGAGACCTGCACTCAAAGTAAAAAGTCTGAAACCCCTGCAAAGACTAAATACAAGAGGAATGACACTCCACAGGGGGTTGCCAATGATAGCAATCGACCTGGAATATTTTGCTACAGATGTGGCGAGGATGGACACTTCAGTAGAGAATGTGAGGGAGAAGAAAACCTCAAGAAGGTGAACCAACGCCTCATCAAACTGACAAGGAAGACGGAAAACTACAGGGGGGCTCAGTAGAGGAACGGCCTGGCGTCCCCTTAGTGAACACACGTTCCACCAAGTGCAGCAACACAAATGAGAGAGTGGATGACATCATACCTGAAGGCTTGGTGGGACCAAGCTCCGCTGTACCATTGCAGATTGAAGGCATTTATGCTAAAGCAATACTCGATACTGGGTCTCAAGTGACTTTGCTGTACAGGTCCTTCTACAACAGATATTTGACACACCTGCCATTGACACCTATCAGTGTCTTGCAGATATGGGGTCTAAGTCCTGCTGACTACCCCTATGATGGCTATTTGTCACTTAAGCTGGAGTTTTTGGAGGCTGACGTAGGAGTGACTGAGACCATTGCTGCACTTGTGTTGGTCTGTCCTGATCCAGTCGTGAGGGGTGAAGCCAGCATACTCGTTGGTACAAACACACCTACAGTGAGACGACTTCTGAAGAGCTGCAAAGAAAAGGCAGGTGAAAACTTTTTGAGTGCAAACCACGTTCATCCCGCTTTTAAAAAGGCATTTGAGGAGCTGCCAGAACTCCCCCCTGATGCTGATAGCCACAAGAGAGGAACTGTGTGGTTCTCACAACACAGACCTGTTACGTTATGTCCTGGAGGAGTAGCCAGAGTCACTGGTGTACCAAAATTCCCTGGAACACCAAACACTCAAGCTATTCTCGTTGACTCACCTGACGATCCTGATGAGGCACCACAGTTTCCAGATGAGCTCCTGGTGAGACCGGAGATGCAGGCATCTACAGTCGTGATGTCTAAAAGAATCACTGTGATAATCAGAAATATGTCAGCAAGAGAAGTCACATTGAGAAGAGGGATGCAGATTGCTCACCTGTTTCCTGTTGATGTAGTGTCTCCGCCTCCTGTGAAGAGAGAGGCTGAGTCTGTCAAAGCTGAAGAACTGACACCAACCTCCTTCAACTTCGGTGATTCACCAGTACCGACCGAGTGGAAGGAGAGGCTGGTGCAGAAAATGATGGAACGTAGAGAAGTCTTCTCTACTCAAGAGTTCGATGTGGGCTGCAGTAAGAGCACTAAACACACAATCAGGGTCACAGAAGACAAACCTTTTAGGGAGAGATCTCGTCGCCTGGCACCTGCTGATGTGGAGGCAGTGAGAGAGCACTTGTCAAAGCTGAAGGAAGCTGGCGTCATCGCAGAGTCACGAAGTCCTTATGCCTCACCCATAGTGGTTGTGAGGAAGAAAACTGGGAAAATAAGGATGTGTGTGGATTTCAGGACGTTAAACAGACGCACAATCCCAGATCAATACACCGTTCCACGCATTGAAGATGCTCTGACCTGTCTCAATGGAAGCAAGTGGTTTAGTGTGCTCGACCTCCGAAGCGGATACTATCAAGTGCCCATGGAGGAGTCCGACAAAGAAAAAACGGCTTTCATCTGCCCGGTTGGATTCTATCAGTTTGAAAGAATGCCACAAGGAGTTTCAGGAGCACCGGCAACCTTTCAGCGTATCATGGAACAAACTGTTGGAGATATGAATCTGCTGGAGGTATTGGTGTACCTGGACGATCTCATCGTGTTCGGAGCCACGCTTGAAGAGCACGAGGAAAGGTTGTTGAAGGTTCTCGGCCGCTTGGAAGATGAAGGTCTCAAACTCTCACTGGACAAATGTCAGTTTTGTCAGCCGTCAGTGACCTATGTGGGACACATCATATCCCAAGATGGAGTAGCCACAGATCCAGCGAAGATCGAAGCTGTTGCTACATGGCCCCGACCAGATACAGTGACTGCTTTGCGGTCATTTCTTGGGTTCTGTGGATACTACAGACGCTTCGTGAAAGACTACTCCAAAGTGGCTTATCCTTTAAATCAACTATTGTCTGGCTACCTTCCACCAGTTAAGAAAGGGAAAAAGACAGATGCAAAACAGGACAAGGAATATTTCAAACTCTCTGAGCCTTTTGGGTCCCGGTGGGAGGAGAAATGTGACGTGGCCTTTGAGAGACTGAAACAAAGCCTCACTGAAGCTCCCGTGCTGGTGTTTGCCAACCCACAGCTGCCGTATGTGCTACATGTGGATGCTAGCCGAGAAGGTTTAGGAGGCGTTTTGTACCAAGACCAAGGAGAAGGGCTGAGACCGGTTGCTTTCATCAGTCGAAGCCTAAGCCCGTCTGAGTGCAATTATCCCGCTCATAAACTCGAATTCTTGGCATTAAAGTGGGCCGTGGTGGACAAACTACACGACTACTTGTATGGAGCAAAATTCGAGGTGAGGACAGACAACAACCCATTGACATACGTGTTGACGTCTGCCAAGCTGGATGCTACGGGTCACCGCTGGCTTGCTGCATTGTCTACGTATGACTTCAGTCTCAGGTACAGGCCAGGAAACCAGAACATCGACGCGGATGCTCTATCTCGTCGCCCACACCCCAAATCTAAAAAAGAACAGGATTGGAGAGATATTCCTGCAGCAGGCGTGAGAGCAATGTGCCAGATGTCTACTGTGATCAGACCGAGAAAACCATATCATGGCAGAGCAATTGACATGCTGGGGGGCTCTATGCATGCTATCCCACAAGCCTACTGCAATCTGTCAACTCTGAGTGTCAAGGAGATGCCAGTTTTGAGTGCTACTGAGCTGTCAGATGCTCAACAGGAGGATCCAGGCATTGGTGGAGTGTGGTCAGCTCTCAAGCATGGTGATGTTACAAAAATCAACAAGAGAGAGCACCCTGCTGTTCCTTTGCTCATGAAAGAGAGAGACAAATTGAAGTTTAAACAAGAAGTCTTGTACCGAATCACCCATCCACAAAGAAAACCCTGCCGCTCTCAGATGGTCCTGCCAGAGAAGTACAGGAAGATGGTGATGACATCGTTGCACGATGATTCAGGTCATTTGGGATTTGACAAGACATATGGCTTAATTAAAGATCGGTTTTACTGGCCACGCATGAAGTCAGAAGTTGAGGACTACTGCAAGTCCTGTGTGCGTTGTATACAGAGAAAGACTTTGCCCAAGAGAGTTGCTCCACTGTCTCATATGCAGAGTGATGGACCACTGGACCTTGTATGTATGGACTTTTTGTCCATCGAACCAGATTCAAGAAACACACAAAATGTTCTCGTCATTACTGATCACTATACACGCTACGCTCAAGCCTTCACGACGAGAGATCAAAAAGCCTCCACGGTGGCAAAAGTGTTGTGGGAGAAATATTTTCTTCACTACGGGCTGCCAAAGAGAATGCATAGTGATCAAGGAAGAGACTTCGAGAGTCGACTTATTCACGATTTGCTGAATATGCTTGGAGTTGAAAAGTCAAGGACTACACCATATCATCCTCAGGGAGATCCCCAGCCTGAGAGATTTAATAGGACATTGTTAGACATGCTGGGAACACTGGATGCCAACAGAAAGAACAAGTGGAGTCAACACATTGGACACCTCGTTCACTCTTATAATTGCACTCCAAATGAGGCCACTGGTTATTCGCCGTACTTCCTAATGTTTGGGCGTGAAGCAAGGTTGCCAGTGGACCTGTGTTTTGGAACATCCAGTGATGGCACACCACAGAAAACATATCTCAAGTATGTGTCTGACATGAGGAAGGAGTTGCAGGCAGCGTATGAACTTGCAGAATCCACAGCCGGCAAGCAAAACAAAAACAATAAGCGGAGATATGACCAGAAAATCTGCTACTCCCAACTCATGCCTGGTGATAGCGTTTTCATAAGAAACTTAGGACTGAAAGGAAAACATAAGCTGGCTGACCGGTGGGCGTCCACGCCCTACATTGTTGTGAGTCAAATGCCGAATCTCCCTGTGTTCCGGCTGAAGCCCAAAGATGGAGATGGCCCAATTAAGATCCTCCATCGCAATCACCTTCTACCTCTCGGACGGAGTGTAAGACTGGAGATACAGCCTGACACAGAACAAACTCCAAATAAAAGAACCCTGAGGCGAAGAAGAAAAAGAGGGCAGGACAAGAGTAACACAGAGGTTGGAGGGACTGGAAGAAATGATGAGAAGTCTGGAGAAGAGAACGAGAAGTCACATGTTCTTCTTGACACTAATGACTGCACTGACTCCGAAAATGAAGAGATGGGAGCATGGTATGATCTACATGTTGATGACACTAAAGAACGAACTGGAGAAGAGATGTCAGAACCCTTCAGTTTGGACTTGGATGTAGTGTGGAATGCGACCATTGAACAGTCAGAAGTGATGTCGGAACATGAAGAGGAAAAAGTATCTGATGAAGAGGAAAAAGAATCTGATGAAGAGGAAAAAGAATCTGATGTAGAGGAAAGAGAACCTGATAAGGAAGAAGGAGACTCTAGTCAAGGGACTCAACCCCCGGAAAGGACTGAGAAAGAACTTGAGGATGGATCTGCAGAACCTGAGCCAAGACACTCTCAGAGACTAAAGAGACCTCCCACGAGACTGACTTACGACACACCTGGAGTTCCTAGTATAGTGTCTGTCCCTGTTGTGAGATATGTTACCACTATGTACAAATGGATAACAGGTCGTGTAACCTAACTGGTTTATCTTTTGATGACATTACACTCGAATTGAATTTGTTGTTTGCCTATTAGTCATGGGGACATGCCTATTTTGGTGGGGGAAGAGTGTAATACCCTGGTTTCTAACCATGCATTATTTGTTTATATCACAGTCTGTTACTGTTGAGTATTTTGTTGTTTTCTTTATACTATACTTCAAAGGGTTAAATTGTTGATTGCTGTCTTGGAATCACAAGTAATAGTTGTCATGGTTACCTGAGGAACACTTGGGCGATTACAAGGCTTGTTATTGGGTTGGTGAGGGGAGGTCCTGAGACGTGGAAAAGTATTGCACGAGGGGAGGAGACTAACGAGGAAGAAACGGGGGAATAGCGGAAAAGCCGAGAGGAACCTACACAAGTACTCGCCGTCGCGGTTTTGTTTGATTCAATTGAACTGTAAAGTACAGTAGCGTTTCTGTTAACGTGCCTGACGGGCGTGAGATCGGGACTGTCGTCTTTGCCGAGGAAAAGAGTGCTTTCTTTGCCGTGGAGAGAGATTGGTCTACACGCGTGCATGTTCGGGACTGTCCTCCTGAGAGGGAAAGTGATTTCTTCTTACTGTGAAGAGATATCAGTCTAAAGCGTGCGTGTTTGTGACTGTCGTTTCTGCCGAAGTACAGAGTGCTTTTCTAACTCTTACTGTGGAGCGAGTCAGCTGCAAAACTCCGTGACTGGGATTGTTTAGCTGCCGCTGCTGCACCATTGAGGGGAGAAACTCGGTGTTCGTCACCTGCCTGCACAGACGGGGAGGCATGAGACAACGTGAGCTGTGGCCCCGCGCTGAACAGGGATCCCCTGCTCTACTCATCTCCGCTGTGTGTGGACGGGAGATAGGATCGGCTCCGTGTCAGGTGGTTGGGTCACCAACTACCGTTCTGTGACGTGAAGAGGATTTCCTATTGGCCTTCTCTGCACGTGGAGGTAATCTGTTGCTTTCAAGTTTCTCCTGAGCTCCAACTAAGCGCGCCAACGAACCAATGCAAGCTTGCTTAGAATAGAACTACCGTAAAATAGGAACAGAGTGCACTCAAAATAATCGGGTAACTAAATTGACATTTGGGGTTTATCTATTTTATTTTCATAGTGTTGGGTTGTATTTTTGATGTGAATAATAATTCATTCATTCCACCCATTCATTCAGTTAAACAATATCAAGAAACTGAGATACTGTGTGGTTGTCTTGTTATTTCTCATTAAAGGTAGAATACGTGAATAAGGTAACTCACATTTCCATATTAATATTCTATTGGGGTATTAACACCCAGGTTGTTCTACTGGCCTTTCATGGTCATTTCTAAGTGTGAGAATTATAATTAACCCTAGACTTGTTTATCACACATGGAGGTGGCTCTTTCACCATTTTACTTAGTACTGTTGATTAAAGGGGTTTGATGCTTTATTACGAAATATAAAGTATTCCTCATATAACGAGCCTATGGTGAAAAAGGGTTACACAGATATAAGGTGAATAATCAACCAAGTGACAGCCGGATATAAGCTGAATAATCAACCAAGTGACAGGCAGATATAAGCTGAATAATCAACCAAGTGACAGGCAGATATAAGCTGAATAATCAACCAAGTGACAGGCAGATATAAGCTGAATAATCAACCAAGTGACAGCCGGATATAAGATCAATAATCAACCAAGTGACAGGCAGATAAGCTGAATAATCCACCAAGTGACAGGCAGATATAAGCTGAATAATCAACCAAGTGACAGCCGGATATAAGATCAATAATCAACCAAGTGACAGGCAGATAAGCTGAATAATCCACCAAGTGACAGGCAGATATAAGCTGAATAATCAACCAAGTGACAGGCAGATATAAGATCAATAATCAACCAAGTGACAGCCGGATATAAGCTGAATAATCAGCTAAGTGACAGGCAGATATAATGTAAGATGAATAATCAACCAAGTGACAGCCGGATATAAGCTGAATAATCAGCCAAGTGACAGGCAGATATAAGGTGAATAATCAAAGTGACAGGCAGATATAAGGTGAATAATCAAAGTGACAGGCAGATATAAGCTGAATAATCAAAGTGACAGGCAGATATAAGCTGAATAATCAAAGTGACAGGCAGATATAAGCTGAATAATCAAAGTGACAGGCAGATATAAGCTGAATAATCAAAGTGACAGGCAGATATAAGCTGAATAATCAAAGTGACAGGCAGATATAAGCTGAATAATCAGCCAATTGACAGGCAGATATAAACTGAATAATCAACCAAGTGACAGGCAGATATAAGCTGAATAATCAACCAAGTGACAGCCGGATATAAGCTGAATAATCAGCTAAGTGACAGGCAGATATAATGTAAGATGAATAATCAACCAAGTGACAGCCGGATATAAGCTGAATAATCAGCCAAGTGACAGGCAGATATAAGGTGAATAATCAAAGTGACAGGCAGATATAAGGTGAATAATCAAAGTGACAGGCAGATATAAGCTGAATAATCAAAGTGACAGGCAGATATAAGGTGAATAATCAAAGTGACAGGCAGATATAAGCTGAATAATCAAAGTGACAGGCAGATATAAGCTGAATAATCAAAGTGACAGGCAGATATAAGCTGAATAATCAAAGTGACAGGCAGATATAAGCTGAATAATCAAAGTGACAGGCAGATATAAGCTGAATAATCAAAGTGACAGGCAGATATAAGCTGAATAATCAAAGTGACAGGCAGATATAAGCTGAATAATCAAAGTGCAGGCAGATATAAACTGAATAATCAAAGTGACAGGCAGATATAAGCTGAATAATCAAAGTGACAGGCAGATATAAGCTGAATAATCAAAGTGCAGGCAGATGTAAACTGAATAATCAAAGTGACAGGCAGATATAAGCTGAATAATCAAAGTGACAGGCAGATATAAGCTGAATAATCAAAGTGACAGGCAGATATAAGCTGAATAATCAAAGTGCAGGCAGATATAAGCTGAATAAGCTGAATAATCAAAGTGCAGGCAGATATAAGCTGAATAATCAAAGTGACAGGCAGATATAAGCTGAATAATCAAAGTGACAGGCAGATATAAGCTGAATAATCAAAGTGACAGGCAGATATAAGCTGAATAATCAAAGTGACAGGCAGATACAGTATAAGCTGAATAATCAAAGTGACAGGCAGATATAAGCTGAATACTCAAAGTGACAGGCAGATATAAGCTGAATAATCAAAGTGACAGGCTGAATAAGGCTGATAAGCGGAATAATCAGCCAAGTGACAGGCAGATATAAGCTGAATAATCAAAGTGACAGGCAGATATAAGCTGAATAATCAAAGTGACAGGCAGATATAAGCTGAATAATCAAAGTGACAGGCAGATATAAGCTGAATAATCAAAGTGACAGGCAGATATAAGCTGAATAATCAAAGTGACAGGCAGATATGAGCTGAATAATCAGCCAAGCCCGCTGTTTGATGACTGAGTGTCTCCAATTATTTTTGCCAGATTTCACAAAGCTCTTTTTTTAACACATTGACTGCCAGCCGTTTTTTTCTTGCTGTAGGTAGCTTCTGCCAAGGCGTTTTTTGAGGATTATGGCTCATTTTACAACAGCCGAGGATTCTTTTCTGCTTGGACTTGGTGAACATACAATATCTCAAAAGTACTAATAGAATGTGTACTTTCTCTGTCTAAAAGAGTTAGTTTGTAGAGTTAGTAGTTATGTAGATATTAGCCGTTGAGTACAGCATGGTTTCAGGGTCTGAGGCAGGAAGCTGAGATAATCGCAGTTTTGTGAAATGCAATCAAACAGGCAGAAAAGTCACTTTAACCATTTATTTTTGGCATCAGTGAGACATCAGACATCTGAACAATAGTTGTTTTCAATAATGGAGGAATAATACCATAATAAAATAAATAAATGTCAAAATAAATACAAAACAAGAGCAGACCACAGGTCACTCAGCTTTTTTTTTTTTTTTTTACATGTTTTTTTTTTTTTATAGGTTTTTTCGTTTCGTGATCAAACCGGTTTGGGCTCGTACACCGAATCCAGAACTGTTCCAAAATGTAATGGGTACTTCCTTGGCCCATGTTACACCCATCCACAAAGTTACATGAAAATCGGCAGGTGCTTTTTATGTATTCCTGCTAGCAAACAATCAAACAAAGAGCATCAAAAACAGGCAGTTTTTTTTTTTTTTATGACCCATGCCTACTTGTGCCACCGAGCACGGTTCCTCTCTGAGTGGTACACCTCATAGCAGCCAGCCCTGTGTAATGGGACATTACACATGACACAACATCAAAAACAGGCATTTTTTTTTTTTTTTTTATGACCCATGCCTACTTGTGCCACCGAGCACGGTTCCTCTCTGAGTGGTACACCTCATAGCATTCTCCCCTGTGTAATGGGACATTACACATGACACAACGGTAGCATGTCTCGCTTCTCTCACCTCTCTCTTTACAAACTCTACACCTCCTCGCTGGGAGCTGTTTTTTGCATGTGGGTGGATACTTGGCCATTACATGGCCCGCTAGATCGACATCCAGCCTGCTTGGAGGGTCCAGGTATGGTGCCCGGCCCGGCCTGGTTGCAGGTTGGTCACTGCCCTCCCCCCCACCCCCCACCTCCTCCCCGCCACCCCACACCCCAGCCCCCACCTCCACCCCAGCCCCCACCTCCACCCCAGCCCCCACCTCCTCCTCCTCCACCCCAGCCCCCACCTCCTCCTCCACCACAGGTCTGGTCCATGCAGTGACAACACTCAGGATGAAAGCCATCAATGTTTTACACTTTCTCTGGCGTTTAGCTGGGTGTTTAGCTTTGTACAGCACAAAGGCGTTATAAAAAGACATTTGAAACATGTACATGACAAACTTGAATGGCCACCTGGATGTCTTCCTGGCAAAGGGATAGTAGGCAATGTTCTGGTCCAATCTGTCTACCCCATTCATGTACTTGTTGTAGTCGACAACGCACTTGGGTTTTGCATGTGGGACCCTCTCTCTGCTGCCTTTCTGCCTGACCTGCACCGTCTCCATCGTGTCATCGTGCAGCGTGGAAACCATTTTGACGATGCGCTTGTCTCGCCAGGCCAGAACCATGGTGCCACCATTGTGGCGCATGACAGTTTCCCCCAGCTTCACGGTGTGGTTGGTAACCTTTGTAGCAGGTGGCTCGCCCCTGTTCCTCCTCAGAGTGCCACAGACATGTGTCTGACACTCCAGCAGCTGTGCACACATTCCAACAGAGTTGTAATAGTTGTCCATGTATAAGTGGTACCCGTGCCCTGCCAAGTCCCCGAGGAGGAACTCCACTGTCTCGCCTAGGGTGGACCGCTCACCACAGTAGGGCTTCATGCTATAGCAGTAACCTGTCTGGGAGTCACAGAGGATATATGATTTTATCCCATACTTTATGGGTTTTTGGGGGTTGTACACCTTGAAGGCCAACCGCCCACGCCACAGGAGCATCCCCTCATCAATACTAATGTTTTGACTTGGTGTCAACATGGCTCTGAACTTTTCTAACAGGTCGTTCAATACTGGCCGGACCTTGTACAACCTGTCTGCACCATCAACATCAAAATTGTTAGAGAAATGGAGGAATCGTGTCAGGAGCTGAAAGCGGTTGCGAGACATGGTTCTGGGGAAGTGGGGGGTAGCAGTCACTTCATCTGTGCTCCAGTACATGGACAGTTCAGGCTTCTGCACGATCCCAGTGAGGAAGTACAGTCCCAAGAAGCTCTTGAGTTCTGCCACATCAGTGTCCTTCCACCTCCCAAGCCTCGAATGTGGCAGAGCCTCGCTCACCTGACTGATGCACTGATGAGCATACAAGTTAGTTTGTGCTACGATGGCCTGGAGCAGCTCATTGTCCAGGAAGAGCTGGAAGAACTCCACTGGTGAGGCAGCACCACCACTATGAGGCCCCGGTTCTGCTCTGAATGGGATGTGGGTTGGCTCCCAGTCAGCACCACTCCACTCAGCAGGACCTGCAGGCCGAGGACGTGTCCCACTTCCAGCTCCATCTGCAAATTATAGAAATACATAATTACCATAAAATAGTGTTTTTTATATGTGTGGTACTGAATTCTGGAGTTCTAGAATTTCTGGAATTCTGGCTGGAACCTGTGATGTGAAAATAAACCTGATTCTGGAGTGTGCTCTTACCCATTTTCCTGGCACTAGAGGCTGTGGCACCAGGTGCTGTAGCGCTACAGCTGGCTCCAGGCTCATCTTCAGAGTCTGAAATTCAGTAAAATGAATTGACTGACTGCTGGCTTTTGTACAGTCATAGTAATTACATTTACACAAGTTACACAAGTCATCTCAAACATCGTCTTACCACTGCTCTGTGGACCTTCGCTCCTGGATGGGGCCCACTCATCTTCAGAGTCCTCCACGTCTGGGGAAGACGTGATGTCACTAGACTCGGACTCAGTCAGTCCAGCAGCCGCAACCGCGACATCCAGAGGCTCACCCCGTTCATCATCCGAGACCTCGGAATCGGTCTCCGGCACAAGCTCGTTTCGGACGGAAAAGAAATCAAGCAGTGATCTCTGATCGGCCGATCGCTTGCGTGCAGCCGCCGAAGACCGCTTGCGTTTGGCCGGCATGGCACAAACACGCCACCCGCTCCCAACTAAACTGAAATAAAACTACTGCTACGACTAGCTCAAACTGAACTGAAATAAAACTACTGCTACGACTAGCTCAAACTGAACTGAAATAAGGCTAATCTACCGGCTACCAACTCGATCAAACTGAACTAGAATAAACTGAACTAGAATAAAGGCTAAATACTAAAATGAACTGACGCTAAAGGCTAAATGTGCTAAGCTAACTACAATGAACACTAACTGTAACTACCGCTAACTATCTATCTAAACAAAGTCTTTATAAAGACTATACTAAACACTACTACTGTACTAACAACTAAATCAACTACGCTAACCAACTCGCTCTAAATCTGACTCTAAATTGCTAAATTGCTGAAATTCTCTATATATAAATCGCTATGTAATTCTGTCTCTGTCTTACTCGCTCAATCTTACCTACACAACCCGCTGATCAAAGAGCCCGCCTTCCCTATATAGAAATCTTTGTTAGAGTACTTCCGGGGCAGCGGGAGAGGTCGGATCCACCTTCACCTATTGCCCAAGGGCCTCACCTAGTGGAAACCACTGAAAAAACAGTTTGACGTATCCATACGTCCTTGGCAGTGAAGCGCTGGATTTTTTTTGACGTATGCATACGTCGCTGGCAGTTAACGTGTTAATATGGGGAAAAATGATTGTGGAAAAAAAACACATAAAAACAGCCTTTAAGATTGCAATCTTTACAAGTATGTTCAAATTAAGTTAGTATGAAAAAGCCTGTGCACCTTCCCATCAATTCAATTCATAATTATGTTAAAGCCTATAGCTTGCAATGAAATCTGAGATGGTGTCTATATGCTATGGATAATCTTGAAATATTTCTATTCAAATGCGGAGAACAAATTTCGCACTCAGGTGTGTGCTAATCAGTGGGACTTTACCTTTACCTTTACCTTGTGTTGTTGTTGTTGTGTAAGGTTTGATCGGTATGGATATCGATACGAATATCGATGTGGGGGGTGTCTGTGTGTGTGGTGGGGTGTCTGTATGTGTGGGGTGTCTCTGTGTGGGGGAGTGAGCGTGTCTGTGTGTGGGGGGTGGGGGTGCCTGTGTGTGTGTGGGGGGGTGTCTGTGTGTGGGGGGTGGCGGTGTCTGTATGTGAGGGGGTGTCTCTGTGTGTGGGGGGGTCTCTGTGTGGGGGGTGGGGGTGTCTGTGTGTGGGGGATGTCTCTGTGTGTGGGGGGGTGTCTGTGTGTGTGGGGGGGTGTCTCTGTGTGGGGGGGTGGGGGATGTCTGTGTGTGTGTGTGTGTGTGTGTGGGGGTGTGTGGGGGTGTGTGTGTGGGTGGGTGGGTGTGTGTGTGTGTGTGTGTGTGTGTGTGTGTGTGTGTGTGTATGTGAGTGTGTGGGGTGTCTGTGTGTGTGGTGGGGTGTCTGTGTGGGGGGTGGGGTGTCTGTGTGGGGGGTGGGGGATGTCTGTGTGTGGGGGTGGGGGTGTCTGTGTGTGGGGGTGTCTCTGAGTGGGGGGGTGGGGGGTGTCTGTGTGTGTGTGGGCGGTGGCTGTGTGTGTGTGGTGGGGTGTCTGTGTGTGGGGGGTGTCTCTGTGTGTGGGGGTGGGGGTGTCTGTGTGTGGGGGGTGTCTCTATGTGGGAGGGTGGGGAATGTCTGTGTGTGGTGGGTGGGGGTGTCTGTTTGTGTGGGGAGTGTCTGTGTATCAAGTTCAAGTTCAAGTTCGTTTTATTGTCTGCTTTCACAGAAATTTGTTGTAATGTGCAACAGTGCCAACATGGATGCAAAAATACAAATACAAAGATAAAAAAAAACATGAAAGACACATGTACACAACAGACTTAAACTTACAGTAGAAAAAGGATGTGGGCCAGACATGAAACTAGAAATGTAGGGGGCAATATGTAAAATCATTTCATCCTGGAATCCACCTACGAATTAAAAAATGAATTAAAAATCACAGTGGGGAACAGAGGTACACCCACCTGAGAATTAAAACGCATAGGGACATTTGAATAAACTACCCCCCTCCCCCCCAACCCATTTATAATGCGGGCTATCTCCAGAGTTCATTTATCTGCCCCCCCCCCCCCCCCTGCTTATTGAGGAGGGTGATGGCATGGGGCACGAAGGAGTTCTTTGTCCTATTTAGCCGACACCGCGGGACTCGGAACCGCCTGCCCGAGGGGAGTAGCTCGAACTCCTGGTGGAGGGGGTGAGAGGGAGATCTGGTTATTTTTCGGGCCAGACGCAGAGTTGCTGCGTTTTGGCTGTCGACAAAGTCTTGGTTGGTGGGTCGACCGATGATCTTAGAGGCCATTTTGACCAGCCTTGCCACCCTATTCTTTGTTTGCACCGTCAAGCTGTTGTACCATACAGTGCCACAGTACTGTATGATACTTTGTATGGTGGAGCAGTAAAACCGCTTGAGGATCTCAGCACTGGCCCCATAAGCCCTCAGTCTCCTCAGGAAGTACATGCGCTGCTGTACTTTTGCGCATACATGATCTACCTGGGTGGACCAGTATGTGGTGGGGTGTCTTTGTGTGGGGGGTGTCTGTGTGGGGTGGTGGGCAGGTGTCTGTGTGTGTGTCTGGGGGTGTCTGTGTGTGGGGGGTGGGGGGTCTGTGTGTGGGGGGGTGGCGTGGTATTGGTCGGCCGGGGCGGCCCAATGTCACGCTTGTGACACAAAACGTGACTGACAGACAGACAGACAGAGCCACCCACCTGTCCACCAAGGCATTAATAAGATGAAAGAAAGGAGAGCTGAAATATCGCTGTATGATATGTGATAAACAGTGACACGCCATGAAAGATAACCAATCCATAATGTATGAAAGGGCCAATCCATAATGTCTGTATGGCGTCATCTGGTCAATGCATGACTGCTGATTTAGTTTGAATGTTTATTCATTTTTACAGTGAAATACATTGTCTGAGCTTGCGATTGTGACAATATAACAACTAGATTATGTATTTTACAGTACATGTATATTGAGGCTTTAACCCAACCCACCCAATACGTACCCATTGACTTGCTACTTATTTTGAGTTATGAGATGTGGGAACGCACAAAAAGGTCTGGACCAAAGCAACTCAGCAGGCAACTATAATAACAAAGCGAAAAAATGAGCTGCTTAGAGTTTAAAGATAAATAAATTTAATAAGAAGTAATTTGTACCTGCGTACTTCACAGTTAACAAACAGTGTACATCTTCACATAGTTGATACGGGCAACAACACAAAAGGTGTTTTGTGTTGTTGCCCGTATCAACTATGTGAAGATGTACACTGTTTGTTAACTGTGAAGTACGCAGGTACAAATTACTTCTTATTAAATTTATTTATCTTTAAACTCTAAGCAGCTAATTTTTTCGCTTTGAGTTATGAGATGTGAAATCTCATTTTCCACCAAGTTTCCAAGTCTGCAGAATATGCGCAAATACAAAATGTTAATGTCGAATAAACTGGATTGTCTATAATGCCTCATGGGTCTTTTTACGGCATATTTAGTTCAGGACTAGTTCAACCTACATTTCAGTGTCTTTTCAAAAGCGCACCAAATAAATGACAGACAGTGGGAACTGCTATATACTCGCTGTGAGATGGAAAGCAATACAGGAGACATTGAAACGCAGCAATAGCTTTAGAGCAGAGGAAGCTGTGGCCTCTGTGACCAAAGCCAAATTCAATTGTGAAAATAGAGTAGACAATGATATTTGGTCACAGCATAGTCTGGCACATGGCAGGAGAAGAGAGCAGTCTGCCCTCTAGATTGTCGTAACCTTGAGTCACCCTGGCGTGCCTGCCTTCACTCGGGAGAAAAAAGAGAGAAGGCAATTGAAAAGAAATGCGATTATCAGACGAGGAGATGGAGAGAGAAAGAGAGAGACAGAGAGAGAAGGAGAGACATGTCAGCGAACAAGAGACAGACAGAGAGAGAGAAAGAGGCAGAGGGCGGCAGAGAGCAAAAAGAGACAAAGCACGGCAGTGAATATATAATAGTATATATTATATAATATAGTGAATATTGTGTCATTCATAGCGTGAGCAAGACAGAGTCAGCAGCATATGGAGTGAGGAAAGTGAAGGGTGAGTCCACGTTTGATTTGTAATTTGGCAGTGATGCTCCGAGACTCAGAGACTATAGAGTAGCAGCCAGTCTGCGGGCTGTTGATTGACAGCCGGTATTATACTGCATCTTTTCTCCGTGGCATTTCTTCACTATAGACACATGGCCTTCACTGTAGACAGGAGGGGCCCTATCTTCGTACAGGCGATATCCCCTATTAGCGCTTGCGCACCTGTTTGCGCGTGCCTTAACGCAGGCAAGATAACAGACCGCCTTGCGCATTTGTCCAGGTGGTATGCCGAGTTTTGCACCCCCGCCCAGCAGCAAAAAAAAAGCATCCCCACCTCACGGGAGCATAATTGTAATGATTTATACAGAAATGTAACGTTGTAATGTTAAATGTCAGTCAGATTTTAAAAATGTAATGTTAAAAGTGATATAATTGTCTGGTAGACGTGACCTCCCTGATTTCTAAGTTAAAACAGCCCCGAAATATGTTGGGGATGCAATTCTCGGTGGGGATGCGGAAATGTTCACGGCACGTGTCGCAGGCGCAAATTAGAGCCGTGCCAAAATCATCTGTGCCCCAAAATGCCTGCGCAAACGGGATTTGGGCGGTTTTAACTATCAGAATTATTCACGGGTGTGGCCAGGCAGTGCTGGGCATTACGTCAATCAAAAGCAATCAGATTCCCGTCTCACAATGGCTGTTTGCGCGAGGCATGCAATATGCTGTAATTCTCTCCATGCGTAATAGAGTGTACTCACTCGTGCGAGGACAGAGAGAGATGGAGAGAGCTTATTGACAGATCGTCTGTGGTGCCAACGACCCTCCGGGTTATGAAGGTAAATAGCCTATGTCCATTGTCCAACAAGTTTTCTCAATTCATTTCCCTCTTTGCGATGTGATAAAAGTTTCTCAGTGAGTTATAGTTGATTGCCTCACTGAATTATCTGCTAATACCCAAATTTAGCAGCATCATTTGATGTCCTGGCATGGCAAGGCTGTGCGTAATGACATATCCAAAAGGAATTTTACTTTGCACTGCACTGCGCTGCAGGGAGATTACGGTGCGCTCCCAGCACAGCGAGGTATTTAGCGCGTAAGAGGTCCTTTTCAAAGCTCTTAGCACAAAGTAATTGTGCGCTGAGTGCTGATGATAGGATAATGCCATCTACTGTATCCCCACATTTTAGCGCTGACACGCATGCTTTGGCATGTGGCACGCCTATGCCCAGTACAATTATAACAGGCATGCGCTTGTGCCCGCCCCCAATTTGCATTGCGCACCGCGTTAAACGAAAATTTTAAATTAGCGCTTTTGGGAAGATAGGGCCCAAGGCCTCTAGGACTCTAGACGGCCTTAACACATGGCCTTCACCGTAGACACATGGGGCCCTATTCTCCCACAGGCCTTCGGCGCTAAAACGGGCCTTAAACGCAAAAAAACGTGCCTTGTGCCTGCCTCGGGAAGATATCAATATGGCTTTACGCTGCCAAATGCGCTTTAGGCCGAATGGGTGTGGCGCAGTCCCAGAATGGGCGAGAATGGGCGTGTCGGCCTTAAATATCGGCCTAATGATATCTTCCCATCTGGCGTAAATTTATCGCTTAGCGCTTTTGAAAACCAGGCCTATTCAGTGCGCCAGTTGCGCGGAGCGCTCCCCTCTGGCTCTCCTCTGTCACCCTTCTCTGTGTCACTCTCTCCCTCTCTCCTCAGTCTGACAGGCACAATACGACTGTCTCTCTCTGACTCCCTCGCTCAGACAGACACAACACACGTCCCATAGGAAATAGCAGTTGTAAGTTCACTGCCTGTGAATGTCCCAGCATGCAATGGGGTACTCCATTTCGCTACTAAATAGCAACCAAATGAGCCGAAATAGATATAAAGGTCGATCTAAATAATGTGTAATGGTAACACAACCTGCAATTGTAGAACATTTCAATATTGGACCAAATAAAACATCGAAATGAAAACACCACCCTATGTGAAACCTATATGTCATCCTGGGCCTATATATATCCCTTGTTGATTTAACGTGATTTAAATAAGTGACGCGCTTCTACTGTCATGTCCTACTGTGATGTCCGCTCCAATAAATTGGCTCTCCTTCACATTTTAGTTTTACAATAAAAACACATTTATGCAATGACTTTACATAATGTAGGCTATATTTATGTGCATATCCTACCATCCTAGCAGGGGAGAGAAAACGATATCTTTCTGGACAAACTTTCACCAATCTAATTAATCTCATCATATAGGGATAGGCTATATTTTTCTAGCTGATGTCTTTAGAACATTCTTTTCACTTTGATCTTGCTATAGTGTAGCGTATTTACATGCTTGCAGTATTTAAACTGCAGTTAGATTGGTTTGAGAAGCATAATAATATGGAATAATAGCCTATATATGGAGACAGACAGACGGGATGAAGGGAGGGGGGGGGAGCAAAACGCTTGGCTTTGTCTGGTTTTGCTGGACCACTGGAATTGGAGCTTAAAAGGCAAGCCTGTGATTCGTTTATTGCACTTATCCAATGAGCATGATGGTGCATAATTTTACGCTTAAAAGGCGTGGTTGTAATGCTTTAGGCTGCGTGTAGCGCCAACACCAAGATATCAAGTGTGCTGGTCCACCCCCACTGCGCCAGGCGCTCGGCCTAGGTTTCTAGGGGGCACGGTGGCTCAGTGGTAGAGCTGTCGCCTCGCAGTCAGAAGGTCCTGAGTTCGATTCTCCCCTGGGACACTGTGGGCGCTGTGGTTGTGTTCCCCCCCATATCCTCAGTGCCTACTGCCCAGGTGGGGTATCTCGTCGTAAGGGCCTTTCTGTCTGTGTGGAGTTTGCATGTTCTCCCCGTGCTCCCCCAGGGGGGTTCCTCCGTATATAACCCCCCCCCCCATTAAAAACATGCAGAAGATCAGATCGTCATCGTCATCCGACCAGTGACGACAACATCCGAAGTCGGTCCCCGGGCGCTGTACGAGAAAGCGACCACTGCTCCTGGCCTGCCCCCCGGAGGAAAGGACAAAGCCAGGATGGGTTAAATGCAGAGGACAAATCGTGTGACAATAAAGACGGGCTTGTCCGTCTGAAATCGTGTTTCGTGTTTACGCCGATGCAAAGATAGGGGCCATGGCCTTCACTGTAGACACATGGGCCCCTATCGTTGCATCAGCGCTGTTTCTAGGCCGAGCGCCTGGCGCTGCGCAAATCAGTGGGCGTGGACCAGCGCACTTGCTATCTTGGTATCGCCGCTACACTCAGCCTCAACCATTATAACCACGCCTTTTAAGCGTAAAATTATGCATAGTCCGCTCATTGGAGAATTGCAGTAAAGAGACACACGCTTGCCTTTTAAGCTCCAATTCCTGGACAAATCCGGTAAAACCAGACAAAGCCAAGCGCTCTGCCGCCCCCCCCTCCCTTCATCCAGTCTGTCTATCTCCATATATAGGCTATTATTCCATATTATTATGCTTCTCAAACCAATCTAACTGCAGTTTAAATACTGCAAGCATGTAAATACCCTACACTAATAGCAAGATCAAAGTGAAAAGAATGTTCTAAATGCATCAGCTAGAAAAATATAGCCTATTAGATTGGTGAAAGTTTGTCCAGAAAGATATCATTTTCTCTCGCCTGCTGCAGGAAGGATGATGCACATAAATATAGCCTACATTATGTAAAGTCATTGCATAAATGTGTTTTTATTGTAAACAGGTCACACTTGAAAATGAGACCTCGGTCTCAACGTGTTTTTACCTGTTTAAATAAAGGTTAAATAAATTTTTTTTTTGTAAAACTAAAATGTGAAGTAGAGCCAATTTATTGGAGCGGACATCACAGTAGGACATGACAGTAGAAGCGCGTTACGCTGTCACTTATCTAAATCACGTTAAATCGACAAGGGATATATATAGGCCCAGGATGACATATAGGTTTCACATAGGGTGGTGTTTTCATTTCGATGTTTTATTTGGTCCAATATTGAAATGTTCTACAATTGCAGGTTGTGTTACCATTACACATTATTTAGATCAACCTTTATATCTATTATGGCTCATTTGGTTGCTATTTAGTAGCGAAATGGAGTAGCCCATTGCATGCTGGGACATTCACAGGCAGTGAACTTACAACTGCTTTTTCCTATGGGACGTGTGTTGTGTCTGTCTGAGTGAGGGAGTCAGACAGAGACAGTCGTATTGTGCCTGTCAGACTGAGGAGAGAGGGAGACAGTGACACAGAGAAGGGTGACAGAGGAGAGCCAGAGGGGAGCGCTCCGCGCAACTGGGTCACTGAATAGGCCTGGTTTTCAAAACTAAGCGCTAAGCGCTAAATTTACGCCAGGTGGGAAGATATCATTAGGCCGGTATTTAAGGCCGACACGCCCATTCTCGCCCATTCTGGGACTGCGCCACGCCGATTCGGCCTAAAGCGCATTTGGCAGCTTAAAGCCATATTGATATCTTCCCGAGGCAGGCGCAAGGCACGTTTTTTTGCGTTTAAGGCCCGTTTTAGCACCGAAGGCCTGTGGGAGAATAGGGCCCCTCGCCTTCACTGTAGACACATGGCCTTCAGTTAAGACCATTGCAGTTAGAGTGATTAGCGGAGGAGCGAGACAGGGAGAGACAGAGGGATTTAATGGTGATAACAAAACTATGAAGCCTGTGAGAGTTGTTGATGCTTATAGTCTTGTGCGTGTTTTGTATTGGTTGCTATGCTGCATGGCCTTGCAAACAGACTTTCCCTCGGGGACGAGGGAACAACGAAACAGAACCATGGAGGTATGGAAAGAAAAAAGACCGACAGTATGTGGACGAAAACAGAGATGCGTTTCCATCCACCAGTTTTCATTTTCCATTTGCGCAGAAAAATAAACCTCCACGTTAAGCTTAGGGAGGTGGGAAAGTTGGTGTATTGATAAAAGGTAAATGTGACTGAGTGCAATGCAAACAGATTCAGTGGCGAATAAATGATGAGGTACAAAAATCAGAAGCCAGTTGGCACAAAAACCTTCTGTTGTCTCTCAGCTAACCAAACTCCATTGAAAAACCATGCAGTGTCATGTTGCCTTGCTTCCTGGCAAACGTTAACACCCCGTAAAACATGACGGAGGCTTGTTACAAATCAGTAGGATGCACTCTACATGTCAGCATACACCAAATACACTTGTAAGATAAATAACATATTTAGGCACAATTTGAAGGCTTAGACCGCCTGGTGTGTTTTAACGACTGCAGGATCAACAAGCGACTCACTTGGTTAATATTTGATTCACTTACAGTGACTGCTCAGTGGATTATATATGCTGCATTGAAGAGTGGTGCCTGCTAATCCAGAAAATGCCTTACATTGCATTTTATGGTCAGAGTTTGGTCACTGCCTGCAAGACAACGCCACGTGTCGGCTGTAGCAGATCAGACAGCTGTGTGCTCTCCGTCACCAAGCTTTCCAGCATGTTTTCCTCATGTGTTCTCTTTACCTTACTCACTGCTCCTGGCCTGCCCCAGGAGGAAAGGACAAAGCCAGGATGGGTTAAATGCAGAGGACAAATTTCACCGGCCACCGTCAGCATGTGTGTGTTGTGGCCCTCCGTGCATGTGTTGTAGTGTGTTGTGTGACAATAAAAGACGGGCTGCCGTCTGAAATCGTTTTATCTATTCAGAGCACCGGGGTTGCTTTCATTACCTACAGTTTTCCTTCATTTGAGGTTTGACTGGCACTCTTTTAATTAGCCTGTCATAACTCATAGTGGATAGAAACGTGTTTCACATTTTGTTTTGTAGATTTTCTGTAAATTTGGCTACATTTTGCAATACATTTAGAAGGAAACGCAAGAGAGAATGATGACAAACACTGGAATGATACAGCAGCATCGTCCAGCCTCCCCACAGCGATAGCTCCCCCTGGCAGAAAGTGGGGGGATCAACCCTGATTCCAACCTGGCTTTGTCTCTTCACACCGTGAAGATATGGCCTGGAATCCCATTATCCCTGGCTCTAGAAACGCAGAAAGCTCCATCTCTTATTCCATGGGACACAGAGCGTAGCGCTACCCGTATAAAAGCTCAGGTCCCTAACAACATGAAACTACAGTACATATGAACACCAATGTTCATATGTAATTATGTAGTTACATGGTAGCGGACCTGTAAAATGGAGTGAGTCTATTCAACTGTAGTTCATATGTAGTTACATGGTACCAGACCTGTAAACAAGCTATGGCCTGGGACAGAGATTGCTAAAACGCAGTGGTGGATTCGAACCACTGAACTTGCAAAGCATGCAGTTTTAACCACTCAGCCACAAGAGCTTTCCGACTTTCATTGTGGAGTTTGAGAGGATAACTGTACATCAGTCAGATGTAGTTGTTGTCACTTCGTAACTTTGTTATTATACACAGAGACTTGGGAAAAAATATTGATACTTTTGTAGTTGTAGATATGATTTTGTCCAGAATTCCCATACAAAGCAATCTCTGTCCCAGGTCCGGTACCATGTAACTACATAGGAACTACAGTTGAATAGACTTACTCCATTTTACAGGTCTGCTACCATGTAACTACATATGAACTACATATGAACATTATATTGGTGTTCATATGTAACTATTATGTAACTACATTATGGACTAGGGTTGTCAAAAGTATCGATACTATCAAAAAGTATCACTACTGAAATTTCGAAATGGATAAAATACTCATTTGCAACAGGTATCGATAGTATCGATAAGTATCAAAACTAAAAATTTGAAATGGATACAATACTCATTTGCAACAGTTTAGATACCAGCAGTGCTTTCTTTTAATGAAAAATCACAGATTTGCCCTTCCCTATCATTGGTGCGTATCTGTTGCTTCAACAAGCTAAACGTGTTCTGATAGGCTGATGGCTAGAGCAGGGCTAATCTGCTGTCAGTGCAAAGTTTTTAATTAGTTTTATCGGGCCTAGATTATGGAGAAGTGTGCATCTGTCCATCCATCTGTCCTTTGATGTGTTGTCATTACGTGGTATCGAAAATGGTATTGAGTATCGATATTTTCCTGGGTATCGGTATTGAAGTAGAAATTCTAGTATTGTGACATCCCTATTATGGACTATTTGTAATTATACATGAACACCAATGTAACTACACAGTAATACCAAAAGCTCTATCTCATCTCTTATTCCATGGGACACAGAGCATAGCGCTACCTGTATAAAAGCTCTATCTCATCTCTTATTCCATGGGACACAGAGCGTAGTGCTACCTGTATAAAAGCTCTATCTCATTTCTTATTCCATGGGACACAGAGCATAGTGCTACCTGTATACAAGCTCTATCTCATCTCTTATTCCATGGGACACAGAGCATAGCGCTACCTGTATAAAAGCTCTATCTCATCTCTTATTCCATGGGACACAGAGCATAGTGCTACCTGTATAAAAGCTCTATCTCATCTCTTATTCCATGGGACACAGAGCATAGCGCTACCTGTATAAAAGCTCTATCTCATATCTTATTCCATGGGACACAGAGCATAGTGCTACCTGTATAAAAGCTCTATCTCATTTCTTATTCCATGGGACACAGAGCATAGTGCTACCTGTATACAAGCTCTATCTCATCTCTTATTCCATGGGACACAGAGCATAGTGCTACCTGTATAAAAGCTCTATCTCATTTCTTATTCCATGGGACACAGAGCATAGTGCTACCTGTATAAAAGCTCTATCTCATTTCTTATTCCATGGGACACAGAGCATAGTGCTACCTGTATAAAAGCTCTATCTCATCTCTTATTCCATGGGACACAGAGCGTAGTGCTACCTGTATAAAAGCTCTATCTCATCTCTTATTCCATGGGACACAGAGCATAGCGCTACCTGTATAAAAGCTCTATCTCATATCTTATTCCATGGGACACAGAGCATAGTGCTACCTGTATAAAAGCTCTATCTCATTTCTTATTCCATGGGACACAGAGCATAGTGCTACCTGTATACAAGCTCTATCTCATCTCTTATTCCATGGGACACAGAGCATAGTGCTACCTGTATAAAAGCTCTATCTCATTTCTTATTCCATGGGACACAGAGCATAGTGCTACCTGTATAAAAGCTCTATCTCATTTCTTATTCCATGGGACACAGAGCATAGTGCTACCTGTATAAAAGCTCTATCTCATCTCTTATTCCATGGGACACAGAGCGTAGGGCTACCTGTATAAAAGCTCTATCTCATCTCTTATTCCATGGGACACAGAGCATAGCGCTACCTGTATAAAAGCTCTATCTCATCTCTTATTCCATGGGACACAGAGCGTAGTGCTACCTGTATAAAAGCTCTATCTCATCTCTTATTCCATGGGACACAGAGCGTAGTGCTACCTGTATAAAAGCTCTATCTCATATCTTATTCCATGGGACACAGAGCATAGTGCTACCTCTATAAAAGCTCTATCTCATATCTTATTCCATGGGACACAGAGCATAGTGCTACCTCTATAAAAGCTCTATCTCATCTCTTATTCCATGGGACACAGAGCATAGTGCTACCTGTATAAAAGCTCTATCTCATATCTTATTCCATGGGACACAGAGCATAGTGCTACCTGTATAAAAGCTCTATCTCATATCTTATTCCATGGGACACAGAGCATAGTGCTACCTCTATAAAAGCTCTATCTCATCTCTTATTCCATGGGACACAGAGCGTAGTGCTACCTGTATAAAAGTTCTATCTCATCTCTTATTCCATGGGACACAGAGCGTAGCGCTACCTGTATAAAAGCTCTATCTCCATCTCTTAGTCCATGGGACACAGAGCGTAGCGCTACCTGTATAAGCTACAGCCTTAAAAAATACTCTATAGCCCATTCTCATGGGCTCGAGAGGCTCTTTAGTTGAAGGGCAAATAGAACTAGAGTGGAGAATGGATGGCGCTCATTTCGAGCAGCAGTCGTATTCACAATGCTATCTGTAACTTTGGCATAGCAACGCCATATGAAATCCTCAAACTCGATTTTCTCCGGCGTAATGTATGAGTGTGGGAATGGGGGAATGTGCGCACACACAGAAACAACAGACACACGCACGCACACACACACACGCCCATTCTCACGTGCACACGTGCTCTCGCACGCTCTCGTGCACACAGTCATGCACATACACACAGTTCACTTGGAGAATTGAGTTGGTGACAAGGGCTAGATTTGATTTGATCCCCTCTCTGCCTTCTCAGCTCTCCTTAGGGGTGTCACACAAACAATCTCCCAGCAAACCCAGATATGAGATTAGTTTTGCAGGGTGTGGGGATCCTGCCTGCCTCCCTGCCGTCCGCCAGCCGCCGTGTGTGTATGTGTGTGAATTATCACACACGAGGATTTATAGCTCAATGCTCCCACCCAGACGTATAGGCAGCCTCCACACAACCATACAGACAGTGTTGAGAGTACAGTAGCTTCCAAGGTCGCCTACTCCGTGAGTGAAAGCCAGCCTCTAACATACAGTATGCATCATAAATCTCTCCTACACATGGACACACACACACACACACTCACACACACACACACACACACACACACACACACACACACACACACACACACACACACACACACACACACACACACACATCGGCCCAATCCCTTAGTCCTGATAGTCATCTCCCTTCCTAGCTGCCAAGGGTAGAAATGGCTGTTCCTGCTTCCACCAGGGGGTTGATACAGGAGTCAAATTGGAGTCAAAAAGAGGTCAAATGCTTCCTTTAATATGGTAATATGGTAAGGACTCTGAAAACTGATTAAGAAGAGGAGGGGCGAGAGAGAGAGAGAGAGAGGGAGAGAGAGAGAGAGAGAGAGAGAGAGAGAGGGAGAGAGAGAGCCATAAAAAGCTTCCACAGGGAGTAACCGCATCAAGCAAGCTCTGGCACTGATCACTCATGTGTTTGCATCTAAAGTAGGCCCAACATGCTTGGAGGGTCTGTGCCTATGTTGAGGCATGTAAAGTAGGCGGGAGCGTACCTATGTTCCCCGGGTTCTATGTTCCCCGGGTCCTATGTTCCCCGCTCCTGCTAAAAAGGGTCGTATGTTCCCCGGGTCCTATGTTCCCCGCTCCCGAAAAAGGGTCCTATGTTCCCCGGGTCCTATGTTCCCCGCTCGTATGCGTAAAGTCGGCGAGTAGCGCACCGCCGGACGCCTCCACAACCATCCTTCACTTCACCCCCAGCACCCAACAACCACTGCCCAGAGACAGCGCACCTTTTTCAGCGTAACTCCATACTACAGTGCACAGCTGCCTCGGGTCTCTGGCTCTCTCTGGCTCATCTTGAAAATATGGGGTTCGGCTTGCAAAAGTTTCTGCGATGCGCTATGGCGCAGTAGGCTATGCCTCATGTTTTCCTGGCACAATGCCACGATAAGAAAGTTTTCCCTAGCAATTTGTAACATTTATACAGAGGCTAGAGAAGCTTATGTCGGCCACGTAGTGATATAACACTTATTATTTCGCTTTATTTTTTCTTCACCCATTATGCTTGCGAAGTAGCCTGTGGGAAGTAGCCTGTTGCAGAGGAAACGAAATTACACAATTTATTTGAATGGCTTTACAGAACTTGTGCATGTCTGTGGGTTATATAGGCAGAGGCGATTTGTGCTGCGTGAATGTTGCAAATATTGATCTCTCTCTCTCTCTCTCTCTCTCTCTCTCTCTCTCTCTCTCTCTCTCTCTCTCTCTCTCTCTCTCTCTCTGAAAAATGTAATATTATGGATAGCATGTTGCTGCTCCTGCTGCTGAATGTGTGCATATATCTGAGCCTATAGACTCGAGCCTTCCCTCATGCAGTCTGTCAATGAAGTCTCACAACCTCGAGATATTGTGGTTTGCACTCGCCGACTTTACGCATACGAGTGGGGAACATAGGACCCTTTTTCGGGAGTGGGAAACATCGGACCCGGGGAACATAGGACCCTTTTTCGGGAGCGGGGAACATAGGACCCGGGGAACATAGAACCCTTTTTAGCAGGAGCGGGGAACATAGAACCCGGGGAACATAGGCATGACCCCAAGTAGACCCAACATGCTTGGAGGGTCTGTGCCTATGTTGAGGCATGTAAAGTAGGTCCAACATGCTTGGAGGGTCTGTGCCTATGTTGAGGCATGTAAAGTAGGTCCAACATGCTTGGAGGGTCTGTGCCTATGTTGAGGCATGTAAAGTAGGCCCAACATGCTTGGAAGGTCTGTGCCTATGTTGAGGCATGTAAAGTAGGCCCAACATGCTTGGAGGGTCTGTGCCTATGTTGAGGCATGTAAAGTAGGCCCAACATGCTTGGAAGGTCTGTGCCTATATTGAGGCATGTAAAGTAGGCCCAACATGCTTGGAAGGTCTGTGTCTATGTTGAGGCATGTAAAGTAGGCCCAACATGCTTGGAGGGTCTGTGCCTATGTTGAGGCATGTAAAGTAGGTCCAGCATGCTTGGAGGGTCTGTGCCTATGTTGAGGCATGTAAAGTAGGCCCAACATGCTTGGAGGGTCTGTGCCTATGTTGAGGCATGTAAAGTAGGTCCAACATGCTTGGAGGGTCTGTGCCTATGTTGAGGCATGTAAAGTAGGTCCAACATGCTTGGAGGGTCTGTGCCTATGTTGAGGCATGTAAAGTAGGTCCAACATGCTTGGAGGGTCTGTGCCTATGTTGAGACATGTAAAGTAGGCCCAACATGTTTGGAGGGTCTGTGCCTATGTTGAGGCATGTAAAGTAGGCCCAACATGCTTGGGTGGTCTGTGTCTATGTTGAGGCATGTAAAGTAGGTCCAACATGCTTGGAGGGTCTGTGTCTATGTTGAGGCATGTAAAATAGGCCCAACATGCTTGGAGGGTCTGTGCCTATGTTGAGGCATGTAAAGTAGGTCCAACATGCTTGGAAGGTCTGTGCCTATGTTGAGGCATGTAAAGTAGGCCCAACATGCTTGGAAGGTCTGTGCCTATGTTGAGGCATGTAAAGTAGGCCCAACATGCTTGGAAGGTCTGTGTCTATGTTGAGGCATGTAAAGTAGGCCCAACATGCTTGGAGGGTCTGTGCCTATGTTGAGGCATGTAAAGTAGGTCCAGCATGCTTGGAGGGTCTGTGCCTATGTTGAGGCATGTAAAGTAGGCCCAACATGCTTGGAAGGTCTGTGCCTATGTTGAGGCATGTAAAGTAGGCCCAACATGCTTGGAGGGTCTGTGCCTATGTTGAGGCATGTAAAGTAGGCCCAACATGCTTGGAGGGTCTGTGCCTATGTTGAGGCATGTAAAGTAGGCCCAACATGCTTGGAGGGCCTGTGCCTATGTTGAGGCATGTAAAGTAGGCCCAACATGCTTGGAGGGTCTGTGCCTATGTTGAGGCATGTAAAGTAGGCCCAACATGCTTGGAAGGTCTGTGCCTATGTTGAGGCATGTAAAGTAGGTCCAACATGCTTGGAGGGTCTGTGCCTATGTTGAGGCATGTAAAGTAGGCCCAACATGCTTGGAGGGTCTGTGCCTATGTTGAGGCATGTAAAGTAGGTCCAACATGCTTGGAGGGTCTGTGCCTATGTTGAGGCATGTAAAGTAGGCCCAACATGCTTGGAGGGTCTGTGCCTATGTTGAGGCATGTAAAGTAGGCCCAACATGCTTGGAAGGTCTGTGCCTATGTTGAGGCATGTAAAGTAGGCCCAACATGCTTGGAAGGTCTGTGCCTATGTTGAGGCAGAGGCACTGAGCATTTACATATTCAGCCAATGACAATTTTCTGCCCACAAATGCAAGTTTTCTCTTCCCCCACGTTTGCTTTATTTATTGATTGATTTGTGCGCAGTAACCGTAAAAAAAAGGCATAAAAATGAGCTGATGCCAGAATTTTCTCTTTCGAAAAGGACATTTGCATGCAAACCACCCCCCCATTGTACAAATAAACCCTCCACACGTCTCTGCAAATCTTCCTCCAGGATGTACACACACACACACACACACACACACACACACACACACACAAACACATACACACACGCCCACGCACGTTCACACACACACACACACACACACACACACACACACACACACACACACACACACACTAATAGCACATCTCACGGGTCACATTTGGCAGTGTAGACAGGACCTCTCTAGCGTAGATATGATGTTTATTTCTATATCTTTCTGGCTGTCTTGATACTTGAATTGCTTGCTCGCCCTGTTTGTCCATTTGAGGCTTCCATACAGCCAGTTATAGCTCTCGCGCAGTGTGTGCATGATGCCAGACCCTTTCTCCTGTGGGACAACTTCTGCCCTCGGAAAGGAATGAGGGGGTTATGGTGGCTCTAGCCATGGAGCAGTTGAAGGACAGCCAGTAATGGACTTTGTGTATTGGAAGACCTGTTGTTTCTTTTTGACTATTTTCTTTTGTGCCATTTTGATGGGACCCTCAACGGATGGGGGAAACATCAGATACCTCCCACACACCCGACCGCCTGAGCTGGTCCAGGGCTGGGACGCCACAAGTGCTAGCATCGAGGAGCTAACAGCACCTGGGAGCTATTTCAATGATCAAAACAGCCTGCCCTTCCTGTAAACTTGTTATTTTCTTCATGTTACGGATGTTGGTGTCGTACTAGATACCCCTAGACATGAGTTTATTAAGGAGAATGATACTGGACTGTAACACACACAGATCCACTGCACAAACTCAAACATAATTGCAAACACACCATACTATTTACATACATATTTTGTGCACCTCAAAAACAGAACACATAGCCTACATCCACTTACACTCACATGCACACCGTCTATCTCTCTCTCACACACACACACACACACACACACACACACACACACACACACACACACACACACACACACACACACACACGCCTGCACACACACACACACACACACACACGCACGCACGCACACACACGCACACACGCGCACACACGCACACACGCACAGCCTCACACACACACACACACACACACACACACACACACACACACACACACACACACACACACACACACACACACACACACACACACCATGTACACTTACAGTCTATGGGCTGTTGACTGGTGCTTGGCAGTGTGGGGAGAAGGAAGTGGAAGAAGAGGAGGAGGCTCCATCTGTGCTGGGATGTTGGGTACCTGGCAGCTTCCTCGGGCCGCCTCAGCCATCCATCCGCCCCTGCCTCTCCCTCCCCTCCCTCTCTCCCTCCCCCCTCCCTCCCTCCCTCCCTCCCTCTCCCTCTCTCTCTCCCCTCCCTCCCTCCCTCTCCCTCTCTCTCTCTCACTCCGTCATCCTTCCCTCTCTCTCTCTCTCCCTCTCTCACTCTTTCTCCCTCCCTCTCTCTCCCTCCTTCCCTCTATCCCCCCCTCCCCCATCCCAGCCATCCTGCCTCCTTTCATGTGAGGAACGGAAGCGTGGCTGGCATGCACTTCTGTTGTTTGATACAGTGGCCGCATGAGGCCTGATTGCCTGCTTGGCACACACATACTGTACACACACACACACACACACACACACACACACACACACACACACACACACACACACACACACACACACACACACACACACACACACCTACTCACACACACACACACACACACACGCATGCACACATGCACGTGCGCGCACACACACACACACACACACACACACACACACACACACACACACACACACACACACGGGTAGCTTATATTGGCTTCATGTGCCGCCACCCATTGAGCAGCAAGCTCTTTCATGAACAGGAAAACACTGGCTGCATTAAAGGTCTCATGTCCAACACAGAAAGACAGTTTGCACAGAAGGCTTTGACAAACAGGACATGCACACACACGCGCGCACACACACACACACACACACACACACACACGCGCACGCACACACGCACACGCATGCACGCACACAGGACTGTATGTCTAGTTTGGAGGCGTTCTATACATGGATTTCTCTCACCATCACATGGCAAACCCTATGGTCCTGGTATCGCACCAGCAGAGGTCAGACGAGAAGCAACCACGCTGGCCCTCGCTCGAAAGGCACAGACGAGTGAGTGAATCCCACCTCCTCCACAAGATCACCACGGAGACACCACAGCACATGCGCCTCAAGTCCCGGCACCCCTTTGCCACACACGCCCAAGAACTGCTCCGCACAACACCATCTGATACCTCCAAGGCCGCCTGGGTCAAGGCAAGATGGAGGGACCAGTGGGAGTCAGCAGAACCATCTAGACTACATATGGAGTTATTGAAGATAACTGAGGTTCAGGAACATGAGACCACACCATTGTCACTCATCACCATGTAAATGTAATCACCTGTACCTCCTCCAATCCATTCACCTGGGCTCAATCAACCCAATCTACTGTAGCCTATATATAACGCCACAATCCCACCAAACCCTGTTTGCACCAGATGTAACAATACATCAGATGTAACAAACCTGATCTCTAAGAGAAAACAGATAACATTCAAAACGAAACGACAAATTAGATCCACAGCCACCAAAGGCAGAATTAGCTAGCAAAGAAAAGAGAAAGAAGAAAGTAAGGAAAAAAGCTCACCATGGCAGAAGAGCAGGGCGAAGGGGAGTTTTTACTCCTGGCGTCCGACGAGGACCTCTTCGGCAGCCCCATCACGGAGACGGAGTCTCAGATGTCCCGCGCATCTCTGGCGCCGGGGCAGATCCCAAGAGAGAAAAGCCCCTCCGCTTCCACCAGCTCCGCGAGGTCTCCCACTCCAACATCACGGGAGTCCCGGGGCCGAAACCGGGTGGTCAGACGAGCAGCGCCCTACAGACGAGCGCGGGCACGGTCACCCCAGTCCTCTCCACCAACACGCCGGGGTCCGAAGATGAGAGGCGGCCGCCACGAGAGGCGTAGTGCCGGGCCACCACCCGACCGCGGCGCGCCAGCTGGCCCTTCTTCTCAAGCTGGCCACCGCTCAGGAGGCACGACCGCCAGCCTACCACCACGGCTCGGCCGCCGATCAGCGACCTTCCCCGCTGGCCCGTCACACCAACCCCGACACCACTCCGCTGGCCCGTCCCAGCCTCAACAACACCACTCCGCTGGCCCGTCCCAGCCTCGACAACACCACTCCGCTGGCCCGTCCCCCCGGCCCCAACAACACCACTACGCTGGCCCGCCACACCAGCCTCGACACCACCGCTCCGCTGGCCCGTCCCCCCAGCCTCAACACAGCTCCGTCGGCGCCTCGCCACAGAGCTTTTCTCCCCGCCAACAAACCATCTCAAGCTGGACAGTCGTACGGCTCCAACAGGCACTCCGAGACAGAGGGATCCCATACGTCCGGTCTGACAACAAGGCAACCCTCTACCGGCGTTGGACTTCCGGGTTGGTGCCACCGGCAAACATTCCGACACCCTACCAACGTTCCCACCTTCCCAGTGACGTCACCGCCCACCACACTGCTGTAGCTTCAGGCCAGGTCGTATCAGCACCCATTCCCACAGCAAATCCCTCTGCCAATACAGCCAACATCTTAATAAACTTTCTGTCTTCCCTGAATTCTCAACAGGTTGAAGACACACTAGCAACCCGGGCACATGCATCCCTTCGTCCCCCCCTCCTCTCTCATCCTCTTCCTTCCGCCCATGACACCGGAGCCCTGCTAGCTCCGCCTGCCATCGCGGCTCTGTACCCCCCCACCCCCCCCAGCATTCGCCCCCCCCACCCGGCCACCACGGCCCACAACATCATCATCAGCTCAATTCCTCCTGTTCTTACCCCTCTCGACACCCTCCCTCCCCCTCCCCCAACCCCCCCCCCCCCCTCCCCCAACCCTCCCCCATCACCCCAATGCATATCAGGTTCTGTCAGCTTTGCTCTCCACCTTCCCACAGTTAGAGCAATCACTAGTCACCCAAGCACGCACGTCCCTTCGTCCCCCCCTCCCCTCCCATCCCCTTCCTTCTGCCCACGGCTCCGGAGCCCCGCTAGCTCCGCCCGCCACAGCGGCGTTACACCAACGGCCCCCACCCGCAGCGACCGCTTCCGTTGCCACGGCCACCACGGCCCCCAACATCATCATCAGCTCATTTCCTCCTGTTCTTACCCCTTTCGACACCCTCCTCCCCCCTCCCCCAACCCTCCCCCCCCCCCTCCCCCCAACCCTCCCCCATCACCCCATTGTATTTAATAACATGTCTGTCCTTCCTTCCCTCCTCGCACCCGTCCATCCGTCCGCTGGACCCGCCCAAGCCACACCCTACACCCTAGCCACCGCCATTCCGGCCGTTCAGCCCCAGCAGGCAACGCCTTCCCCGGTCTCCTCCGCACTCAGGCAACAAATTCTGTCAGGTACATATACCGACCTCGCCACACTCCTCCAACCCTCCACCGCAGAAGCCACCCACCCTCGGGAACTGTTCACGGCATTCGGCCTTTCACAGCTAAAACCTCCCAGGCCTTCCCGTTCCAGGGAGCTAAACTCCATTGAGTTCGCTTACTCTTTCTCCCTGTTCAGAGACACCATATGCGCAGTGTACCCCGAGCGCAGGGCCGAACTAGACGCCTACCTTTCCACCATCTTGGATTTGGCCTTGCGTTTCGGGGGAACAGCATTTTACACCTACCACGTACTATTCGCTTCCCAGGCAGCAGGCCGGCTGCAACAGTTCAATCAGGGAACATACTGGGGCACACTCGATGCAGAGCTGTACTGCAGGGTGTTTGCGGCACGCAGTGCCATTAACTGCACTCTGTGCGGGGCACCCTCCCACCCAGCCACCATCTGCGTCGTCGCCACCACACTACCTCGTCCCACGGCCCCTCCCGCTCCCGCCCCCTCAGTCTTCTCACGGCTCAGCAACGCCCCTCCTCCCTCCATCACTCCCAAACCACTCATGCAGGGCCAAGGCCCGACTTCACGGGGGGGATCGGACAAACAGGGGCGGCCCATTTTGTATCAAGGGGGCCGCATGATATGCAACAACTTCAACAGCCAAGGTTGCTACATAGCAGGGTGCCGCTTCCTGCATACATGTTCATACTGCGGCGGCGCCCACTCAAGACCGACCTGCCCTCACAGTCCAACCACACATACAGCATGACTAGGCCACCACCTCAGCACCCCGGTCAACATCACAGCACTCACACACGCCTTAAGGAACCATCCCGACCCACAGTTCGTTCACTTCCTCACCCATGGTTTCACTTTTGGTTTTCATCCGGGCATCATGGCATCTCCCACCACATCATTCACCTGCCACAACCTCCAGTCGGCCCTCACCGAGCCAGACACAGTAGACAGGCTCTTGGCCAAGGAGGTGGCCGACAAATTTATGATTGGCCCATTCCCAGCCCCTCCCTTCATCACATACCGCATCAGCCCCATAGGAATAGCAACACGGAAATACTCTGGAAAAAAGCGCCTCATCATCGACCTCTCCTCCCCCCACAACTCATCCACTCCTAGCATCAACAGCCTCATTCCCAGCCCGGACTTCTCCATGAATTACCACACAATTAACCACGCCATCAAACTCATCCGCCTCGCCGGCCGTGGTGCCTGGCTGGCGAAGGCCGACATAACCAGCGCTTTCAAGGTGCTGCCCATCAAGCCAGAATTCTGGAGATTTTTCGGAGTGTTGTGGAAGGGGTCTTATTATTTCGCCGTCCGCCTCACTTTCGGTTGCAAAAGCAGCCCTAAAATATTTGACACTCTCTCCGAGGCGCTATGCTGGATCTTGTCCAACGAACACCACATCCCATACATCGTCCACCTCCTAGATGACTTTCTCACAGTCTCACCACCATCAGCTCCCCCTGCACAAGACCTCTCCACCCTCAAGTCCGTCTTCCTCCAGCTCGGGGTTCCGCTGGCCCCGGAGAAGACGGAAGGACCCTGCACGTCCCTCGAGTTTCTCGGAATCACCTTGAATTCAGTCACCTTCCAAGCCTCCCTTCCGACCGAGAAACTCCACCGCATTTCCCTCTACATTTCCAACCACCTCCTCGCCTGCCGTTGCACTAAGCGTCAGCTCCTGTCCTTGCTCGGGCACCTCAACTACGCCATCCGCATTATCCCCCAAGGCCGCTCATTCATCTCCCACCTGCTGTCTCTTGCCACCACCATTCCATCCCTCCACAACTACACCACCCTAGACGACGGGTGTAGGCTGGAGCTCACTTTGTGGCGGGACTTTCTCGAGTCGTGGAACGGCATCTCGTTCTTTTACGAGGACGCTATAACCAAGCCAGACGACATTCAGCTGTTCACAGACGCCGCAGCCTCCGCCGGCTTCGGCGGATACTACAACGGTCGCTGGTTCGCCTCCGGTTGGCCACCGGAGGTGTCCCTCCTCACACCATCCTCCGCACTCCTGGAACTGTACCCCATCATTATTGCAGCAATCTTATGGGGGCACGAATGGTCAACAAAGGTCATACTCATTCACACAGACAACCTCAGCACAGTCGACATCATCAACAAAGGACGCTCACAATCACTGGACATAATGAAATTCATCCGCAGACTCACCCTGGTTTCTGCACAACACCAATTCATCATCCGTGCCGCCCACATTCCCGGTCACTGTAATTCCATCGCTGACTCCCTCTCCCGTTTCTCATTCCAGAAATTCAGATCCTTGGCACCCGACTCAGACCTTCACCCGACACCGATCCCTCCGTTTTCGACCACCATCTTCCCCTGAATCCTCCGCTCCTCCACCTGGTGGCCTCCACGCGACAATTCATACTGAACAGCCTAGCCCCCAAAACCCTGTCCTCATACTACTCTGGCTGGTGCTCCTTCAAAGCATTCCATAACGCCCATCACCTCCCCTTCCCGTCCGTCAATACCATCTCTGTCACCAGCTTCATCACTTACGCTCACACAGTTCTCAGGATCAGAACATCCACCATCCAAGTTTACCTCAGCGGCATAAACTTTTTCATCAAACTACTCACCGGAGCACCTGCAGCCTCCATCTCTCACCCCCACGTCACCATGCTCATCAAAGGCCTCCGAAAGGCCGAGCCTCGACTTCCTCCCAAACGCCTTCCCCTGACGACCGACCTCCTCACCAGGTGTATCCTCACTCTCCGTGCAGGGTACTCGACTCCCGCCATCGACTCCACCCTTGAAGCGATGTTTCTCCTGGCCTTCTTCGGCTTCCTCCGCTGCTCAGAGTTTACCACCAACTCCTCCAAGTACAACCCCCTACAGCACGCCAGTCTGTCCGACATCACCGTCCACTCACCCGACACCCTGAGGTACAACCTAAAAAGAAGCAAGACCGACCAAGTCGGCCTCTCTCACCCAGTGTTTCTGTTCCGCCTTAATTCATTTCTCAGTCCCTACGAACCAATCATCAACTACATCAACGGAAGATTGGCAAAACACTCCTCTCCCCACGATCCTCTGTTCACAACCGAATCAGGCCGAGTCGCCACACGGTTCTGGTTCCACCATCACCTCCGTCACGTCCTGCTCAAATCAGGAATCTCTCCAGATCTGTTTTCCGGCCATTCATTCCGAATCGGCGCAGCAACAACAGCATCCAGACAAGGCCTCCCGGACCACACCGTCAGAATCCTGGGCCGCTGGTCTTCCCAAGCCTACCACACATACATCCACAACAACCTCGAAGACGTCCGAAGAGCCCATGCGCACATGGCCATCTGAAGTACTTTTGGGGGGGCCGATGGAGCCGGGACTCCATCCCTGTGAAGCCGCGCTCCAAATGTAAGAGGCGCTTCACCGGAGACGTTACCCCCACCCTGAGTCTCGACCCCCCGGGTTCCTGACTAGTCGAACATCATCAACATCATCCGCACCCCGACCCCATTACGACTTGCACCCAAACACTCAAACTACAATAAATCAATTCTGTTTCGAACTATGGTGTGGTCTGTGTTAGTGAAATGGAGTTATTGAAGATAACTGAGGTTCAGGAACATGAGACCACACCATTGTCACTCATCACCATGTAAATGTAATCACCTGTACCTCCTCCAATCCATTCACCTGGGCTCAATCAACCCAATCTACTGTAGCCTATATATAACGCCACAATCCCACCAAACCCTGTTTGCACCAGATGTAACAATACATCAGATGTAACAACCCTCCCGCCCAACCCTAATTTAATTCATTACGGGCAGCACGTGCAGAGTTGCATGTTCTCCTCGTGCTGCGTGGGTTTTCCCCGGGTACTCCGGTTTCCTCCCACAACAATTCTAAAACATGTTAGCTAGGGCCACTGTTGGCATCTGCATAACCTTGAATCTCTATCCTCTGCCCACAGGAACCACGGGGGGGCCGATGGAGCCGGGACTCCATCCCTGTGAAGCCGCGCTCCAAATGTAAGAGGCGCTTCACCGGAGACGTTACCCCCACCCTGAGTCTCGACCCCCCGGGTTCCTGACTAGTCGAACATCATCAACATCATCCGCACCCCGACCCCATTACGACTTGCACCCAAACACTCAAACTACAATAAATCAATTCTGTTTCGAACTATGGTGTGGTCTGTGTTAGTGAACACTACATTAAAGATCCCACGGACGTTCTCGGCCAGCACCTGCCCCGAAAAGCAATGGACAATTCTCAACCGCCTGAGGACAGGCGTAGGACGTTTCGGTGCAGCGATGAAAAAATGAGGCCTCGTGGACAGTGACCACTGCTGAGTGCGGGGAGCCATTACAAACTGTGGAACACATACAGTAATAGGCCACCGAATGGCGATGGTGGTCTGCCTGACCTGGACAATGACACACTGGACTGGGTTGCCTCAAAGGAGCTGAAGGTCTAAGGACATACGCCAGAAGAAGAAGGCAAACCCTATATGGGACTCTATTTCTACCCACACCCTATGTGAGCTCACAATAGCTGCCACCATGTACACAAGAATGCATCCACCTAACAGTTTAGCACTAGGAGGCTGACATTTGGCATGGACGTCAAGTGTGTGTGTGTGTGTGTGTGTGTGTGTGTGTGTGTGTGTGTGAGAGTGAGAGAGAGAGAGAGAGAGGGTGTGTGCTGTTCATGCCAATTGGCTAAAAGGGGACATTGCCACGCCCCCTTTTAGCCAAATTGGCATGAACAGTTAATCAGCTGTCCTTTGGCTCATAACAACCTTTCCACAAAATCTTGTGCAACTCTGTGAATCCATTTGGAAGTTATGCACCTTTTTGTGATAGGCCACTCCCATTGCCACATTGCCAATTGGCATGAACACAAATACACACCTTCACACACACACACACACACACACACACACACACACACACACACACACACACACACACACACACACACACACACACACACACACACACACACACACACGCATACGTACACACACAAATGTCAGCCTTCTATTCACCTTTTTCCTGGACTTACGTTTCCCATGATTCTCAGCGGTAGCCGGTTGTTGACTTCCTGTTTAAAAAAAAATCACTAGCAAGGAGGTGCGCGCCGCTGTCAAAGAGTGGGAACGTATGGCTTATTTGATCTGAAATGGCTAAAAATAGTAACGTTGTGTAGTTGCATAGTGGCGATATTTTACAAAAACGAGGTGAATGTGAATTCACTGGTACTGTATGGGCTTATTTTAGCCGGAATTGCTGAAATTAGTATGTGGTTGCCTAGCCGCCACTTTTATTTTGGAGACTAAACGTCCAAACCGGAACTCTTATATTTGGTCATTGAACGGAGCTTTAGCGGTCTCTCTCTTTCAATATTCAAGATATTGTCACTCCGTTGTATAATTATGCACACACACACACACACACACACACACACACACACACACACACACACACACACACACACACACACACACACACACACACACTCACTTACTCACTACACACAGACGCACAGCACAACACACACACACACACACACACACACACTCACTCACTCACTCACAATACACACACGCTCACTCACTCACTCACACTCACTACACACACACACACACACACACAAATACACGCGCACAACACGCACACACTCACTCATTCACTCACTCACTACACACTCACTCACTCTACACACCCACCCATGCATGCACGCACGCACACACGCCCCCCCCCCCCACACACACACTCACTCACTCACTCACAATACACACACGCTCACTCACTCACTCACACTCACTACACACACACACACACACACACACACACAAACACACGCGCACAACACGCACACACTCACTCATTCACTCACTCACTACACACTCACTCTACACACCCACCCATGCATGCACGCACGCACACACCCCCCCCCCCCCCCCCACACACACACACACACACATACATAAACACACACACCCCCCCCTTCCCCCACACGTACACGCCCACACAGCCCAAGTTTCCTGGGATGACCATAGACGAGTGTGCAGTGACTGACTGAGCACGTTATTTATAATTCATGTCACACGCTTGTCTTAAAGCCTGTCAGGTTATTCCCCTCGGGGTATGACGAGGGTCCTAAAGCCTGTCAGGTTATTCCCCTTGGGGTATGACGAGGGTCCATAATCAAAGTAACCAACCTGTGATTTACTGAGCCCGCGGGTAAACATCTGCTGCCTGTCATCTGGACTGCTTACAAGACCCCACTATTTACATGCATTTAACGGCGGAGGGCCTTTAAAAAAGACATTTGTGAGTCCTCAGCAATTCTTGCCGCTGCCACTCCCCCCCTCCACCCCCCCCTCCCCTCAGGGGGTTGAGGAGAAGAAACAGGCAGGAGAGAGAGAGGGAAGAGAGATGTGGGTTTCACCGTCTGCTCCCTGATTCATCTTTGGGTTTATTACCACACCCTCCCCTTTCACTTTCCCTCCTCGCATCATGCCTCTCAATCACCTGACAAGGCAGAGGGAGATGGAGAGAATACCGATAGGCGGCCAAGCACCAGTGGAGAGGAGAGGAGAGGAGGAGAGATGAGAGGAGAAGAGAGGAGGAGAGGAGAGATGAGAGGAGAGGAGAGGAGGAGAGGAGAGATGAGAGGAGAGAAGGAGAGGTGAGGAGAGAGGAGAGGAGAGGAGGAGAAGAGAAGAAATGGGCAGGCTTGAGGAGAGGCGGTATCAAAAACATGCAGTAAGATATGGTAAAATAATAAGTAGAAAGATAAGAAAGGGGAAGAAAATGGTAACACTTTGGATAGTCTGCCTACAGAGAGAGTCTGTACAGAGTATTGTTTGTAATATTTCTACAGCTTATTAGTTGACATTCATTCATTTGCTTTGTCTGTTGTTTTAACAGCTTATTACCCGTAGCTGAGATTCAACAAAAAGATTCTGTTTGCTTCCCATTCCACACTCCTACACCTAGTGTAATATATCTCAGCAAGCACGGGCGGCCCGGGACCAATCGAGAGAGAGAGAGAGAGCCCGAGAGGGTCCATATCAAGTCATCATCTGGTCCAGAATATCACCCTATTTCAATCATAGAGAAAAATACTTTTCCACTGAAATCTCCATGAGGATAACTAAATGGTTGTGATTGAGCTTAAATCACATATTCGTTTATCCATCCTTATTATTATTATTTGCACATTCTTATCCAAATTCTGACCAAGGTTCTAACATCAAAGGCATGGAGTACCGGGTAAAAGTTATAACACTAATAGACTGGAGAAAATGAAGGCCGCCCTATTTAACGTTACTGCTCACTGTTCACGCTACACTTGTAAAAGAAATTGGGAAACCTCAATGATTCTTTCAGATAGGTTTGAATTACCGGTAAATAAATTACGTTTTGTTTTTTAAACTGTCCCGACTCCACAGTTGGATGTGACACACGCTGTAGGAAACAACAAGTGAACAGGTACATGTTTTGAAATGGTATTATTAACGTACCACTGTTTATCTCAGCAATCAGGTAAAGTAGTGTGCTGATACATGGGGGACATGGGTTCAAGTCCCAGTTTTATTTTAAGAAAATGTAGCATAAATTGTTAATCTGGACATATTATTTATACAGCTGCTGAATACACACTGTGTACATAGCAGAATAACTGAATATGCCCATTCGTGGTAATGCCATATTTTGATGTCAGCTCGACGCCTTGGAAGAGAAGTCTAAATCATCCCCAAATCGGCTGTGATTTGGCCTAGTCCTGGACTTCACTGAAAGATGTAATCACAACATCATCATGGATTTTGCTTGCTGGGGTAGGTATGTTCATGAGTTGTCACTTGTCACATATTATACTATAGATAATCTGCTAAACACCTGCTGAACAGTTGAACTGCTGAATGTCATGGCGCCAAAGAATTCTGCAAGAACCTGGATCATATTTGGAGATACAAATACTCTGTAGACTCTCGGTAGGCAGACTAGCCAAATAAAGTAACCAAAAAAAGAAAGGGGAAATGGTCATGTGTGAGACAATGTCACCATTCACACATAATGACAGTACAGCTTAGTCTTAGGCCATGTTTTAGCATTGTACTCACAAGTCATCTGGAAATCACCCCCTCTCTCTCCCTCTCTCCCCACCTCTGTTGTCTTCCTCTCTTCTTCCTCCCAGCCAACCCATCACATGACCCCCACCCCCTTGGCCCTTCAGCATCCAGCCCCCCTCCCGCAGCATTCAATTCTGACTCCTCCTGTGTCCCGCAAGAGTCCCTCACATGGCTTATAGTGACAGAGAGAATGAAGGAGGGCTGCCATGAGCCAATCGATAATAGGCAACTCCTGCAATATTACCAGTGCTACTGCCCAGCTTCTGGAGCGTACCACAGTCAACAGGAGGAGGGGGGCGGGGGGAGGAGGGGGATATTGTGTGGGTGGAGGGTACCAAGCGGAGCAATTTTGATGAAGTCCCCTGGTATCAAGTTGAAAGCTTTTGATAGGCTCTCTATCGATTCACTTTTGATTTTCGGTCTCTCTCTCCTTCCCTCTCACCCCACTCTCAGTCTACCTCTCTCTCTTGCCTTCCCTCTCACCCCACTCTCAGTCTACCTCTCTCTCTCACCTTCCCTCTCACCCCACTCTCAGTCCACCTCTCTCTCTTGCCTTCCCTCTCACCCCACTCTCAGTCTACCTCCCTCTCTCGCCTTCCCTCTCACCCCACTCTCAGTCTACCTCTCTCTCTTGCCTTCCCTCTCACCCCACTCTCAGTCTACCTCCCTCTCTCGCCTTCCCTCTCACCCCACTCTCAGTCTACCTCTCTCTCTCGCCTTCCCTCTCACCCCACTCTCAGTCTACCTCTCTCTCTCGCCTTCCCTCTCACCCCACTCTCAGTCTACCTCTCTCTCTCGCCTTCCCTCTCACCCCACTCTCAGTCTACCTCTCTCTCTCACCTTCCCTCTCACCCCACTCTCAGTCTACCTCTCTCTCTCGCCTTCCCTCTCACCCTACTCTCAGTCTACCTCTCTCTCTCACCTTCCCTCTCACCCTACTCTCAGTCTACCTCTCTCTCTCGCCTTCCCTCTCACCCTACTCTCAGTCTACCTCCCTCTCTCGCCTTCCCTCTCACCCCACTCTCAGTCTACCTCTCTCTCTCACCTTCCCTCTCACCCCACTCTCAGTCTACCTCCCTCTCTCGCCTTCCCTCTCACCCTACTCTCAGTCTACCTCTCTCTCTCTCGCCTTCCCTCTCACCCCACTCTCAGTCTACCTCTCTCTCTCGCCTTCCCTCTCACCCCACTCTCAGTCTACCTCCCTCTCTCGCCTTCCCTCTCACCCCACTCTCAGTCTACCTCTCTCTCTCGCCTTCCCTCTCACCCCACTCTCAGTCTACCTCTCTCTCTCGCCTTCCCTCTCACCCCACTCTCAGTCTACCTCTCTCTCTCGCCTTCCCTCTCACCCCACTCTCAGTCTACCTCTCTCTCTCGCCTTCCCTCTCACCCCACTCTCAGTCTACCTCTCTCTCTCGCCTTCCCTCTCACCCTACTCTCAGTCTACCTCTCTCTCTCTCACCTCTCTTGCACTTTGCACTTTGATTCGTCACCAGCTCTGTGTCTTGATTGCTGCCTCTGTCCTTCTCTCTTTCTTAATCTTGTGGACCATTGACAGCTGATCCATCTCACTGTCTATCATTGATGTTTGTGTATAACAAACACCTATCAATTGTGGGCAGATGAGTGATGCAGCAAATTAGAGGAAGTGTGTGGCCTAATAACCCGGCCAAAGAGCCAGCAGCATGGCAGCATATAACCTACCCAAAGAGCCAGCAGCATGACAGCATAATAACCCGCCCAAAGAGCCAGCAGCATGACAGCATATAACCCGCCCAAAGATCCAGCAGCCTGGCAGCATACATGTATAACCCACCCAAAGAGCCAGCAGCATGACAGCATATAACCCGCCCAAAGAGCCAGCAGCATGGCAGCATATAACCCACCCAAAGAGCCAGCAGCATGACAGCATATAACCCGCCCAAAGAGCCAGCAGCATGACAGCATATAACCCGCCCAAAGAGCCAGCAGCATGGCAGCATATAACCCACCCAAAGAGCCAGCAGCATGGCAGCATATAACCCGCCCAAAGAGCCAGCAGCATGGCAGCATATAACCCGCCCAAAGAGCCAGCAGCATGACAGCATATAACCCATCCAAAGAGCCAGCAGCATGGCAGCATATAACCCGCCCAAAGATCCAGCAGCATGGCAGCATATAACCCGCCCAAAGAGCCAGCAGCATGGCAGCATATAACCCGCCCAAAGAGCCAGCAGCATGGCAGCATATAACCCGCCCAAAGAGCCAGCAGCATGACAGCATATAACCCGCCCAAAGAGCCAGCAGCATGGCAGCATATAACCCGCCCAAAGAGCCGCAGCATGGCAGCATATAACCCGCCCAAAGAGCCAGCAGCATGGCAGCATATAACCCACCCAAAGAGCCAGCAGCATGGCAGCATATAACCCGCCCAAAGAGCCAGCAGCATGACAGCATATAACCCACCCAAAGAGCCAGCAGCATGGCAGCATATAACCCGCCCAAAGAGCCAGCAGCATGACAGCATATAACCCGCCCAAAGAGCCAGCAGCATGGCAGCATATAACCCGCCCAAAGAGCCAGCAGCATGGCAGCATATAACCCGCCCAAAGAGCCAGCAGCATGGCAGCATATAACCCGCCCAAAGAGCCAGCAGCATGGCAGCATATAACCCACCCAAAGAGCCAGCAGCATGGCAGCATATAACCCGCCCAAAGAGCCAGCAGCATGGCAGCATATAACCCGTCCAAAGAGCCAGCAGCATAGCAGCATATAACCCGCCCAAAGAGCCAGCAGCATGACAGCATATAACCCGTCCAAAGAGCCAGCAGCATGACAGCATATAACCCGTCCAAAGAGCCAGCAGCATGGCAGCATATAACCCGCCCAAAGAGCCAGCAGCATGGCAGCATATAACCCGCCCAAAGAGCCAGAAGCATGACAGCATATAACCCGTCCAAAGAGCCAGCAGCATGACAGCATATAACCCGTCCAAAGAGCCAGCAGTTTATGACAGCATATAACCCGTCCAAAGAGCCAGCAGCATGGCAGCATATAACCCGTCCAAAGAGCCAGCAGCATGACAGCATATAATCCGCCCAAAGAGCCAGCAGCATGGCAGCATATAACCCGCCCAAAGAGCCAGCAGCATGGCAGCATATAACCCGCCCAAAGAGCCAGCAGCATGGCAGCATATAACCCGCCCAAAGAGATTCAAGATTCAAGATTCAAGATTTATTAACACGTTCACTGCCATTGACGAGATATCTCGGCTTACAGAATCCAACGTTTCACTGCCAATGACGAGTTATCTCGGCTTAAAAAAAAAAAAAAAAATTTGACGGTGGGACGTGGATCAACGCTCCCCACGTCTCCTATAAAAATATTGGAGTCAGCGAACGTGTACAACCCATTCCACGGACCCACTAAGTGGCGACAGTGCTCTCCACACTAGGAAAAGCAGAGCCAAAACTGTAGGGTACCGCGCGAGGAAACCATTCTCTACTGTAAAATGGATTGGCGAAAACGCTTTCACTTTCGCGCATTATCGCGCTGGGAGCTGGCGGTGGGGGATTCCAAAAATAGACTTGGTGGAAAACACAGTTTGAAACACGCAGCATAAAGCCTAGAATCGCACAAAGCTTCATCAAAGCTCTCAAACCCAAGAAACAAGTGAGCCCTATCCACACTCGCTGCCAGGGAGGGAGGCTGCTCAAACTCGCAGCAGCAGCAGCAGCAGCAGAACACTCGCTTGTGACAAACGCAGGCTGAAAGCCACCAGACACGCCCACGGAGGGAGGAGTTTGAAGGAGAGGGCGTTCAGAACTATATTGTTTAGATGTCTGATCTCTCACTGATGCCAAAAATAAATGGTTAAAGTGACTGTTCTGCCTGTTTGATTGAATTTCACAAAACTGCGATTATCTCAGCTTTCACTCTCAGACGCTGAAACCATGCTGTACTCAATGGCTAATATCTACATAACTACTAACTCTACAAACTAACTCTTTTAGACAGAGAAAGCACACATTCTATTAGTACTTTTGTGAACTTTGTGTTCACAAAGTCCAAGCAGAAAATAATCCTTGGCTCTTGTAAAATGAGCCAGAATCCTCAAAAAAACCCTCTGGCAGAACCTACCTACAGTAAAAAAAAAAGGCTGGCAGTGAATGTGTTAAGTGTCCCAAAAGGGCAAATTGGATTGCAAAAAGCGTAGTACAAAGTACATACATAAAAACAAATAAGACAATAAAGACATTGTAAAAACAGTCTAGAGCAGCAGTTTAAAGTGCAACACAATAGTTAAAGTGCAAATGACAACAGTAGCAACGATCTAAAGTGCACAGTAGAGATATAAAGTGCATAGTAGCAAAGTGCAGTTCACTCTCAGCAGCACATTTATATAACAAGAAAGAGCTACAACGTATCATTGTATTAAAGCACAAAAGAAAAACCTCGGTCCAGACCAAAGGGCAGACAAAGTATATAATACAGATATACTGTACTGTACCCCTAAGAATAAATAAAGATAAAATAAATAAAATAAATAAAATAAATAAAATAAATAAAATAAATAAAATAAATAAAATAAATAAAATAAATAAAATAACAGCAACGGCAGATGGGGAGACATTACATTTGTACCCCAGCAGCATTCATCGCTCTGATAGAGACAGACACAAAGGAATTTCTGTATCTGTTCTTTTTAACTATGGGGGCACGAAGGCGGAGCCCGGAAGGAGCCAGCAGCATGACAGCATATAACCCGTCCAAAGAGCCAGCAGCATGGCAGCATACAACCCGTCCAAAGAGCCAGCAGCATGACAGCATATAACCCGTCCAAAGAGCCAGCAGCTGGGCAGCATACAACCCGTCCAAAGAGCCAGCAGCATGACAGCATATAACCCGCCCATAACAAGGGCGGACTGGGATCATAATTCAGGCCGGGCATTTCTACCAAGCAGGCCAGGCCAATATGGGCTGACGCGCGCGCGCCGCTGACTGAAAGCTGACCAGCCCAATTTGGGTCGTTTGAAGCAAGATTTAGTGAATATAATGCTAACGCGATGATACATGTTACCTATTTGTTCACTAATAGAAACATCAACATTGCCTAGATAACTGCAAGTATAATGTGAAGAAGTAAAACCAAAAACATGCCTCTGTACAAACGCTTCACAGCAAACTTTATTTAAGGAAGAGTGATCAGATCGTGCATACTGCGTTATATCATCATGTGTCTGTTTGTGTGACTCACCTTGAGTGGCCTGGGCTGGGACGAGTCTGACTGACAAGTTAACTCATTCCTGCCTGCCTGTCTGCTGGCTGCTATCCGCGCAAATAGAAACACTACTGGCCGCAGTGGCCTGCCTGGCCTGCTGTTCAGTGAGTGGCCTGACTGCGGGCACAATATACATATATATAGGCTATATGTTCAGTGAGTGGCCTGACTGCGGGCACAATATACATATATATAGGCTATATGTTCAGTGAGTGGCCTGACTGCGGGCACAATATACATATATATAGGCTATATGTTCAGTGAGTGGCCTGACTGCGGGCACAATATACATATATATAGGCTATATGTTCAGTGAGTGGCCTGACTGCGGGCACAATATACATATATATAGGCTATATGTTCAGTGAGTGGCCTGACTGCGGGCACAATATACATATATATAGGCTATATGTTCAGTGAGTGGCCTGACTGCGGGCACAATATACATATATATAGGCTATATGTTCAGTGAGTGGCCTGACTGCGGGCACAATATACATATATATAGGCTATATGTTCAGTGAGTGGCCTGACTGCGGGCACACACCCAAAAAAAAAAAAAAAAAAAATTCAGGCCAGGCCAGGCCAGGCCACCGGGCATTTGCCCGACGTGCCCGATTATGCAGTCCACGCCTGCGCCCAAAGAGCCAGCAGCATGGCAGCATATAACCCACCCAAAGAGCCAGCAGCATGACAGCATCCACGCTGATAACCCGCCCAAAAGAGCCAGCAGCATGACAGCATCCACGCTGATAACCCACCCAAAAGAGCCAGCAGCATGAGAGCATCCACGCTGATAACCCGCCCAAAGAGCCAGCAGCATGACAGCATCCACGCTGATAACCCACCCAAAGAGCCAGCAGCATGACAGCATCCATGCTGATAACCCACCCAAAGAGCCAGCAGCATGACAGCATCCATGCTGATAACCCACCCAAATAGCCAGCAGCATGACAGCATCCACGCTGATAACCCACCCAAAAGAGCCAGCAGCATGACAGCATCCACGCTGATAACCCGCCCAAAAGAGCCAACAGCATGACAGCATCAACCCTGATAACCCGCCCAAAGAGCCAGCAGCATGACAGCATCCATGCTGATAACCCGCCCAAAGAGCCAACAGCATGACAGCATCCACGCTGATAATCCACCCAAAAGAGCCAGCAGCATGACAGCATCCACGCTGATAACCCGCCCAAAGAGCCAGCAGCATGACAGCATCCACGCTGATAACCCGCCCAAAGAGCCAGCAGCATGACAGCATCCATGCTGATAACCCACCCAAAAGAGCCAGCAGCATGACAGCATCCACGCTGATAACCCGCCCAAAGAGCCAGCAGCATGACATCATCCATGCTGATAACCCGCCCAAAGAGCCAGCAGCATGACAGCATCCACGCTGATAACCCGCCCAAAAGAGCCAGCAGCATGACAGCATCCACGCTGATAACCCGCCCAAAAGAGCCAGCAGCATGACAGCATCCACGCTGATAACCCGCCCAAAAGAGCCAGCAGCATGACAGCATCAACCCTGATAACCCGCCCAAAGAGCCAGCAGCATGACAGCATCCATGCTGATAACCCGCCCAAAGAGCCAACAGCATGACAGCATCCACGCTGATAATCCACCCAAAAGAGCCAGCAGCATGACAGCATCCACGCTGATAACCCGCCCAAAGAGCCAGCAGCATGACAGCATCCACGCTGATAACCCGCCCAAAGAGCCAGCAGCATGACAGCATCCATGCTGATAACCCACCCAAAAGAGCCAGCAGCATGACAGCATCCACGCTGATAACCCGCCCAAAGAGCCAACAGCATGACAGCATCCACGCTGATAACCCACCCAAAAGAGCCAGCAGCATGACAGCATCCACACTGATAACCCACCCAAAAGAGCCAGCAGCATGACAGCATCCACGGTGATAACCCGCCCAAAGAGCCAGCAGCATGACAGCATCCATGCTGATAACCCGCCCAAAGAGCCAGCAGCATCACAGCATCCACGCTGATAATCCACCCAAAAGAGCCAGCAGCATGACAGCATCCACGCTGATAACCCGCCCAAAGAGCCAGCAGCATGACAGCATCCACGCTGATAACCCGCCCAAAGAGCCAGCAGCATCACAGCATCCACACTGATAACCCGCCCAAAAGAGCCAGCAGCATGACAGCATCCACGCTGATAACCCGCCCAAAGAGCCAGCAGCATCACAGCATCCACACTGCAATGGGCAAAGTGGCTTCCTCATTTACATGACTTAAAGCAAATGAGTTAACATAAACAAGCACAATCTTCAGAATATAGATTAAATGAATCCCAACTAAATTAACTCAAATTGTTGGCTTTCACCCCTCAAGGCAAAATCCAATAATTATAATTGTCAATTTACAAATTCCAAGAAGTTAAAAGGAAAACACTTTTTCACAGAGAACCCAATTAATTAATGCATTAATTAATGTTCCCCCTTTTAATTAATTCTCCCCCTTTCAATTACATCTTAGCCACTCTCCTTGGCTCTCTTTGGCTTTGTGAAACCAAAATTTACAATTTGCCAACCCTGGGATGAGAACCCAGGACACGGTGCTATAGAATGGATTGGCTGGATGTACATGAGGAGTGATGATTGGTTTGTTTTAGGGGTTGGGTTTAGGCATGGGGAGTGATGATTGGTTAGGGTTAGAGGTGGAGTTAGGTCCCCGCAGCCGATTCTAGCATCAACCCACATGTACGTCCACTGGCCTAGCAATAGCACTACATCAGCACTAAATGTAGAAATTTACAGGCCTTTTTATGGTTGGAGCCTGCTGTACAGGTACATGTGCATTGGGTCGATCAACAGAGTGACTGATACTAGAGATATTGCATGGTCGTAGCTAAAAATGCAACTATAGAAAATGGAGATTTTTGCAAATCATGAATATTGCATAAAGTAAAAAAAAAAAAAGGAGAGAAGACAATTGGGAAACAAAACAGTGCAAAGAGCTTGGAATGGATAGTTTGTTCTGCCTCTCTGTCATTCAACCTCCTCCCTCTTTTCTTGGCCCGGCCCCTGGTGCATGCTGGGAGCTGCGACCTGCTCCTTTATCAACACAGGGCCAGGTGCCCCCTGGGAGCTTCCTGCTTGCCCTTTATCAGCACTGGCTGCAGAGTGTGGTTTTGAGTTGCTGCTTTTGTGTATTTGTGAGGGGTGATCATTTACTGTGTGCCTTGATTGAGAGAAAGGAGATCATTGTGTGGTTGTGCATGTGGACCTGCACCAGTGTGGATATGTGGATATGTATTTGTGTGTGAGCAGAGGGAGCGGATCGCAAGCCTCTCCCAGGAGACGCGGGGGTCTGCCACATCAAAGGGCCGCAGGGTCTGCCATGCCAGCCTGCCCGCCAAGGGGGAAATCCTGTTTCTGTGGCAGGACCAGTGGCTAACACCACGGACTGGCACTCACCCACACTGCTACCACCCATCTTTAAATCCTCAAACATACTGCCTGGAGAAAGAAACTGGAGAAGGCATAGAAGATGGCGCGCCATTCCAGTGAAAGATGCTCACACAGCGCGTGTTCCGAAACGTTTTGAATCCTACTTCCTGGTGGACCCATAGATTCTGTGCGCAGTGTTTTCCTTGGCCCCGCCTATCCCACATGAACCGAGACTAATGGCCAGCATTGACCAACTTGCTAATTCAATTTTTTTTTTCTTTTTGACTTTGAGTGACAAAAAAACAAAAAACAACAACAAGAACAACAACTAGAACGACCGCAACGCGGACTTATGCCTCCGCCATTAGTTCATTCTTGAGTCCAAATCGCCATTTGAGGCAAATTGGAAGCAATTCCGTCAAGGTGCTCCTGAGATGTTGCATTAACAAGCTTGAAAATGGCGTTTGAGAGGTCACAGTGACCTTGACCTTTGACCTTTGACCACCAAAATCTAATCAGATCATCCTTGAGCCTAAGTGAATGTTTAAGGCGAATCTGATGAAATTCCGTCCAGGCGTTCACGTTAACAAGCTTGAAAATGGCGTTCGAGAGGTCACAGTGACCTTGACCTTTGACCTTTGACCACCAAAATCTAATCAGATCATCCTTGAGCCTAAGTGAATGTTTAAGGCGAATCTGATGAAATTCCGTCCAGGCGTTCCTCAGATATCGCGTTAACAAACATCGTACGGACAGCCGTACGGACGGACAACCCGTACGGACGGACAACCCGGATCCATAATGCCTCCGGCCTGGCTATCGCCGGCGGAGGCATAAAAACTGTGTTTTACAGCTGCTGCTTGTGTATGGGAAAAAAGCTTTCTATGTCCTGTGGGTCACATGACTTGCAATACCAAGTGTGGCCACAACCCCAAAATTGCTTCACAGCCCAGAGCTGTTCCTGCAGGGGCTTGCAATACACTCTTCCGTCTTCAGAGGTAACACTGTGTATGTTTGAATCAAGGAGGAGAATGTTTTTGGAGGGCCTTTGCTTTCAAGGCTGTATTTTCTGCAGTGACAAATGGGAATTTTAACCCTGTGCAGTGTTTTTGCCCCATGTTTAACAGTATAAATATCAGATATTGCTTACAAGGGGTTAGATGTGTGTGTGTGTGTGTGTGTGTGTGTGTGTGTGTGTGTGTGTGTGTGTGTGTGTGTGTGTGTGTGTGTGTGTGTGTGTGTGTGTGTGTGCGTGTGCGTGCGTGCGTGCATGCGTGTGTGTGTGTGTGTGTGTGTGTGTGTGTGCGTGTGCGTGTGTGTGTGACTGACTATAACAATAGAACAATACAATGATTGTATGGTATGAAATGTTGCATCTTGGCCTGCTGTGGCTTCATGCTGTGCTCACAAAATGAGAAGCTCTCACAGCTGCAACATAAGCAACATAAGAGAAGAAAGGGGGACATTATGGATTAGTCCTTCAAAGTGGTTGACTGGGGAGAATGAGACGCGAGCGGCTTTGCTTTCAAAACATTTTGACACACTTTTATCACATCAAGCTCGGCTGATCACAAAGAAAATTGATCTGCACTTGGGAAGTGGTTCTCGAAAGCACTGTCTACTCCTCAGTGCTTCATAGACGGCTTCTTATTGAGGGACTTTTTTTTCTATGGGGGGGAATTATGTTGATGATTTTTTTTTTTTACTCCACAATGCACTGAAAACATTGACACATCTACAACATAATAATAGTAAGCATTTGGCAAGCATTTTAGCAATTCTGAGTATTTAAAATTGCTATTGTCACAGTTAAATTAAAAAGACACCTATTTCTCTCCCTTATGTAGCCCTTGAAGAAGTTTCAGTCCATATTCGGCACTGAACGAATCAGCTTTGGGAATATCTTGCAGCTTCAAAATGTTGTGCTTTACATCTCGTGGTCATTAATGTGCTCTTTGTTTGAGACATTTAGCCGTGTTGCCTTTATGCAGGCTGACTTTAGTGCGGCAGCAGAATACGCCCTCTGTGCCGAGCAGATGAGTGGCATTACAAGCAGCGAGAAGGGGAAGAGTCAGCGTCACACTGTCAACACAGAAAAATGTAATAAATGTTCCCGTTTCCCTTGAATGAGCACATTTAATAGAAAATGTGAGGTGGGGAGATAAGTGCCATGGAGAACAGGTAGAAATGTTATTTTGATTGATTGTTTATATGTTATATACAGTATAAGGAGGTCATCAGAATAACTTGTTTCCTAAAATGGCATTCTCTAAAAAAAGTGATTGAGCTGTGAGGGAAAGAAATGTACAGTCACGCAGTCGCAGGCAGATGTGACATGGACTGGTGTTTTGGGTAATAAGTTGGCCAAGGTAATTTTTCACTTTTGATTATGAAACTGCAGATTGCAAGCTTTCAAGTGATGTGTCACACATTGAAATCTCAAAATAGTTGAAGAAATATGCTTATTTGAATGTGCATACTGTACTCCTAAAAGCAACATTCAGAGAAAAATCACCCAAGTTTGGTTTGCCCTGAACAAGCTTAGTTTGCTAACAAGTTGTAAGTATTTTGTCATCCTAAAACTGTTTGTGCGTTCTTCAACATCTAAGCTTGTGAAATATGAAAAACAAAACAAAACAAAATAAAATAAAAAATAAAAAATATTGATTTGTGCGATTTCACAGTTGCCTACCTGTTAGCCCTTTCTGCAGACCAGTCAGTCATTCAAACAAACAGTCAGTGAGACAGTCAGTCAGTAAGAGGAGAGACAATGAACCCACAAGAGTTAATATACATTTGAATATGAGATGGCTTGTGGATTAATATAATTTCACTGCCGGGGAGGTCAAATGGGAATACTTTTATTCTAAATCCAGTCTCAGATTTATATTTGTCCCCTCACCATCATCAATATGCAAAGCACACAAGGACACTCTCAAGGCAAAAACCATCAAATAAAGTCTTTCCTCCTTTCTCCTGCCCTGTCCTTCACCTGCCCTGTCCTCCCCCGTCCTGCCCTGCTCTCCTCTCCTCTCCTCCTCTATCTGTTTCTTGTCTTCTGCAATTCCCTCCTCTCTTCTCTCATTTCCTCTCATCTCTTGTCTTCCTAGCCCCCCAATTTCCTGCTCCTCCCCCTCCCCTTTCCACTCCTCCCCCTTCTACTGATGTGGATGACGGGGGAGGCAGAGAAAGGCAAGGCAAGCGGAGTAGGCAGGTTCCTAAATCAAATGCAAAGTGGTAATTGGCCTCTCTCTCTCTCTCTCTGTCTCTCTCTGTCTCTCTCTCTCTCTCTCTGCCTTTGACAGCTGATGTCTGGGACACCTGCATGACGAGGCACAAGTGTCCGAGAGCTGTTTGGGGCCAGAGGTCTTGCAGTTTATGTCTCTGCTGCTACTTTGATGTCCTGCCCCGTTAAGCACACGGAGAAGAGAAATTGACTCAGAAAGGAGGAAGAAAAGGGAAATGGAAAAAGGGATAGCTGCCGAGGAATACAAACGAATAGAAGTGGCCAATGAGAGGGAAGGCGATATCTGGAAGAGGAACAGGAGGGAGAGCGTGAGAAGGCTACGGAAAATGAGAGGCAAAGAGAAAGAGAGATGAATGGAGAGGAATTAGGCAAAAAAACGCGCATTCGCAATAGCTGCCAGCACGTACTGTACGCACATGCATCCACGCGTTCATGCATTTGTCGCCCACCACGGATTTCCAAAATGCAGTGTGGCAGGGGCAGGACCCGCCATACTCTGCCTCTGATTGGCTTACCCTGATATTTTACCCTAACCTTAACCAATCATCACTCCTCATGCCTAAACCCAATCCAATCCGAGGTAGAGGTTTAGCCAATTGCATGAACACAAACACACATGCATGCAGGCAGGCACACACACACACACACACACACACACACACACACACACACACACACACACACACACACACACACACACACACACACACACACACACACACACACACACACACACTTGAGTCATGCCAAATTTCTGCCTAAAACTGTAACAAAACTGTGGCCACCAAAGGGTGTCGAAATTTTGTGGATCAACCGACCGAGCGACCAACAGTCACTTTCAGGGACACAAACAGATTAAAATAAGATCTGATTTCCTGCTTTCCATCAAATCAAAGAGCTCCACTAGCCTATCCCAAGCAGCCTTCTTGTTTTTTCTGTTTCACTTGTGGAACCCTGGGGACAACACCTACTAAAGTGCAGCTCTTATTTCACCAAGTGTGGATCATCCCCCCGCCGCCCACCCCCAAAACAAACAAGCTATCTTGGATGCTGTAAGAAAGCAAATTTATCATAACCCTTTTTGAAAACCTCCCTCCCACTGAGTTGTGGGAAAGCCTATTAGCAGACGATTGTTTAAGAGAGAACTCTGCAATCACAGTGACTTGAGGCGCCTTGGGCTTTGAGATGCTCCTACTGTATATATCCCACCTACACACTCCCTATGGAACCACATGGATTTCTGCATTCTATATATGTATTTTGTATATGTATTCTATTCAATGCAATAAAAGTGCGTGCACATGATTATGTGCAGTGCATGTGTGTGTGTGTGTGTGTGTGTGTGTGTGTGTGTGTGTGTGTGTGCGTGTGCGTGCGTGCGTGCGTGCGTACGTGCGTGCGTGCGCGTTTCCTGCTCAGTAGGAGTAGGTCTATCTGCCCATCCGACTGTGTTGGCTGAACCCGAGTGCTGTCAGTCGAGGTAACCTGTATGTGGGTGTGGGTGAACAGCAAAAACCGGCTAGGCGTTGTACAGTTTGAAAGGGGGCTGACTAGCATGAGCACAGCCAAAACGAGTTCTCCCACTGGGGGACTTTAGAGCTAGCTATTTCTCAAATGATGCAACTGTTACTGTAAATGGTTTGGCTCAGGCTTTATACATCACACAAAAGACGGTCTATCCTGCTTAACCCCCCTGCCAAACCCTAACTGCTTGCAACCGACTACTGACATCCATTTTCAAAGGGTAACAATAATTAAAAAACATAATTCCATGGACTTTGACTCCAAAATCATTCAAATGCATTCTCATAGATTAGTGGTTTCCAACCGTTTTTGTGTGTCTCATGTAGGCCTACCCCTTGAGCTGTTGTGTGTCTCATGTAGGCCTACCCCTTGAGCTGTTTTGCCCTGCCAATATACCCCCTCACTCATGCATGTTGATGATTCCCTTACATTTAATCTGCAGACATACAAGTAAATCCATAAAAATCAAATTTTCACTGAACTGGGGTTTGGGGGTTGTCCTCTTTTTTCATTTTGTCACCCTGGCTCCACTAAACCTGAATCTGGAGCGACAGCAACTGGCTGTTGTACATGTACCTCATCAGTTTTGACTAGTTGTGGCACGCATGTACCTCATCAGTTTGGACTAGTTGTGGCACGCATGTACCTCATCAGTTTGGACTAGTTGTGGCACGCATGTACCTCATCAGTTTTAACTGGTTGTGGAACACATGTACCTCATCAGTTTTAACTAGTTGTGGTCAAGGGCGCGGGAAGGTGGGTGCTGAGGGTGTGGCAGCACCCCCTCGTGGCAAGAGATGGAATTTTCGAAATTGTTGGATTTGGCTCAACTGTGTTTATGTGCATGAGTCTGTGCTGTGTAGTGGATATCTTGTCCATAGACGATCTTTGCTCAACGCAGTGGTTCTTGGGTAAAAATAGGATCCACACAATGTGAAGCGTGCACTCTGGGAAATGCTGAAGTTTTGTTTACTTAGCCTCACGTTGAAACTAGTGTTTACATAGCTGTGTTTACTTTGTTCACGGAGTCAGAGACAAAAATGACGACTCTGCCAGTCAAATCCCAGCTTTGTGAAGAGAAAGAGATATGAGATGACAAGACTGACAAAAAAAAGAAAGAGAAGATGGGAGGAATAGCAGGTAGGCTATCACTGTCCCTGATTCCTGAGGGTAAATTGAGTAATGCTGCAGAGAAAAGAAGATACTGAATAATGACATCACAACAGTATAATCCTAATGTTAATTTAAAATTAAATATTCCTCTAAATATGGCGAAAAGTCCAAAAAACTTAAAATTTGCTTTGCGGGCAGCGCGAGTCCTTACAGCACCTCCTACTTAAAAGTAGTTCCAGCATGGCTGGTTGTGGTTGTGGCACACATGTACCTCATCAGTTTTAACTAGTTGTCGCACACATGTACCTCATCAGTTTGGACTAGTTCTGGCACACATGTACCTCATTTTGAAAATAAATTGTAATCCCCAGTCTTTCCAAGTTAACCCAGCAAGCTGTTCAGGTACAACTATAGGCCCTATCAGCTTTCTCAGGTACACCTAGGTCCTAGGGGTATCACTACCCCTGGCTGGGAATCACAGGCAGGCCTGATTTTAGCCTGCTACATTAAAGGGATAGTTCGGTTTGTTTGAAGTTGGGTCCTATCAGCTAGTCAGATATACTAACGTAATTAGGTACAGTGGTCTGGAAGCGGGGCGCAGTGTCTAACGAGATCCGGCACCCAGAGGAGCAGCCTCGCGCAGCCTCACCAGCCTTTTCTCTCTCAGTACTGGGGGTCAACAACTAAAACGTAATTTAGCCACCTCAAACAACGCCCACCTAAACAAATCGATATCTGTGTACATGCACGCTCTATTTGAGAATTTTCTGCGCTTTACTTTTCCGCCAAACAGTCATTTCATTCGGCACTACTTTTTCTCCCAACCGTATCACTACCGTATTCCTCCGCTAAACTCCTGCACAGAGCCGCGGTGCTGGATCACTCCGCAGATCACAGGTTATCTCAGTTCACAAAGTAGTTACATCGCAACAGCACATCTGGAGTATTTTTCCCATCAATAATTCAACGATGGTGCGTGTTTGTGTATTTCCTGGCTGTTCAAACAGACAAAGATCCTGGTCTGGTTATCGGTTTCACCGTATTCCTTTGCGGGACCGAAGTATTACACAGTTGTGGCTTGTTGCACTGAATAGAGACATCAGCACTCCTCCCGAAAGTTTGGCAGAACTTCGCGTTTGCAGTGCACATTTTTCTGAAGAGGATTATCAACAACCCATAGCAGATAAGAAGGACAAGCACTTTCTGAAGAGCGATGCTGTACCTAGACCACAGGTGAGATATGAAATAGGAATCACATCATGCTTGTAGGCTACTATCGCATTTTTTTTTCTCTTTTGTCTAAATGCATGACGAAATCGGCACGTTTTCACGTTATTTATTTAGTTATTAGGTGGGCGTTGTTTGAGGTGGCTAAATTACGTTTTAGTTGTTGACCCCCAGTACTGAGAGAGAAAAGGCTGGTGAGGCTGCGCGAGGCTGCTCCTCTGGGTGCCGGATCTCGTTAGACACTGCGCCCCGCTTCCAGACCACTGTACCTAATTACGTTAGTGTATCTGACTAGCTGATAGGACCCAACTTCAAACAAACCGAACTATCCCTTTAAGGTGGGCTGGTAAGGGGGCAACTTTGGTGGTAGGTTGCCAGAGGTTGTGGGTTCGGGGATGGGGATTAAGGTGCATTATATTCTAATTTATAAAGAATGATTTGAAGCAGGGTGTAGAAGCCATTTCCAGAGTTAAGTGTAATGGTACACCAAATTGTTCCAGTAGGAGTCAGCCACCTACTTGTGACAGGTTGACAGATATGGGAAGATGTCATTATAATGTTTATGTTTACTATGGGGGACCAACAACTTATCTTATTTACCTTATTGCACTGACAGATAATTTTATAATTTTACTAGTTTCAACTATTTGGATGATATAACTTGTCGCAGAACATCTATTTTGGTTAATTTGGTAAAAGTGGAACTGTATTCCTTCTGGTTTTCTTCATTGTTCATGATTTTGTGGAAAGAAAGCATTCACGATAGACAGTCAGTTGGAACAGTTGACAGTTGAGAAGTACTTTGGTGTGTGAGAATGCACTACACGATTCTCGCCACAAGGCGGTACCTGTGAGCAAGTGGCGACTGTTGTAAACAGGATAGAAGAAGTATTGAATAACGTAGCAGGCTGTAGCTAACACAGCAGTTGTCAAGCAGCAGAGAACGTGCAGCGACAGAGAAAAGTCCAGAAATCTGCCTGAAATCTCTGGCTGCAACATACTGAATTTTTCCATTGGTTGGGGTGAAAAGAAACATATTGTAGGCGGAGTTCCCAGCATGCTCTGGAGTAGATGTGTTTGTTAATGTGCTTTGTGAGGTTAGTTAAAGGACTTCCTGTTCTATATGCATGATGTTAGTTATCTGCAAGGTTATGTGTGGACTAATAGTGCTGTTCTGCATGTTAATTACATTGCTTCACAATGTTGAAATGTTGGCACCATGGGTGAGTCGGGTGTGCAGTTCAGTGACCCCCTCTGAGATGCTGTGTGTGGGTGAGTGTGTTCTAATGCAATGAAAGTTTTTTCATGTAGTCTTGTGTTGTGTGGGTTGCAGGATCTGCAAATAAAATGGAGATCATCTCTCTCTGCCTGTGCTTGTTGGTATATTTTCATAACTTTTGATTGGGTGAGCAAGACTCATGTCTGAGTGGGCATAGCTGAAATTGGCCTCGATCACAGGTGCACTGTGCATGTCACATTTTTGGTGGGGATGATGTTCTATTCTTTTGATTAAGTGGCTTTTTAACAAGTTTGACTCAGCAATGAAGAAAGGTCAGCAGCAAATTAGCATTTTGTGCTTGTAGTTTGTTTTAAGTCACTGAAAAGGTTGCATTCAGCATGCACAATAAAGGCGCTGTTGCCAATGGTGCAAATAAAGGTCTGATAGCAACTGATAATGCACTAATCATTTAGTGCTGCACGATAATGCACTAATCATTTAGTTCTGTTACAGCCGTCACAATAGGTAATCAGATTAATTAGAGGAATTAGGATTTAGGGTAACAGCGTATGTACAGTACATCTGGGGCACAACTCTTGACAAGTGGTTAAGACCAAAACAAAAGGTAAAGGTAAAGTCCCACTGATTGTCACACACCTGAGTGTGCGAAATTTGTTCTCGCATTTGACCCATCCCCTGGGAGGGCGGTGAGGTGAGGCAGCAGTGCCGCACTCGGGAATCATATGGTGATCTAACCCCCCAGTTCCAACCCTTTGATGCTGAGTGCCAAGCAGGGAGGCAAAATGGGTCCCATTTTTATAGTCTTTGGTATGACTCCGCCAGGGATTGAACTCACAAGCTCCCAGTCTCAGGGCGGACACTCAAACCACAAGGCCACTGAGCTGGTAGTGGCTGGTAGTGTCTGTAATGACAAGCCATTACAGATAATATAGATATGTGTGACAGACATATTAATTGACCAACCGTGGTTGGTCTTGGTCTTCCTTAGTTCCTTATTTGGGTGACACAACTCGTGGGGCGGTACATTGTGAATGATGCACCAATGCACGCAGACTGCCGGGCTTCTGTTACAGCCGAGCCAATCAGAGGCTTGCCACAGAAATTCCTATGGCAAAACCCGGACATGCTGACTTGTGATTCAGCCACGTGAGACTAGCAGCATAGCAGTCATATAAATAAAAACAGTACAGAAAGACAATCACACACACACAAAATCAAAGGTGCAGTCCTATATATCTTTAAAGTGATGTATGATGGGTTCATGTCAGTGGGGTGATTCTGGCCTGTTGTTGTGCAGGCTGTGCTCAGGGGATATTGGGGGGAGGCAGCGTCCCTATTTGTGCGGGCTTTCGAGCCTTGTTGATGAGGCGGACAGCAGTTGGGAAGAAATAATAACATATAATAATGTGACAAAGATAAGGAAGAGAGAGCAGAATGAAGATTGTGAGTTGCATTTTAAATGTTATTGATATTACATCATCATTTAAACATGTTACTCCCCTTATAAAGTAATGATTGCCGCTTAATGAACAGTGTGAGATTAGCAACTTATTAAATGATGGGGTTTTACTACATTTCCCTCCTATTTAAAGGCACATTTTATTGCATTTTGACAAGCCATTACATTATTCCTCAGTTATTAGCCTGCATGATCAGTTGCTGAACTGACAAGTCCCCATAATATTCTTGTTTACATGATACAAGTACCGATTTCAATTATCCAGAGAGAATTGGATAAATCTGAGTTTGTTAAAAAAAGAAGAAGTCCTGCCACTATCAAATTCACAGGCATGATTCTGCTCTACCCGATCATGTTGTTTGTCGCAGCCATAAGCCTATCTTGCGCTTGCAAAATGCCATGCCTCGGGCGCTACTCCTGGGAAAGCTGTTAAAAAGGAGAGGACACATGCAATTGATGCAGTGGTATTTTTGGATGCAGAGGTGAGCGAGAAGCTGTGTATGAACTGCATCCAGTGCGTCCCCATGCATGCTCCTGTACTCACTGTATGACCTTTAAAGCTGTGAATAGCCCATCAGGTTACAGCCAATCAGTTTGGCAAACACAGAAGTTTGTGTACTCATTTTGCAAGAGCCCAGTGTTAGTTGTGCAAGATGTAATCAAGGTGCCCATTGGGTGTGGAGAGTGTAATTGTGCAGCACTTTGGAAACGCACATCACATCATTCAAATTTGAGGCTGCAGATGGAACGCGCACACCGCTCCTGCCGCCTTCCAATGGCTACAGGGATTTAATCAACTGAAAGGGAAAGCACTCATACATTCTGCAAGCAGTTGTGGATGACAGATATTGGTAAGAATCTAGCCCAGGAGACTCTGCCTTACTTGCATTATTGCCATCATCGTGTTAAAATTGCATTTTTGAATTGCATATAAACTTGTCTACTGGTTGAAGAATTGATATCAAAGAAAAACGGGCAAGCATCACATTCATAAAAAAGGATTTATGTGATTTTGGAGAGGTGTATGTGGATGCGTCTTCGCCAACTAAAGGCATAAAAATAACACTTGAAGGTCTCCGCTAAGACGGGGTGTGAGTAGGTGGCGGTGCAGATCTCATTTTTGATACCAAAATTGCACTGCATCATCCAATTGATAATCCCCTCTTGTGCATTCCTCACCCATTTTATATTGATAAACGGGTGCGGGTGGGGGGGAGGGGGGTATCATAAAAAAAAGAAATATTTTCCAGCCGACACAAGGTCACTGTGTTTGATGTGTGCAAAAATAGGAGAAACAGTCTGTACTTTATGAGAAGAAATGATGTGTGAAATAAAGTTTGATTTACTTAAATATCCCACCATGAACCCAACCAATAGAGTATATCACTGCATAATTATTTTAAAATACCATGGTGCAGTCATAAGTCCATGTTAGTCCATAACATATCCGTGTTACAGGGAGGTGTGTGTCTGTATGTGTGTTTGTGTGTGTGTGTGTGTGTGTGTGTGTGTGTGTGTGTGTGTGTGTGTGTGTGCCTGTACAACTGCGTGCAAACAGAATCAGTAACAGCCTTCTGTCCAACAGCACCACCATGATTGAAAGTCAAGACGTGCTTTGCTCCAAATGGGGTGTTCTGTGTCTGTTTCATCCTCTGCAAGCACACCTCCAAAACAAGACTCAGATGCCAAGATATGATGTGGGCATACCTACACAGAGAGAGCTCACACACACAATGCATAGGTATATTATGCATATAGATAATATAGATATGATGTGGGCATACCTACACAGAGAGAGCTCACACACACAATGCATAGGTATATTATGCATATAGATAATATAGATATGATGTGGGCATACCTACACAGAGAGAGCTCACACACACAATGCATAGGTATATTATGCATATAGATAATATAGATATGATGTGGGCATACCTACGCAGAGAGAGCGCACACACACAATGCATAGGACATTATGCATATAGATAATATAGATATGATGTGGGCATACCTACGCAGAGAGAGCTCACACACACAATGCATAGGTATATTATGCATATAGATAATATAGATATGATGTGGGCATACAGACGCAGAGAGCGCTCACACACACAACGCATAGGTACATTATGCATATAGATAATATAGATATGATGTGGGCATACCTACACAGAGAGAGCGCACACACACAATGCATAGGTACATTATGCATATAGATAATATATAGATGATGTGGGCATACAGACACAGAGAGAGCTCACACACACAATGCATAGGTACATTATGCATATAGATAATATAGATATGATGTGGGCATACAGACGCAGAGAGCGCTCACACACACAACGCATAGGTACATTATGCATATAGATAATATAGATATGATGTGGGCATACCTACACAGAGAGAGCGCACACACACAATGCATAGGTACATTATGCATATAGATAATATATAGATGATGTGGGCATACAGACACAGAGAGAGCTCACACACACAATGCATAGGTACATTATGCATATAGATAATATATATATGATGTGGGCATACAGACACAGAGAGAGCGCACACACACAATGCATAGGTACATTATGCATATAGATAATATATATATGATGTGGGCATACAGACACAGAGAGAGCTCACACACACAATGCATAGGTACATTATGCATATAGATAATATAGATATGATGTGGGCATACAGACACAGAGAGAGCTCACACACACACAATGCATAGGTACATTATGCATATAGATAATATAGATATGATGTGGGCATACAGACGCAGAGAGAGCGCACACACACAATGCATAGGTACATTATGCATATAGATAATATAGATATGATGTGGGCATACAGACACAGAGAGAGCTCACACACACACAATGCATAGGTACATTATGCATATAGATAATATAGATATGATGTGGGCATACAGACACAGAGAGAGCGCACACACACAATGCATAGGTACATTATGCATATAGATAATATAGATATGATGTGGGCATACAGACACAGAGAGAGCTCACACACACACAATGCATAGGTACATTATGCATATAGATAATATAGATATGATGTGGGCATACAGACACAGAGAGCGCTCACACACACACAATGCATAGGTACATTATGCATATAGATAATATAGATATGATGTGGGCATACAGACGCAGAGAGCGCTCACACACACAACGCATAGGTACATTATGCATAATAGTGCACGCACTCCCGTACATATACACACACCTGCAGGAGTTCAACTCATATTTGGACTGCTTTGCCCTTGGGCCGCCATTGCATTTCCAGCAGCATTGGTGGTCCCTCCCCACTTACAACAGGCCAGGGCTGTTCAATACAGAAGCTACAGAGAACCCAGAGGAGCAGCATGGTGAAATAGAATGAGCATTCAATTCTCAACCCTGGATTTTGCGTGGCCATGAGGGAACAGCTCCCGCTGTTCTCTTTACAGAGTAGCCCGGAACATTGTTAAGTGCAGCGCACTGTGTCGGGATGCCTTGTTGACTTCTGAGCCCTATATGTTTTTACTAGCACTGTGAGGAGGGATGGCTACTAGTCGTCGAAGGTGAAGTAAGGGAGGCTGTATCCTCATGTAGAGGTCACAGCTTTTCACTGAAGGTTCTCATTATTCCCGTTTAGTCAATAAAAGCTGTCACTTGGCAAAAACTAAATTCAAGGAGGAAGTTTGTGCTCTTCTGAGTACAAACTGTCACATTAATGTCATACAGTACAAACTGTCACCTTCATGTCATACAGTACAAACTGTCACCTTAATGTCATACAGTACAAACTGTCACCTTAATGTCATACAGTACAAACTGTCACCTTAATGCCATACAGTACAAACTGTCACATTAATGTCATACAGTACAAACTGTCACGTTAATGTCATACAGTACAAACTGTCACATTAATGTCATACAGTACAAACTGTCACCTTAATGTCATACAGTACAAACTGTCACATTAATGTCATACAGTACAAACTGTCACATTAATGTCATACAGTACAAACTGTCACCTTAATGTCATACAGTACAAACTGTCACCTTAATGTCATACAGTACAAACTGTCACCTTAATGTCATACAGTACAAACTGTCACCTTAATGCCATACAGTACAAACTGTCACATTAATGTCATACAGTACAAACTGTCACCTTAATGTCATACAGTACAAACTGTCACATTAATGTCATACAGTACAAACTGTCACGTTAATGTCATACAGTACAAACTGTCACGTTAATGGCATACAGTACAAACTGTCACCTTAATGTCATACAGTACAAACTGTCACATTAATGTCATACAGTACAAACTGTCACGTTAATGTCATACAGTACAAACTGTCACGTTAATGTCATACAGTACAAACTGTCACATTAATGTCATACAGTACAAACTGTCACCTTAATGTCATACAGTACAAACTGTCACATTAATGTCATACAGTACAAACTGTCACATTAATGTCATACAGTACAAACTGTCACGTTAATGTCATACAGTACAAACTGTCACGTTAATGTCATACAGTACAAACTGTCATCTTAATGTCATACAGTACAAACTGTCACCTTAATGTCATACAGTACAAACTGTCACCGTAATGTCACACAGTACAAACTGTCACGTTAATGTCACACAGTACAAACTGTCACGTTAATGTCACACAGTACAAACTGTCACGTTAATGTCATACAGTACAAACTGTCACCTTAATGTCATACAGTACAAACTGTCACCTTAATGCCATACAGTACAAACTGTCACCTTAATGTCATACAGTACAAACTGTCACCTTAATGCCATACAGTACAAACTGTCACGTTAATGTCACACAGTACAAACTGTCACATTAATGTCATACAGTACAAACTGTCACCTTAATGTCATACAGTACAAACTGTCACGTTAATGTCATACAGTACAAACTGTCACGTTAATGTCATACAGTACAAACTGTCACGTTAATGTCACACAGTACAAACTGTCACATTAATGTCATACAGTACAAACTGTCACCTTAATGTTATACAGTACAAACTGTCACCTTAATGTCATACAGTACAAACTGTCACCTTAATGTCATACAGTACAAACTGTCACCTTAATGTTATACAGTACAAACTGTCACCTTAATGTCACACAGTACAAACTGTCACCTTAATGTCATACAGTACAAACTGTCACCTTAATGTCACACAGTACAAACTGTCACGTTAATGTCACACAGTACAAACTGTCACGTTAATGTCATACAGTACAAACTGTCACGTTAATGTCATACAGTACAAACTGTCACGTTAATGTCACACAGTACAAACTGTCACCTTAATGTCATACAGTACAAACTGTCACGTTAATGTCACACAGTACAAACTGTCACCTTAATGCCATACAGTACAAACTGTCACCTTAATGTCATACAGTACAAACTGTCACCTTAATGCCATACAGTACAAACTGTCACGTTAATGTCACACAGTAAAAACTGTCACGTTAATGTCATACAGTACAAACTGTCACGTTAATGTCATACAGTACAAACTGTCATGTTAATGTCATACAGTACAAACTGTCACCTTAATGCCATACAGTACAAACTGTCACCTTAATGCCATACAGTACAAACTGTCACCTTAATGTCATACAGTACAAACTGTCACCTTAATGCCATACAGTACAAACTGTCACGTTAATGTCATACAGTACAAACTGTCACCTTAATGCCATACAGTACAAACTGTCACCTTAATGCCATACAGTACAAACTGTCACCTTAATGTCATACAGTACAAACTGTCACCTTAATGCCATACAGTACAAACTGTCACGTTAATGTCACACAGTACAAACTGTCACGTTAATGTCATACAGTACAAACTGTCACCTTAATGCCATACAGTACAAACTGTCACCTTAATGTCATACAGTACAAACTGTCACCTTAATGCCATACAGTACAAACTGTCACCTTAATGTCATACAGTACAAACTGTCACCTTAATGCCATACAGTACAAACTGTCACGTTAATGTCACACAGTAAAAACTGTCACGTTAATGTCATACAGTACAAACTGTCACCTTAATGCCATACAGTACAAACTGTCACCTTAATGTCATACAGTACAAACTGTCACCTTAATGCCATACAGTACAAACTGTCACCTTAATGTCATACAGTACAAACTGTCACGTTAATGTCATACAGTACAAACTGTCACCTTAATGTCATACAGTACAAACTGTCACCTTAATGCCATACAGTACAAACTGTCACATTAATGTCATACAGTACAAACTGTCACCTTAATGTCATACAGTACAAACTGTCACGTTAATGTCATACAGTACAAACTGTCACGTTAATGTCATACAGTACAAACTGTCACCTTAATGTCATACAGTACAAACTGTCACGTTAATGTCATACAGTACAAACTGTCACATTAATGCCATACAGTACAAACTGTCACCTTAATGCCATACAGTACAAACTGTCACATTAATGTCATACAGTACAAACTGTCACCTTAATGTCATACAGTACAAACTGTCACCTTAATGTCATACAGTACAAACTGTCACCTTAATGCCATACAGTACAAACTGTCACCTTAATGTTATACAGTACAAACTGTCACCTTAATGTCATACAGTACAAACTGTCACGTTAATGTCATACAGTACAAACTGTCACGTTAATGTCATACAGTACAAACTGTCACCTTAATGTTATACAGTACAAACTGTCATGTTAATGTCATACAGTACAAACTGTCACCTTAATGTCATACAGTACAAACTGTCACCTTAATGCCATACAGTACAAACTGTCACCTTAATGCCATACAGTACAAACTGTCACCTTAATGTCATACAGTACAAACTGTCACCTTAATGTCACACAGTACAAACTGTCACGTTAATGTTATACAGTACAAACTGTCACCTTAATGTCATACAGTACAAACTGTCACCTTAATGTCATACAGTACAAACTGTCACCTTAATGTCATACAGTACAAACTGTCACGTTAATGTCATACAGTACAAACTGTCACCTTAATGTCATACAGTACAAACTGTCACGTTAATGTTACATTACATTACATTACATTACGTAATTCAGCAGACGCTTTTGTCCAAAGCGACTTACAATCACATTTTGTCAACAGAAAACAACTATGCAACACAATCAATGACAGCGAAGATATTTTGATAGACTAGAGTAGCACTTTGTAGGAAGTAGTTTGAGAAGGAATAAGTAACATGTAGCATTAGTAGGTTTGAGGAGGATTTTATTTTTTATTTTTTTAATTAAAAGAAGGGTGTAGCCTGAAAAGGTGAGTTTTTAGTCTCCGCCGAAGGATTGGCAGCGATTCGGCAGTTCTGACCGAAGGGGGGAGCTCATTCCACCATTGTGGCGCCAGGAACGAGAAGAGCCGCGATCGGGACAAGCGACTTTTGAGGCCACGTACCGGTGGAAGACCGAGGCGATCTGGACGGGTGGAGGAGCGGAGGGAGCGATGCAAAGTTTGGAACTTGACCATAGATTGCAGATACGGAGAGACTGTCATGTGGACTGCCCTGTAGGCCAGTACCAGTGTCTTGAATTTGATGCGAGCCAAGATGGGAAGCCAGTGAAGGTCACGGAAGAGGGGAGTGACATGAGAAAATTTAGGTTGGATTGAACACCAAACGGGCTGCAGCGTTCTGAATGAGCTGAAGCGGTCGGATGACTGAGGCAGGTAGCCTAGCCAGAAGAACATTGCAGTAGTCCAGGCGGGAGATGACAAGTGCCTGGACCAGGAGTTGTGTCGCTTCCCTTGTGAGAAACGGACGGATTTTGCGAATGTTGTACAGGGAGAACCTACAGGAGCGAGCAGTTGCTGCGATGCAGCAACTGTCATACAGTACATCAGACAATCTGGGAACCCAGGGTCTATCAGTCTGATGACTAATAGCCTGACGAGTAAATAAATTGTAGGTGTTTTAGGTCCATTACGTCCATCAGGACGTCATTTCAGCTAATCTCTAGAAACAGATAACCGCATGAGACATTGTCTGTAAACGACAACAGAAGCGGAAGTCTTGGCGCGGACACCGGAAACCCTGAAATATCTGCTGTCTGCCCCAGAGTCTTATTAGTCATCGGACTGATAGACTCTATATGGCTGACAAACTTAAAACACACTGGAGAGATTAGCGATGCTGTGGAAATGAGTCGCATTATTATTATTATCATTATCATTATTATCATCATTATTATTATTATTATTATTATTATTATTATTATTATTATTATTATTATTATTATTATCATCATCATTATTATTATTATTATTATTATTATTTAATTCCGGCACAAAGGAGGAAATGCGAGGCGTAATTTGGATGCAGATTGGTTTGTAGAGATGACACAGAGAAGAAGAATAAGGTGGAAGGGGAGGAGGGCTAAAACAGTGCAGGTCAGCTCTTTACTGGTAAGAGGCAAAGCCAAAAAGAAAACACATCCCTCCCTCTCGGTTTAAGCTAAGTGGCCTGTGCACGAGCAAACCAGTGATGTATAACCGTGGACCCCTGCATTTAATTAAGCTAGTCCCCTCTGCCTTCTTCTTTTTTTTTTTTTTTATCTGCGAGCGTGCATAATCATTTCATATGCGCCGTGATATCATCTGCTTAATGCGCTATTTTACCATACAGTTAAACCTGGGCGATAAATCTGACTGGGCTCTAGCCATTAATAGATGCAGGGCCTCTCTGAATAATGTGTGCATTAGATTAGCGGCTCTACAGAACTGAACCACCGTGGAGAGAGGAAGACTTCACGCTTATCTCTCCTGCTGGCTCCCACAGGAGGAGAACTTACTGCCCCTTCCCATGGCCGTAGGTGGAGGGTGGAGGAGGCATTCTGCATGCCAGACTGTGTGTGTGTGTGTGTGTGTGTGTGTGTGTGTGTGTGTGTGTGTGTGTGTGTGTGTGTGTGTGTGTGTGTGTGTGTGTGTGTGTGTGTGTGTGTGTGTGTGTGTGTCTATGTGTGCGTGTGCGTGTGTGTGTGTGCGCGCGCGTGCGTGGCCTCGCGGGCGCGTCCACTCCTAAGCTTTTGATGATTCATTCCTTTGCTACAATGCATCCATACCTCCCATGTGCATACCAATGGCCTAACAATATCCTTTTCACACACACACTTCAGCCATGCATTCAAATGAGCAGCACAATTCGTGCTCATTCTAAGCGCCATGCCACAGGTTAAAGCATAGCTTTTCAATGGTGTCCATTCACTTGGTAACAAACCTGCACAGTTAAGATTGGCCCTTGAGAAACCCTACATTTCTGAAATGACATTACCGTCTCTTCTTCCCTCTCCTAAGCTGCTGGTGTTCCCTGGTTTCCAGTGGGTGAGGAGCGATTTGAGGTGACCTCTTTATGGAGGATGACAATACAACTAAAGAAGAGGGTTATGAGATCCAGAAATTCTATTTCCTTCCCCCTGGCCATTCATCTCCCTGCAATGTTAGAAGGAGGATTTCATTATTTGGTGTGTGTGTGTGTGTGTGTGCGTGTGCGCACACACACACACTCCCTCCACTATCTTATGAATTTGCACATTAAATTCTGCGTGAGTGGGTGGAAATGAGTGTGTGTGGGGGGGGTGGTGAGTGTGAGTGAATGTAATTGCATGTGAATTATATATACTAGTGCAGTGCCCGTTCGCCCCGTTGCTGCACAGAGCTGTTCACTCGTTTATTCAAAGTGTATTGATATTGAAAGTATCGCGTATCCAAAATGCATCAAATCCAACACTGCATGTCCTCGGGTCGACAGCAATACAGCCGCCAAATGTGAAGTAGATCGGGCGGTTCTCGAGATATGCGAAGGACACATACAGACACACAGACGCACACACACACACACACACACACACACACACACACACACACACACACACACACACACACACACACACAGAGAGACACACACACACACATGCACGCACGCAGACAGACAGAAATTCCTTGCTTGATGATATACTGTATACACTGTATACCTGTATATATGTGTGTGTGTATGTATGCACGGACTTAAGATTGTGTGTGTGTGTGTGTGTGTGTGTGTGTGTGTGTGCGTGTGTGCACGCGTATGCGTGCGCACGCGTGCGTGCGTGCATGCGTGCGTGCTTGGGCATTGAAAGGCTGTCTATAATCCAAATAAACGTCTCCCTCCCTTTCCGCTGTCTCCGGTGTGGAATGCTAAGACGCCCGAGGATTTGTTAATTAGCGCGTCAACATCTGTCCTATCGACGTCGGCTCGGAGTAAAGTAAGAAAAAAAAATTATTGATTGTTGACCCATAACAACAGATGTCAACCACCCTCCACTGCCAAATACAATTAATATGCATCGCTCTGAGGTAAAGGGGGGGAAAGACTCATTTTTATGTGATCCGTCTTTAATTGATGTTATAATTTTAATGCATGCATTTCTTCAGGAGAGTGTTGTATGGCAAGTGTGTGTGTGTGTGTGTGTGTGTGTGTGTGTGTGTGTGTGTGTGTGTGTGTGTGTGTGTGTGTGTGTGTGTGTGTGTGTGTGTGTGCGTGTGCGTGTGCGTGTGCGTGCGTGCATGTGTGTGTGTGTGTGTGTATGTATGTGTGTTGGGGTACAAGTATCTGCTTTGATGTGAAACTTACATCCTCCATGTAAGGTCCTCCATGGCCTGAAGGGAATAGATGAAATGATAACGTTCTGCTCTTATGAGATGATCATAGCTGTGATCAAGTTGTATGGGACAGAACCTACAGAGAAGGGTGAACTGGCGAGTGGTTGTCTCCATTCGTTTCTCTGCTAGAAGCTCTGGGCACACGGAGCTCGATGTGGTCCCTCTGGACGTTGACAAATGAAGTAATTACATTTATGTGAGTCCGTAGGATTGATTCATCAGCCAACGCTGGCGACCAAAAGCCTCTGATTGAATTGGGAAACCGGTGACACATGCATCTTCCTGTGATATCAGATCATTTTTTATTAAACACAAATCCCTTCAAAAAATGTATTAAAGTCTGCCCTGAATCAATAATGTATATTTCGGTTTATGGTAAATCATAACTACGATAATTTCAGAGTTATAAGATATATGGAATTGTTGTTTGTTCACCAGTGAAGCCTATGTATAATGTGTGGAACAATCAGTATATCTGAAGTATTATTTAATATTTCTGATGTTACAGAAGGTATATGTGATTTTGGAGAAAGACTCTCTCAGGTCGTCAAATACTGACATGGACGGTCTGGCGCACCAACCCAAAACATCAGTATTATTTGATGACCTGGAAAAATGAGAAAGGTGAATCTTTCTCTGAAATCACATGTAGTACCTTTAATGCATAATCTTAATACAATTGAGATTAGGTGGCTGGCGAATGGTGCTGCCTGTCTGATGGTCCTGCAGATATTATGACAACATAGCCTGATGCTTCTATAGTCACCATTTGCGTGTCCGTAAATCACTCTTTTGACATCTTGTCTATGAATGATGACAGCACAAACGATTCAAGATTCAAGATTCAAGATTCAAGATTTTTATTGTCACTCCATGGTACAAGTATCATGTGTGAAATTCTTGTGCTGTGGACTCCGTTTACGACATAGTACAAATAGGCAACAAGCAATGAGCAATAGGCAATAAGAAATAGGCATCAATAAGCAATACTAAGCAGCAATAGGCAATGAGGCAGAATAGCGATAAGACAAGTCAGTGGCATATTCATTGCACATAGGTGCACATGTTATGTGCATACGTTAGACATGTTCGGACATTTTAATTCGACGTATTTGACATACAGTGCAAATAGCATGTACCTTATTAAACATACAATTAAACATTAGGCATTGTGCATACGTTAGACGTGTTCAGACATTTTAAATTCGACGTAATTGACATACAGGTGCAAATAGCATGTACCTTGTTAGACATACAATTAAACATTAGGCATACATAATGGTAGCAGCTGCAGTACGGTACGGTACGACTACTACACTATTTGTGTATGTTAAGGAGTCTCGTGGCCTGCGGGAAGAAACTGTTCCTCAAGCGATTTGTGCGTGCTTTTGGAACCCTGTATCTTGCAATAATCCTGTGTATTGGTTACGCAAAATGTGCTGGCCGCTGATACTCATCACATGCTTTGAAGGGCACATGGTCTGGGTTTTTAGATTAAGATGATTATTTCGATATTTTATTCTTTTAGCATAATGCATTTTATGCTTAGAACTAGCGATTTTAGACAAGAGACACGTGAATAGAGTGGTGCTCTTGACATTACCTCCATATACACAATTCAGAAGTACATCAGAGCTTTTTTATAGATGTTTTGTCCATCATGTGTGGAATGTGTACACTCAACCTATGTCCTCTTGTACAGGTCAATTTGCCTACTTCCCCTGGAGCTTCGCTCCCTTTAAATACCCCCCCCCCTTTTAAAATTTAAAATTATTCATTTTATATCTACACTTAGTATTGTATAGTCCTTGTGCCCTCACTAGTTGTCTTCCTACATCTACCAGTGTAGGAATTATATTTGTAGGAATTATATCATTGATTAATAGCGTGGGTTGTTTATTTCTACACTGTTCTGATCTTATATATTGTATAGATCTGATTGTTCTTGGGTTTGTACTTCTGAATTGTGTATATGGTCAGCTTTTTGCACTCTGTACTTATACAGTATATATACACAGATAATGTTTATATTGGTCTGTGTTTCTTGATTGGCATCAGTGTTTTCACCTGCCCTCGGTTCCCTCCACCAATGGGATCAAGTCTTTTGTTGTATATGAGTGTCCCTCCTACTTCCTGCTTCTATTCTGATGAAGATCCTTTGATCGAAACGTCAATAAACTGACCAGGAGCCTAAAAATTCCAGTGTGCGGACTCTACTTATTTTTCTAGTTATTTGCTTTATTTGTCCAGCACCTGCCTTATTGTAGATGTGCATGCTCTACCTTTTCTTTCTTTGTGAGAAAATAACACCTGATAATGATTGGGGTTTTATGCCTGAGCCTGAGGTGAGAAAATATGTTATTGAAAGTTGTATGTCCCCTATCAGATGAAGTGATGAGAAATGAAATTGTTTTTTGTTTCCTCAAGTGCTATGGCCTAAATGGCACCAATATCTGGCAATCACCCACCTATCTTCCAAATACCTTTCATGGAACATGTTAAGAAACCATGAAATCAAAATAATTCATTCTCTTTTTTCATCAGAATAGCTACTTCTCTTTTGCATACATTTAGGTCTACACATTAAATATACAGTAGCAATAGAGTGACAATATAGCACAAAGGGCAAACCACTACCACTGTGGGGCTTCTCATTATTGCATTTGCATGAATTTCACTGATCATATGAGCATAATATCACATACATTGTTGCCTATAGGCTCCCTGCTGTGAAGTTATAATGAGCTCTTCAACCCTGAAGAGGCAGCCACAACTCGCATGTTCTGCTGTCACTGTGACAAAGGAAGGGTTTATCACTGCCAAAGGCTGGGAGAGAGAGAGAGAGAGAGAGAGAGAGAGAAGAGAGGGAAAGGGATTGGGAGGATTGGGGAGGGAGAGAGATATCCAGAGAGAGAGAGAGACAAGGAGAGCAAAAGAGAAAAGTCTCTCCTCCAGCCTGCCATGCATGCTTAACCAAGCCATGTTTCAACATGTAGCCAAGTATCAGCTGGAATTACACTGCTGCAGCTCGCTGACTACCTTCAGGCTACATTTCCTACTGTGTCCCCTGCAGCAGTCCTAACCTTCTGTCTCACCCCCTTCTCTTTCTCTCTCTCTCTCTCTCTCTCTCTCTCTCCCTCTCTCTCTCTCTCTCATTCTCAGCTTCTCAGTCTCTCTCTCCCTCTCTCTCTCTCCCTCTCTCTCTCTCTCTCTCATTCTCAGCTTCTCACTCTCTCTCTCTCTCTCCCTCTCTCTCTCTCATTCTCAGCTTCTCACTCTCTCGCTTTCTGTCTTTCACTCTCATTCCTCTTTCTCTGTGCCTCTGCTTCCTTCTCTGCCTCCGTCTGTGTCGGATGAGTCATCCGTCTTTCTGTCTTTCCATCCAGGAGGCGAAAGAAAGAAAGAAAGAAAGAAAGAAAGAAAGAAAGAAAGAAAGAAAGAAAGAAAGAAAGAAAGAAAGAAAGAAAGAACGAACGAATGAGAGGAGACCTCATGTCCTTTTTTTGTCTGCCATGTAATACTCACAATAGTTGACTGTTCTTTCCTTTCCCCTCCCTTCTAAAAAGCTAATTGTCTCATTTCCATATGAAGACAGGTGATTACCCTATTAGAATGTAATAACAAGCACATAGTAATCACATCACATGAGTGAGCTGCTCTGCAGTGTGTAAACTTCACACAGCATCATGGCTAACAGTTGAATTTGCTGTCCATATGTCTGCTGTGTGGACTATTTTGGAACATTAGACACGGTAAGTAGCTTTGTTTTGTTTGTAAACGTGTTAGCATATTTTGCAATCTATTAGGTACAATCAAAATTCATATTTGCATAGATGACTGCAAAACCCTTTTTTTTGTACTTGTGGGACCTGTTGTCCCACAGTTAAATAAGTGGGCATTGTGCATGTGTTCTGTTGAGTGTCCAGAAATAATTGGGAACAACATGAGAATTGGTTGAGTGAAGACTCACATTAATGTGGCCATTTCAAAGCACATGACATATTTTGCCCTACCCTTAACCAATCATCAGTCTTCATTGCCTAAACCCAACCCAATCAGAGGCAGCTAGTGCCGGGTCTTGCTGCAAGAGAGGCAAGGATGCTAAAAAGCAAGGATCAGACAACACTTGTTGTCAGTCATAATGGAAATGGAAGTGCTTTATTGGCTACACAGGCACACTTGACATATGCAATGTCTCCTCCTGTTTAATCCAAACCGCAGCAGAAATCTCCACTGCGTGCTTTGCTCATGGATTTTCTCTGGCGAGTAGCTTGTAGCTTTTGCGAGAAGCTACAAGCCAGCCAGCTACAAACCAGAATTTCGGTTGAAGCCATTGCAGTTCCCTTTATGTATGATTAGGATGTCTCAGTAGCCTACGTGGGCATGTTAATGTTGTGCACAGTGCAGTTATATCTTTAGTCTACTACTTGAAGGGGAGGTTTGTTGGTCAGCAGTAGTCGAAGCACTAAGATATAGTCGCTCATTTAGTAGTGTTGAGTCTGTTAGATCTACAGTAAAGGCCCAATTATACTCCATTTTCATACAACAAATAAATCATCAATCATGTAATCATCACTGCCCCACATACTTCCATGTGTCTTTCACATGGTATCGTTTTAAGCAATACATCCACCAGTGGGCAGTAGAGTGTCAAATGTGTAAGTGTGTGTGGTTCTGCTCTGTTTCATGCATATCTGTAAGCTTTCAGAGGATGGACAGAAATATGCACAAAATGAAGGCAGAGTATGGACAGAAGGCTCTGTCCATCTCCGTCTTTAACGTAGAGTATAATAAGCCTTTTTCACAGCAACCATTTTGTGTCTAAAAGGCAGGAAGTCAGCTGCACCAAAACATTAATTGGGGTTTCCAACTTCCAGTCCACTCAGATGCTCCAGTGCTGGCGCCCCAATTAGTGAGTTGGTTGCACCTGTGCCTTTTAGACACAAAATGGTAGCTGTGAAAAAGTCCCATTGGGCCTTAACCCATTATACCTGATGCAGCATTTGCGTGTATATCCCTTTAAGACCTGCAACAGCATGTGTGTCATTTTCCCTTTAATGACAGCTACAACACAGACGCGTAGTGACGTATATTGCTGGTTTCAAGACATGTGACCGATGAAATGCATCGTGATTCGCTGAAAGTTACATGGGGAAGGCTAAATGCATTGTGGGTTTTGTAGGAGAATGAAGTTTTTTATTTTTTCTTTGTGCCTGGATGGAGCGGAACGTTTTCAAAGCTGAACTACAACTAGACATGGCTGACAATGCGAGTGACGGTACCTATATTGATATGATGCCGAGCAGGACAGCTTTTTAGACGATGAAAACAACAATGATGACTTAATTTCAGACCCAGATTATCATGCTGACCCGATAGACAGGGATCAGTGGATGAGAGACATGTTTTCGGACTCGGACGATGAGGACGAGGAGTGTGTGTTTGATGGATTTCAAGCGGACTGGAAAACTACCATCACCCACGTCGGAAGAGCAACTATCACTGCAAGCCAGGGATGATATCAATGAATAAGAAGATTCAGACCTAGATTATGATGTGACTGTTGACACGCTAGCCAAGGCTCATTGGGTGAGTGCCATTTTTGGCGAATTGGCTGTTGTATTTCAAGATAACTGCAAAACGGTGATCGCTAAACGTTACTGTTGCTGCAGTAATTGTCAACGTTCACCAGACACTGAACCCCAAATTGCTCCCGATGGCTGTGCCAGCACCCTGCGTGGCAGCTGGCCGCCTTCGGTGTGTGAATGGGTGAATGTAGGCACATTGTAAAGCGCTTTGGATAAAAGCGCTATATAAATGCAGTCCATTTTACCATTTGTGTTCTGTGACCTCATCATTTACAAATGAAGCACTGCTTTCACTCGATTCAATGACTCGACTGATTTGTGCCTCTGGAAATGTCGAGCTTCCTGTCTTGTTCATGGTTGTTGTTCTTATTGAACCAGCAACCTTTCCCTATCCTGTGGCCTCAGCACGGCCTCCACTCAAATCATACCCCTTTGGCTCTGAACAACAGCAACAGCAGACACAAATCAGTTATCATTTCTGCATCCCAAAATGGCTGCCGGAGCAGCAACAAGCTATACGCTGTAAGACAAATAAAGACTAGCACATTGTCATTTCCATATCAATCACTGTTAGTGTTAGCAGCAGGGAGAAAGAGAGAGCAGGAGAGAGAGAGAGAAAGAGAGAGAGAGAGAGAAAGAAAAGAGCCAGAGAATGGATGCCTTTGTTATTAGCGTTTTACCCAAGCCATCATTTAATGAAGTCCATTTCGAATTGGGGACCAAGTAATGCACCGTGTGGCACACGGCCAGCGGCCGTGACTGACTGAGTGACCGGGTGACCGCGCGAGCGGCGGTGTGACCGGTGAGCCTCTCCCTCACTCCGGCGTGCCGTGTGGGCAGCTCAACTCTCCCTGACATCTGGGTGCAAACAGAGTGCAGCTGTCATTTAGACCATAAATGTCCAGTAGATTTATCCTCCACAAACATTAACATTGAATCGTGGCTGTCAGCGCGCATGTCAGTGGGCGTGATGCGGGGGTGGTACAGCATGGCCGACAAGCTGGCAGGGAGGGAAGGAGGGATGAAGGAAGGAACGGGATGCCCTGAGGAACCAGAACAAGTTTTCCAGAGTTGGGCCGGTGAAACTTTGAGCCGGCGTTATCTCGTTAAGTGCGGGAGTCGTTGAAGGACACCAGACAATTGATTGAACGGAGTTGACTTCAGCACAATTTCCTTCTGGTGGCGACATGCATCAACCGGGCCATGGCTCCCACTATATTCCACAGCTTAACTAGCTCTCAGGCCTCCCACTGTGACAAATGGCTTCTGTCTCTTCTAATGTAATATTTGTTTCTACTTCTGAGAGGCTCTCGGCTACTCCACAGCGAGTCTGTCTGCGCCGACTGCTTCATTGTGTTAGCTGACTTTATTCCCCGACCGGCTGTCAATTGGTGGACCGTCTGAGCCTTCTCGTCTGTCTGCCTTTTGTCTCATTGCCTGTGCTGTCCTTTTTTTCTCTCCCTCAACCTCCTTCTACTGCGCTCTCTCATCAACCCTGTGCTCTGTCTGTCTTACCATCGCTCTGCCTCCCTCCTGCTCTTTACCATCTCTCTGCCTCCCTCCTGCTCTGTGTCTTACCATCGCTCTGCCTCCCTCCTGCTCTTTACCATCTCTCTGCCTCCCTCCTGCTCTGTGTCTTACCATCTCTCTGCCTCCCTCCTGCTCTGTGTCTTACCATCTCTCTGTCTCCCTCCTGCTCTGTGTCTTACCATCTCTCTGCCTCCCTCCTGCTCTGTGTCTTACCATCTCTCTGCCTCCCTCCTGCTCTGTGTCTTACCATCTCTCTGCCTCCCTCCTGCTCTGTGTCTTACCATCTCTCTGCCTCCCTCCTGCTCTGTGTCTTACCATCTCTCTGCCTCCCTCCTGCTCTGTGTCTTACCATCTCTCTGCCTCCCTCCTGCTCTGTGTCTTACCATCTCTCTGCCTCCCTCCTGCTCTGTGTCTTACCATCTCTCTGCCTCCCTCCTGCTCTGTGTCTTACCATCTCTCTGCCTCCCTCCTGCTCTGTGTCTTACCATCTCTCTGTCTCCCTCCTGCTCTGTGTCTTACCATCTCTCTGCCTCCCTCCTGCTCTGTGTCTTACCATCTCTCTGCCTCCCTCCTGCTCTGCCTGTCTCTGTCCCACTCCCACTCTCTCTCATCCCCCCCCCCCCCCCCCCCCGCCATCTTCCTCTCTCCATCCCCCCCTCCCCCCTCCCTCTCTCCACTTTACCGCCATGTCTTTGCTCCAGATGCTAGCTGTCTCAGCTCCGTGGGCCGCGTCTCAGTGATGGGCCCCTCCAGGAATTCAAAGCGCCATTCTGGCATTTTCTTCCAAGCAATTGCTTTTCGCAGTAATAAAGGGGGAGTAGCTTTAGCGTTTCTCCGTGAATGGGCTTAGCGGCCCTAGGCAAAACAAGCACAAGTGCACATCCATGAATCCTCTGGAGGCAGAAGCACACCGCAAGACTTTGTCCAGATTCAGACCCAATTAGTCCATCCCAGACAATTTAAAGGATTGGTTTGAAAAACCTAGCATTAATCACTATTTTCGTTTCTTTTCGTTTCTTTCTTTCTTTCTTTCTTTCTTTCTTTCTTTCTTTCTTTCTTTCTTTCTTTCTTTCTTTCTTTCTTTCCTACTTTCCCTCTTTTATCAAAAGCTCTTTTGAGGCTCCTGGAATCTCAAGAATTCTGTGTCTGTGTGGTTATTTCACTTAGGATATCTTGTGTTCTTGCCCCAGTCATTCCAACTCAGTGTCATTGTTGTTTAGCACATTGATAGAGCTGCACATACATTAGCAATGTGTCCCTTTGACAAGTCAGTGAGCTGTTGAACCTCGTACAGTACAACCAAATACCCTCACAGCACAATGTGATATTACACCTGCCATTTTAATGGCAATTAAAGCCACATTGACACCAAATTAATTCACAAAGGGACACGCAGCGTTTAGGGTGCAATTAGCCGTGGAGGTGGCCGTGACGACACTTTGCCTAACTGCATCACAGTCATGACAATTTGTTTTCACATTAAGTAAATGTCACAGGCTATTAGCATGCTATCATGGCAGCCATGTTTGTACAGAAGTGCGTGTGATTACCAAGGTGTTGGTCGAGTGACCTGAAACCCCAGCGATAGAGAATGGAAAGACTCATGAGGACAAGATGGCGATGAGGAGGAAACAAGAGTGAGAGAAACCCAGAGATGGGGAGACAGAGAAAATATAACTTCACCACAACAAAAGAACTCTCCACTGTTGCTGTGATTTGCTAGCCCAAAACACTATCCTCTTGCAGAGGAACACACTCACTGTGTCCAGAATGGTTCACTCATTCACTCACTCACTCACTCACTACTCTCATGTAGTGTTTATCATTATAGTGAACTATATGGGGAACGATCAAAATTAATGATCAAACACTACACAGACTTTTAAGTATGCACACATCCATGGAAAATTGCATGGAGAGCCTTAACAAGCCTTAGTGACTTGCAGCTGGTGGGGGCAGAGTTTCTGCAGGCAGCAGCAGGAACATTTTTCTCTGTGAGGTAAACCGAGAGAGAAGGTAAAACACTGCCCATGTGCCTATATTACCGAGATTATATATGATACAAAGTGGGTTGATTACCGGTAAAGCCATCCTTTAATACAATGCAGCAACAGACAGATGTGAGAGGGACTGATGTTTTGGGTAACAAGTAGACCAAGGCCATTTTTCAGTTTTTTACAGTCTATAAAAATGCAGATTGTAAGCTTTCAAATGATGTGTCATACATTGAAATCTGAAAAAAGTTGAAGAATATATTCTTTATTTGAATGTTCGTACTACTAAAAGCAACATTCAGTCAAAATTGCCCTGAAAGTTGTTGAACAAGCTTGGTTTGCCCTGAACAGGCTAAGTTTGCTAAGAAATTATAATTAATTTAGTGATCCTAAAACTGTTATTTGTTATATTGAGTTTGTTCTTTAATATCTTGTATAATAAGCTTGTATAATTTGAAAAAGCCCCCTGACCCCAAAGAACAATGACAACCTTTAATCTTGATTTGTGCTATCTCACGGTACTTGTTACCTCTTTCGCCATACCGTGTCACAAATGTTTATATATATGTGTGTGTGTGTGTGTGTGTGTGTGTGTGTGTGTGTGTGTGTGTGTGTGTGTGTCTGTGTGTGTGCGCGCGCGCGCGCGTGCGTGTGTGTGTCTGTGTTATTACTGTATCATTCTTTCATTAAGGCCTTTGCTCATGGATGTCCCAAAAAATAATAAATGCAATATACTGTATGCGGGCAAAGACAGGGTTAACAAATAATGGATACTGAGGATGTAACTGGTTGCATACATGCATTTTAAAATTGTATGAGAATTGGGCCTGTTTATTAAAAGGCCAGAATTTATTGATTCAGCGATGCTGCAGAGAACAATGCAGCTTTTCAATATAATTGTTTCATCTGTTTGACTTGTTGTTTGAGAAAATGGGGTAGCTGCTTCAAAATGCAACTTTTCCCTATTAATGAAAAAATAGGCTATATATACAAAGAATCAGACAAGCTATTAAGTGATGCTCAAATTAAAATAGGTCAGATAGACCTATATAGATAGGTCAATATGGTCAAATACATTTCACTCTCAGCAACAGGTGAGGTGTTAAAAAAACTGTTTCCTGGTTTGATGTAATTACCTTTTCCACATTGGAACGTCTACAAACGTCAATTTTTATTTATTTATTTATTTCAAATTTTGGGATGCTCAGTTAGCATTGCATCATGTGATGAGCCAGAAGCACCCACATGCGAAGTCTGAAGGTATCATTAACTCATTGAGTGCCAAGGACGTCGATCGACGTCAAAGTAAATAGTGACGTAGAGTGCCAAGGACGTCGATCGACGTCAAATGCGTTTTTTGACGGTGGGACGTGGATCAAAGCCTTCTGCATCTCCTGTACAAATATTGTAGCTATTGGATGTGTATAACCTATTTTACAGACCCATTAGGTGGCGACAGTGCTCTCCAGATTAGAGAAAGGTCCGGAAAACAGCTGGAAAAAGCCCCGTGATGAAAAAGAAACCGCTCATGCTGCAGTCAGAGCCATATAGATTGCTCTGTCTGCAGCTGACGTTGGCTGCGAAAAGCAGTCAATCCGCGCCCACAACTCAGCCCCTCTGTCTCTGCTGTATAGTTTCTCCACACGATTAGCCGCCAGAAAGGCAGCACCCGACGCCGAAGGGCCAAACCTTTCCCTGCAGTCCGGTTTGGCATTTCCGCGTCGCGCTGGGAACCGCCGCACAAAAACGGAGCGCTCCGAAAATAGACTGGGTGCGTGAGGCTGTGTGTTAGTGTGGGGAGGAGTTTGCAGCTGAGGGGGGGAGGGGGGGGAGGGGGGCAGAGGGGGGTGGG
>NC_139624.1:30441018-30466018 GCF_964638095.1 Poromitra crassiceps | reverse complement strand
CTCACTCTCTCTCTCTCACTCTCTCCTCTCAGCAAGGCATTAGTGAGAACAGCAGGCCCTCTTGTGCCCTCACCCCTCTCAATTCATCTGTCTCTCCCCCTTCATGTTCTCCTTCTACCACTCCTCTCTCGCTCTCCCCCTCTCTCCTTCCCTCTCTCCCTCTCAGCAGGGCCGGCGTGAGGACGGCAGGTCGTGTGAAGTTGGATGTTGATTCTAGGTGACAGACACCATATGAGTCACAACCATCATCACAGAGCTCTCTCCTCCAATCCCTCCTTTTGGCTGCACAACACAGCAGCACTGCTCAGCAAATTGGCCCTCAGTACAAACATTTACACACAACATGCATGTAAATGGCCACATGTCTCTATGAGTGTTTTAGTGTTGTTACTGACTCAAACTCTTCACAGTCTCTATGAGCGTTTTAGTGTTGTCACTGACTCAAACTCTTCACAGTCTCTATGTGTGTTTTAGTGTTGTCACTGACTCAAACTCTTCACAGTCTCTATGTGTGTTTTAGTGTTGTCACTGACTCAAACTCTTCACAGTCTCTATGTGTGTTTTAGTGTTGTTACTGACTCAAACTCTTCACAGTCTCTATGTGTGTTTTAGTGTTGTCACTGACTCAAACTCTTCACAGTCTCTATGTGTGTTTTAGTGTTGTCACTGACTCAAACTCTTCACAGTCTCTATGTGTGTTTTAGTGTTGTCACTGACTCAAGCTCTTCACAGTCTCTATGAGTGTTTTAGTGTTGTTACTGACTCAAACTCTTCACAGTCTCTATGAGTGTTTTAGTGTTGTTACTGACTCAAACTCTTCACAGTCTCTATGAGTGTTTTAGTGTTGTTACTGACTCAAACTCTTCACAGTCTCTATGTGTGTTTTAGTGTTGTCACTGACTCAAACTCTTCACAGTCTCTATGTGTGTTTTAGTGTTGTCACTGACTCAAACTCTTCACAGTCTCTATGAGTGTTTTAGTGTTGTCACTGACTCAAACTCTTCACAGTCTCTATGTGTGTTTTAGTGTTGTCACTGACTCAAGCTCTTCACAGTCTCTATGAGTGTTTTAGTGTTGTTACTGACTCAAACTCTTCACAGTCTCTATGAGTGTTTTAGTGTTGTTACTGACTCAAACTCTTCACAGTCTCTATGAGTGTTTTAGTGTTGTCACTGACTCAAACTCTTCACAGTCTCTATGTGTGTTTTAGTGTTGTCACTGACTCAAGCTCTTCACAGTCTCTATGAGTGTTTTAGTGTTGTTACTGACTCAAACTCTTCACAGTCTCTATGAGTGTTTTAGTGTTGTTACTGACTCAAACTCTTCACAGTCTCTATGAGTGTTTTAGTGTTGTTACTGACTCAAACTCTTCACAGTCTCTATGAGTGTTTTAGTGTTGTTACTGACTCAAACTCTTCACAGTCTCTATGAGTGTTTTAGTGTTGTCACTGACTCAAGCTCTTCACAGTCTCTATGAGTGTTTTAGTGTTGTTACTGACTCAAGCTCTTCACAGTCTCTATGAGTGTTTTAGTGTTGTTACTGACTCAAACTCTTCACAGTCTCTATGAGTGTTTTAGTGTTGTTACTGACTCAAACTCTTCACAGTCTCTATGAGTGTTTTAGTGTTGTCACTGACTCAAGCTCTTCACAGTCTCTATGAGTGTTTTAGTGTTGTTACTGACTCAAACTCTTCAGTCTCTATGTGTGTTTTAGTGTTGTCACTGACTCAAACTCTTCACAGTCTCTATGAGTGTTTTAGTGTTGTTACTGACTCAAACTCTTCAGTCTCTATGTGTGTTTTAGTGTTGTTACTGACTCAAACTCTTCACAGTCTCTATGTGTGTTTAGTGTTGTTACTGACTCAAACTCTTCACAGTCTCTATGTGTGTTTTAGTGTTGTTACTGACTCAAACTCTTCACAGTCTCTATGAGTGTTTTAGTGTTGTCACTGACTCAAACTCTTCAGTCTCTATGTGTGTTTTAGTGTTGTTACTGACTCAAACTCTTCAGTCTCTATGAGTGTTTTAGTGTTGTCACTGACTCAAACTCTTCACAGTCTCTATGTGTGTTTTAGTGTTGTTACTGACTCAAACTCTTCACAGTCTCTATGAGTATTTTAGTGTTGTCACTGACTCAAACTCTTCACAGTCTATGTGTGTTTTAGTGTTGTCACTGACTCAAACTCTTCACAGTCTCTATGAGTGTTTTAGTGTTGTCACTGACTCAAACTCTTCACAGTCTCTATGTGTGTTTAGTGTTGTCACTGACTCAAACTCTTCACAGTCTCTATGAGTGTTTTAGTGTTGTTACTGACTCAAACTCTTCACAGTCTCTATGAGTGTTTTAGTGTTGTCACTGACTCAAACTCTTCACAGTCTCTCTGAGTGTTTTAGTGTTGTTACTGACTCAAACTCTTCACAGTCTCTATGAGTGTTTTAGTGTTGTCACTGACTCAAACTCTTCACAGTCTCTATGAGTGTTTTAGTGTTGTTACTGATTCAAACTCTTCACAGTCTCTATGAGTGTTTTAGTGTTGTTACTGACTCAAACTCTTCACAGCCTCTATGAGTGTTTTAATGTTGTCACTGACTCAAACTCTTCAGTCTCTATGAGTGTTTTAGTGTTGTTACTGACTCAAACTCTTCACAGTCTCTATGAGTGTTTTAGTGTTGTCACTGACTCAAACTCTTCACAGTCTCTATGTGTGTTTTAGTGTTGTTACTGACTCAAACTCTTCACAGTCTCTATGAGTGTTTTAGTGTTGTTACTGACTCAAACTCTTCACAGTCTCTATGAGTGTTTTAGTGTTGTTACTGACTCAAACTCTTCACAGTCTCTATGAGTGTTTTAGTGTTGTTACTGACTCAAACTCTTCACAGTCTCTATGAGTGTTTTAGTGTTGTCACTGACTCAAACTCTTCACAGTCTCTATGAGTGTTTTAGTGTTGTCACTGACTCAAACTCTTCACAGTCTCTATGAGTGTTTTAGTGTTGTCACTGACTCAAACTCTTCACAGTCTCTATGAGTGTTTTAGTGTTGTCACTGACTCAAACTCTTCACAGTCTCTATGAGTGTTTTAGTGTTGTCACTGACTCAAACTCTTCACAGTCTCTATGAGTGTTTTAGTGTTGTTACTGATTCAAACTCTTCACAGTCTCTATGAGTGTTTTAGTGTTGTTACTCACTCAAACTCTTCACAGCCTCTATGAGTGTTTTAATGTTGTCACTGACTCAAACTCTTCAGTCTCTATGAGTGTTTTAGTGTTGTCACTGACTCAAACTCTTCACAGTCTCTATGAGTGTTTTAGTGTTGTTACTGACTCAAACTCTTCACAGTCTCTATGTGTGTTTTAGTGTTGTCACTGACTCAAACTCTTCACAGTCTCTATGAGTGTTTTAGTGTTGTTACTGACTCAAACTCTTCACAGTCTCTATGAGTGTTTTAGTGTTGTCACTGACTCAAACTCTTCACAGTCTCTATGTGTGTTTTAGTGTTGTCACTGACTCAAACTCTTCACAGTCTCTATGAGTGTTTTAGTGTTGTCACTGACTCAAACTCTTCACAGTCTCTATGAGTGTTTTAGTGTTGTTACTGACTCAAACTCTTCACAGTCTCTATGTGTGTTTTAGTGTTGTCACTGACTCAAACTCTTCACAGTCTCTATGAGTGTTTTAGTGTTGTTACTGACTCAAACTCTTCACAGTCTCTATGAGTGTTTTAGTGTTGTTACTGACTCAAACTCTTCACAGTCTCTATGAGTGTTTTAGTGTTGTCACTGACTCAAACTCTTCACAGTCTCTATGTGTGTTTTAGTGTTGTTACTGACTCAAACTCTTCACAGTCTCTATGTGTGTTTTAGTGTTGTCACTGACTCAAACTCTTCGCAGTCTCTATGTGTGTTTTAGTGTTGTCACTGACTCAAACTCTTCACAGTCTCTATGTGTGTTTTAGTGTTGTCACTGACTCAAACTCTTCACAGTCTCTATGAGTGTTTTAGTGTTGTTACTGACTCAAACTCTTCACAGTCTCTATGAGTGTTTTAGTGTTGTTACTGACTCAAACTCTTCACAGTCTCTATGAGTGTTTTAGTGTTGTTACTGACTCAAACTCTTCACAGTCTCTATGAGTGTTTTAGTGTTGTCACTGACTCAAACTCTTCACAGTCTCTCTGAGTGTTTTAGTGTTGTCACTGACTCAAACTCTTCACAGTCTCTATGTGTGTTTTAGTGTTGTCACTGACTCAAACTCTTCACAGTCTCTATGAGTGTTTTAGTGTTGTTACTGACTCAAACTCTTCACAGTCTCTATGAGTGTTTTAGTGTTGTCACTGACTCAAACTCTTCACAGTCTCTATGAGTGTTTTAGTGTTGTCACTGACTCAAACTCTTCACAGTCTATGTGTGTTTTAGTGTTGTCACTGACTCAAACTCTTCACAGTCTCTATGTGTGTTTTAGTGTTTTCACTGACTCAAACTCTTCACAGTCTCTATGAGTGTTTTAGTGTTGTCACTGACTCAAACTCTTCACAGTCTCTATGTGTGTTTTAGTGTTGTCACTGACTCAAACTCTTCACAGTCTCTATGTGTGTTTTAGTGTTGTCACTGACTCAAACTCTTCACAGTCTCTATGAGTGTTTTAGTGTTGTTACTGACTCAAACTCTTCACAGTCTCTATGAGTGTTTTAGTGTTGTCACTGACTCAAACTCTTCACAGTCTCTATGAGTGTTTTAGTGTTGTCACTGACTCAAACTCTTCACAGTCTCTATGTGTGTTTTAGTGTTGTCACTGACTCAAACTCTTCACAGTCTCTATGAGTGTTTTAGTGTTGTCACTGACTCAAACTCTTCACAGTCTCTATGTGTGTTTTAGTGTTGTCACTGACTCAAACTCTTCACAGTCTCTATGTGTGTTTTAGTGTTGTCACTGACTCAAACTCTTCACAGTCTCTATGAGTGTTTTAGTGTTGTTACTGACTCAAACTCTTCACAGTCTCTATGAGTGTTTTAGTGTTGTTACTGACTCAAACTCTTCACAGTCTCTATGCGTGTTTTAGTGTTGTTACTGACTCAAACTCTTCACAGTCTCTATGAGTGTTTTAGTGTTGTCACTGACTCAAACTCTTCACAGTCTCTCTGAGTGTTTTAGTGTTGTCACTGACTCAAACTCTTTACAGTCTCTATGTGTGTTTTAGTGTTGTCACTGACTCAAACTCTTCACAGTCTCTATGAGTGTTTTAGTGTTGTTACTGACTCAAACTCTTCACAGTCTCTATGAGTGTTTTAGTGTTGTCACTGACTCAAACTCTTCACAGTCTCTATGAGTGTTTTAGTGTTGTCACTGACTCAAACTCTTCACAGTCTCTATGTGTGTTTTAGTGTTGTCACTGACTCAAACTCTTCACAGTCTATGTGTGTTTTAGTGTTGTCACTGACTCAAACTCTTCAGTCTCTATGTGTGTTTTAGTGTTGTTACTGAGTCAAACTCTTCACAGTCTCTATGAGTGTTTTAGTGTTGTCACTGACTCAAACTCTTCACAGTCTCTATGTGTGTTTTAGTGTTGTCACTGACTCAAACTCTTCACAGTCTCTATGAGTGTTTTAGTGTTGTCACTGACTCAAACTCTTCACAGTCTCTATGAGTGTTTTAGTGTTGTTACTGACTCAAACTCTTCACAGTCTCTATGAGTGTTTTATTGTTGTCACTGACTCAAACTCTTCACAGTCTCTATGAGTGTTTTAGTGTTGTCACTGACTCAAACTCTTCACAGTCTCTATGAGTGTTTTAGTGTTGTTACTGACTCAAACTCTTCACAGTCTCTATGAGTGTTTTAGTGTTGTCACTGACTCAAACTCTTCACAGTCTCTATGAGTGTTTTAGTGTTGTCACTGACTCAAACTCTTCACAGTCTCTATGAGTGTTTTAGTGTTGTCACTGACTCAAACTCTTCACAGTCTCTCTGAGTGTTTTAGTGTTGTTACTGACTCAAACTCTTCACAGTCTCTATGTGTGTTTTATTGTTGTCACTGACTCAAACTCTTCACAGTCTCTATGAGTGTTTTAGTGTTGTCACTGACTCAAACTCTTCACAGTCTCTATGAGTGTTTTAGTGTTGTTACTGACTCAAACTCTTCACAGTCTCTATGAGTGTTTTAGTGTTGTCACTGACTCAAACTCTTCACAGTCTCTATGTGTGTTTTATTGTTGTCACTGACTCAAACTCTTCACAGTCTCTATGAGTGTTTTAGTGTTGTTACTGACTCAAACTCTTCACAGTCTCTATGAGTGTTTTAGTGTTGTCACTGACTCAAACTCTTCACAGTCTCTATGAGTGTTTTAGTGTTGTCACTGACTCAAACTCTTCACAGTCTCTATGAGTGTTTTAGTGTTGTCACTGACTCAAACTCTTCACAGTCTCTCTGAGTGTTTTAGTGTTGTTACTGACTCAAACTCTTCACAGTCTCTATGAGTGTTTTAGTGTTGTCACTGACTCAAACTCTTCACAGTCTCTATGTGTGTTTTAGTGTTGTCACTGACTCAAACTCTTCACAGTCTCTATGAGTGTTTTAGTGTTGTCACTGACTCAAACTCTTCACAGTCTCTATGTGTGTTTTAGTGTTGTCACTGACTCAAACTCTTCACAGTCTCTATGAGTGTTTTAGTGTTGTCACTGACTCAAACTCTTCACAGTCTCTATGTGTGTTTTATTGTTGTCACTGACTCAAACTCTTCACAGTCTCTATGAGTGTTTTAGTGTTGTCACTGACTCAAACTCTTCACAGTCTCTATGAGTGTTTTAGTGTTGTTACTGACTCAAACTCTTCACAGTCTCTATGAGTGTTTTAGTGTTGTCACTGACTCAAACTCTTCACAGTCTCTATGTGTGTTTTATTGTTGTCACTGACTCAAACTCTTCACAGTCTCTATGAGTGTTTAGTGTTGTCACTGACTCAAACTCTTCACAGTCTCTATGAGTGTTTTAGTGTTGTCACTGACTCAAACTCTTCACAGTCTCTATGAGTGTTTTATTGTTGTCACTGACTCAAACTCTTCACAGTCTCTATGAGTGTTTTAGTGTTGTCACTGACTCAAACTCTTCACAGTCTCTGTGTGTTTTAGTGTTGTCACTGACTCAAACTCTTCACAGTCTCTATGAGTGTTTTAGTGTTGTCACTGACTCAAACTCTTCAGTCTCTATGTGTGTTTTAGTGTTGTCACTGACTCAAACTCTTCACAGTCTCTATGAGTGTTTTAGTGTTGTCACTGACTCAAACTCTTCACAGTCTCTATGTGTGTTTTAGTGTTGTCACTGACTCAAACTCTTCACAGTCTCTCTGAGTGTTTTAGTGTTGTCACTGACTCAAACTCTTCAGTCTCTATGTGTGTTTTAGTGTTGTCACTGACTCAAACTCTTCACAGTCTCTATGAGTGTTTTAGTGTTGTCACTGACTCAAACTCTTCAGTCTCTATGTGTGTTTTAGTGTTGTCACTGACTCAAACTCTTCACAGTCTCTATGAGTGTTTTAGTGTTGTCACTGACTCAAACTCTTCAGTCTCTATGTGTGTTTTAGTGTTGTCACTGACTCAAACTCTTCACAGTCTCTATGAGTGTTTTAGTGTTGTTACTGACTCAAACTCTTCACAGTCTCTATGAGTGTTTTAGTGTTGTCACTGACTCAAACTCTTCAGTCTCTATGTGTGTTTTAGTGTTGTCACTGACTCAAACTCTTCACAGTCTCTCTGTGTGTTTTAGTGTTGTCACTGACTCAAACTCTTCACAGTCTCTCTGTGTGTTTTAGTGTTGTCACTGACTCAAACTCTTCACAGTCTCTATGAGTGTTTTAATGTTGTCACTGACTCAAACTCTTCAGTCTCTATGTGTGTTTTAGTGTTGTCACTGACTCAAACTCTTCACAGTCTCTATGTGTGTTTTAGTGTTGTCACTGACTCAAACTCTTCACAGTCTCTCTGAGTGTTTTAGTGTTGTCACTGACTCAAACTCTTCACAGTCTCTATGTGTGTTTTAATGTTGTCACTGACTCAAACTCTTCAGTCTCTATGTGTGTTTAGTGTTGTTACTGACTCAAACTCTTCACAGTCTCTATGTGTGTTTTAGTGTTGTCACTGACTCAAACTCTTCACAGTCTCTCTGAGTGTTTTAGTGTTGTCACTGACTCAAACTCTTCACAGTCTCTATGTGTGTTTTAGTGTTGTCACTGACTCAAACTCTTCACAGTCTCTATGAGTGTTTTAGTGTTGTTACTGACTCAAACTCTTCACAGTCTCTATGAGTGTTTTAGTGTTGTCACTGACTCAAACTCTTCACAGTCTCTATGTGTGTTTTAGTGTTGTCACTGACTCAAACTCTTCACAGTCTCTATGAGTGTTTTAGTGTTGTTACTGACTCAAACTCTTCACAGTCTCTATGAGTGTTTTAGTGTTGTCACTGACTCAAACTCTTCACAGTCTCTATGTGTGTTTTAGTGTTGTCACTGACTCAAACTCTTCACAGTCTCTATGAGTGTTTTAGTGTTGTTACTGACTCAAACTCTTCACAGTCTCTATGAGTGTTTTAGTGTTGTCACTGACTCAAACTCTTCACAGTCTCTATGTGTGTTTTAGTGTTGTTACTGATTCAAACTCTTCACAGTCTCTATGAGTGTTTTAGTGTTGTCACTGACTCAAACTCTTCACAGTCTCTATGAGTGTTTTAGTGTTGTCACTGACTCAAACTCTTCACAGTCTCTATGAGTGTTTTAGTGTTGTCACTGACTCAAGCTCTTCAGTCTCTATGTGTGTTTTAGTGTTGTCACTGACTAAAACTCTTTGCAGTCTCTGTCTGTTTTAGTGTTGTCACTGACTCAGACTCTTCAGGGATAAAAGTCATTCAGACTAGTGACAAATTCAGATTACTCAAATCCACTGAAACACCATAAGAATGCCTACTACCCAGGCAAAATGTACATGAATCATTCAGGTTTGACTAGAACCAACAACAAAAAAGACAAATAAATAGCTAAGTACACGAATAAATAAATGGAGGAGGGTAGATATGGAGTGGCACAGTATAAAGGAAGAGAGAGAGGATGCTATAGGGAAAATAAAGAATATAAAAGAAATAGACAGAACAGGGGAGAAAGATGGGGAAACACTGCGTGAAATGGGAGGGATGAAAGAAGGACCTGAAGGAGAGACAGAGGTGAAATCTATTGAGCCGAAGCTTCCAATGATTGGAGATTTCTCAGCCAGAAGCACTGCAGGCCAAGACAAAAGAAGAGCTCCACAAACAGGCAGACAGAGGAGAAACAAGAGGTGAGAAGGCTGTAGGCTGGTATACATGAGGAGGAGAAACAATGCAGAGAAGAACCAGGAGGTGAGAAGGCTGTAGAGTGGTATATACATGAGGAGGAGAACCAGGTGGTGAGAAAGCTGTAGGGTGGTATACATGAGGAGGAGAACCAGGAGGTGAGAAGGCGGTAGGGTGGTATATACATGAGGAGGAGAACCAGGAGGTGAGAAGGCTGTAGGGTGGTATATACATGAGGAGAAACAGGAGGTGAGAAGGCTGTAGGGTGGTATACATGAGGAGGAGAACCAGGAGGTGAGAAGGCTGTAGGGTGGTATACATGAGGAGGAGAACCAGGAGGTGAGAAGGCTGTAGGGTGGTATACATGAGGAGAAACAGGAGGTGAGAAGGCTGTAGGGTGGTATATACATGAGGAGGAGAACCAGGAGGTGAGAAGGCTGTAGGGTTGCATATACATGAGGAGGAGAAACAGGAGGTGAGAAAGCTGTAGGGTGGTATATACATGAGGAGGAGAAACAGGAGGTGAGAAAGCTGTAGGGTGGTATATACATGAGGAGGAACAGGAGGTGAGAAGGCTGTAGGGTGGTATACATGAGGAGGAGAACCAGGAGGTGAGAAGGCTGTAGGGTGGTATATACATGAGGAGGAGAAACAGGAGGTGAGAAGGCTGTAGGGTGGAATATACATGAGGAGGAGAACCAGGAGGTGAGAAGGGTGTAGGGTGGTATACATGAGGAGGAGAAGCAGGAGGTGAGAAGGCTGTAGGGTGGCATATACATGAGGAGGAGAAACAGGAGGTGAGAAGGGTGTAGGGTGGTATACATGAGGAGGAGAACCAGGAGGTGAGAAGGCTGTAGGGTGGTATATACATGAGGAGGAGAACCAGGAGGTGAGAAGGCTGTAGGGTGGTATATACATGAGGAGGAGAACCAGGAGGTGAGAAGGGTGTAGGGTGGTATACATGAGGAGGAGAACCAGGAGGTGAGAAGGCTGTAGGGTGGCATATACATGAGGAGGAGAAACAGGAGGTGAGAAAGCTGTAGGGTGGTATACATGAGGAGGAGAACCAGGAGGTGAGAAGGCTGTAGGGTGGTATATACGAGGAGGAGAACCAGGAGGTGAGAAGGCTGTAGGGTGGTATACATGAGGAGGAGAACCAGGAGGTGAGAAGGCTGTAGGGTGGTATACTTGAGGAGGAGAACCAGGAGGTGAGAAGGCTGTAGGGTGGTATATACATGAGGAGGAGAACCAGGAGGTGAGAAGGCTGTAGGGTGGTATACATGAGGAGGAGAACCAGGAGGTGAGAAGGCTGTAGGGTGGTATACATGAGGAGGAGAACCAGGAGGTGAGAAGGCTGTAGGGTGGTATATACATGAGGAGGAGAACCAGGAGGTGAGAAGGCTGTAGGGTGGTATACATGAGGAGGAGAACCAGGAGGTGAGAAGGCTGTAGGGTGGTATACATGAGGAGGAGAACCAGGAGGTGAGAAGGCTGTAGGGTGGTATATACATGAGGAGGAGAACCAGGAGGTGAGAAGGCTGTAGGGTGGTATACATGAGGAGGAGACACAGGAGGTGAGAAAGCTGTAGGGTGGTATATACATGAGGAGGAACAGGAGGTGAGAAGGCTGTAGGGTGGTATACATGAGGAGGAGAACCAGGAGGTGAGAAGGCTGTAGGGTGGTATATACATGAGGAGGAGAACCAGGAGGTGAGAAGGGTGTAGGGTGGTATACATGAGGAGGAGAACCAGGAGGTGAGAAGGCTGTAGGGTGGCATATACATGAGGAGGAGAAACAGGAGGTGAGAAGGCTGTAGGGTGGTATATACATGAGGAGGAGAACCAGGAGGTGAGAAGGCTGTAGGGTGGTATATACATGAGGAGGAGAACCAGGAGGTGAGAAGGGTGTAGGGTGGTATACATGAGGAGGAGAACCAGGAGGTGAGAAGGCTGTAGGGTGGCATATACATGAGGAGGAGAAACAGGATGTGAGAAAGCTGTAGGGTGGTATACATGAGGAGGAGAACCAGGAGGTGAGAAGGCTGTAGGGTGGTATATACGAGGAGGAGAACCAGGAGGTGAGAAGGCTGTAGGGTGGTATACATGAGGAGGAGAAGCAGGAGGTGAGAAGGCTGTAGGGTGGTATACTTGAGGAGGAGAACCAGGAGGTGAGAAGGCTGTAGGGTGGTATATACATGAGGAGGAGAACCAGGGGATGAGAAGGCTGTAGGGTGGTATATACATGAGGAGAACCAGGAGGTGAGAAGGCTGTAGGGTGGTATACATGAGGAGGAGAACCAGGAGGTGAGAAGGCTGTAGGGTGGTATACATGAGGAGGAGAACCAGGAGGTGAGAAGGCTGTAGGGTGGTATACATGAGGAGGAGAACCAGGAGGTGAGAAGGCTGTAGGGTGGTATACATGAGGAAAAAAGAACCAGAGGTGAGAAGGCTGTAGGGTGGTATATACATGAGGAGGAGAACCAGGAGGTGAGAAGGCTGTATGGTGGTATATACATGAGGAGGAGAACCAGGAGGTGAGAAGGCTGTAGGGTGGTATATACATGAGGAGGAGAACCAGGAGGTGAGAAGGCTGTAGGGTGGTATACATGAGGAGGAGAACCAGGAGGTGAGAAGGCTGTAGGGTGGTATACATGAGGAGGAGAACCAGGAGGTGAGAAGGCTGTAGGGTGGTATACATGAGGAAAAAAGAACCAGAGGTGAGAAGGCTGTAGGGTGGTATATACATGAGGAGGAGAACCAGGAGGTGAGAAGGCTGTAGGGTGGTATACATGAGGAGGAGAACCAGGAGGTGAGAAGGCTGTAGGGTGGTATACATGAGGAGGAGAACCAGGAGGTGAGAAGGCTGTAGGGTGGTATACATGAGGAAAAAAGAACCAGAGGTGAGAAGGCTGTAGGGTGGTATATACATGAGGAGGAGAACCAGGAGGTGAGAAGGCTGTAGGGTGGTATACATGAGGAGGAGAACCAGGAGGTGAGAAGGCTGTAGGGTGGTATAAATGAGGAGGAGAACCAGGAGGTGAGAAGGCTGTAGGGTGGTATATACATGAGGAGGAGAACCAGGAGGTGAGAAGGCTGTAGCGTGGTATACATGAGGAGGAGAACCAGGAGGTGAGAAGGCTGTAGGGTGGTATATACATGAGGAGGAGAACCAGGAGGTGAGAAGGCTGTAGGGTGGTATACATGAGGAGGAGACACAGGAGGTGAGAAGGCTGTAGGGTGGTATACATGAGGAGGAGACACAGGAGGTGAGAAGGCTGTAGGGTGGTATGAGGAGGAGAAACAATGCACAAGGATAAGACTTCAAAGAAATCCAAGAACGCTTTCAATGTTTCTCTACTGATTCAGCAGTGGTGGACTGATGCAGCAAGAACATTTGCTGCTAGAGATCCCCCCCCCCAAAATACAACAACAACAACAACAACAACAACAACAACAACAACAACAACAACAACAACAACGAAACATGCACTACCAATTATACATGTCTGTCATTAGGATTAGTTTTTCCATTTACTTTCATAATACAATGTCCTAAACTAAACACTAACTCGTGTTCTCATGTTCTGACTGAAACAAACTCTTCACAAGCAGGTGAGTTTCACAACTAAAACTGGGATCAAAGCAAGCTTCGGTGTTGGAACTGATCCAAAATAACCCCCAGCAACGATAAATAAACACAAATAGCCTTTCAGACAAGATGTTTCCACCAATTGTGAACAATACTGGAATGAAGAACTATAAAGGTGAAATTCAAGAAATCAAATAATGACTATTACTCTATTAAGTTCCAGGTGGGGTGTGAGTAGTGGTTTTGGGTCCTCAGGGGGGCCAAGGACTGCTGACTGAAACAAACATTTGAAGCACCATTGATTGGACACAAGCAAAAGATCAATCAACACGGCTGAAGGCACCATAAAAGAGGAGAAAGACCTCCAATCCAGAACCTTCTCTCAGATGAACTAAAGCCCCATTGATTAAGCTGGCGCTGTGTGATTACAAAGCAAACTCAATCTGATGTCCATCCTCCCAGAAAAGAAACAGAGCATGCAGGAAAACAAGGAGAAGGAATAACATACAGAATTGGATAAATGGCTGTCAGTTAATTAAAGTTAAGGGCCGTTGGCTGTAGGACATTTCTAGAAGGAACCCTGGATTTTTAGAATGAAAACAATGTTGTGTAGCCTAGCCTAATGGATGTGTTAATTTCTCCACATCATCATCAGCTAATGTGCCCCAAGACTGATTATATTAGTCATTAGCTCAGTGGCTAATGAAATAGCCCAGTTTTTAATGGGCTTATCGTGGCTAATGTACATATAGCCTCCGTTTTCACACATAGCAGACTGGAGCACAACGTGCCAGCTGGATTTGTCCTTATAAATGACTCAGAGACAGTTTGAGGAGAGGAGAGAGAGAGAGAATGAGTTAGATTGCCAAGAAATAGGAAGGAAAACAAAATGAAAATAGATCTCTGGCCAGAGTGAGTGAGTGAGTGAAGTGTGTGTGTGTGCGTGGGTGCGTGCGTGCGTGCGTGCGTGCGTGCGTGTGTGTGTGTGTGTGTGTGTGCGTGCGCGTGCGTGCGTGCGTGCGTGCATAGGCTATTTGCCTAATAAGCATATCCTTGGGCAACGTGTTACAGCTGCAGGAGTGAGACACAATGTTTGGCCAACTAACAGGGCTTATTCATTAAAAACAAAAATAATAATTAAATAAAAAAAATTGTTGATTGAGTGATATGCCTCATCTGAATGAGTCATTATTATACTATTATAGATCCAATGTCTAATAGTAAAGTCCAGAGGCAAGAAGACAATGCATTAGCCTACTGTCTGACCACCCCATACAGTAAGATACAGTGGTGGTGACAGTGACAGGCCAGAAGAGAGTGACACAAGACTTAGGTTATGGTGTGTGTGTGTGTGTGTGTGTGTGTGTGTGTGTGTGTGTGTGTGTGTGTGTGTGTGTGTGTGTGTGTGTGTGTGTGTGTGTGTGTGTGTGTGTGTGTGTGTGTGTGTGTGTGTGTGTGCGGGCAGCTCCGTGCAGGTGGGACAAGTGTTTTCCAATAAACTGCAAATAAAAAAAAATGACACGTCGACAACTGCTGGGATCGATACACGACAAAGCGATTTCCGATATACCACCCGTAGCATAATTTTGATGTCAAAACGATCCCACATGACACGGTCACCCACTGCGCACCATTCTAAAATGCAAGACCGATATGTGTGGTGAAAATGTGCGCTGGGACTTACCGCAGTAGAGAACCAGCAGCGCTGTCAGAAGCACCACTGCCCAGAAAGTTGACGACATCCTCGGCCAACCACTGGCATCTCTGCGTCTTGCCAACCTTGATACCGAAGCCATTGAACAGAGTACCTCCTTTTTGAAGAGACAAAAAAGAAGAAAAAAAGGACAATAATCTCACAATCCAACTCGCCCTCTCACAATGCTCCTTTCTCCGCGTTTAATCCCCAAAAAAGACATGATATATCGAGCAACTGATGGAAAAATAACGCTCACACACAATTCGCTCCAGGTGGTCGGATTTTCGGTTGCGCAAAAGAAAAGGTCACATCTTCCATGGGATTTCCAGTTGGGAAATAATAACGCAGGGTTTTTATATTCGTTCAGACATACAAGTTGATAAATGTCCCTTTAGTTGTTCCAAAAGAGTGTTTTAGTCTGTCTGTTTCCGTCGTATATTTCAACACAGGGGCGCGTGGATGGACTGGTGCCTGAAGATTGCGATGAGTTGATGCTCAAAGTGTTCAATCATTCTTACCGCAGCGTCGTAAAACCTCCTTTCACCTGTGGTAGGTTTCCTCGTTTCTCTCCAACCTCACCAGCCGCGTCGGTATAGCCCCGAGATAGGCTTGAAAAATATACGAGGTCATATAAAATCCGCTGAATGAATGACTGCATGAACGAATGGGGGCTGGTCATAAAACAAAGTCCTTTAAGATCACGGATTGAGCAGAAAGTAAGAAGATCATCACGGCGTGCTGAATGAAACGGAGGAGAGAGAAGAGAAGGGAAGGGGAGAGACAGAGAGAGTGTGGGAGGAAAAAGGCAGAGGAAAAGTGCGCACTGTGCGTCTCCAAGTGATTGTAGCCAAAGTGAAACATTCAATCAATCGATATTACGTCAGGAATAAGCCACTTGAGGTCGTGGTTTACAGAGATTTCAGAACAGCTAAGAAGCGTTGTTAGACACAACAACATTAAAGTGTAGCCTATTTCATAAAACCCGCTTGCATTAAAACGATTGTAAATCACTGCCTCCAGTGGGGTTTTGCTTTTATAAAACGCGTGCTTAATAAACCTTTATTTTAAAATCAAGATCGTTAAATTGTATGTTCCACCATGGCAAAACAGTCATTGAACAGTTGCCAAACAGTGATAAGCATCACAAGTAGCCTACTAGAATGGGCATACTCTTGTAACACGGTTTGCGGGTTAATTTCAAAGCCACAAAGGTGTGATTATCCGTTATTTTACAATAGTGCTGCAGCCAATTAGAACTGAGAACTGGAACTATGAAGACAAATGTATATCCCTTCTGTCTCCTCCTTTAGCCTACTCCACAATTTGACAAACTGAAGTAATTGGTTCCCTTTGCAGCAATCAGTCAATTAAACATTTTTAAAAAGTTGCATTTCCCACGCAGGTATTCATGTGTGAAGTAGGCATTATCTAAGTGAGAAGAAGAAGAAGAAGAAGAAGAAGAAGAAGAAGAAGAAGAAGAATGTGTGTGTGTGTGTGTGTGTGTGTGTGTGTGTGTGTGTGTGTGTGTGTGTGTGTGTGTGTGTGTGTGTGTGTGTGTGTGTGTGTGTGTGTGTGTGGGGGTGTGTGTGTGTGTGTGTGTGTGTGTGTGTGTGTGTGTGTGTGTGTGCGTGGCGTGCATGTATGAGTGAGTGAGTGAGTGAGATTCATTGAGGTGAACACATGCAATAGCCTATTTGAGGCTTTTCTATGCTGATCAATTAGAATTCAGTGACGTTTCCTAATGTGTAGCTGAATTAACATTACGACTGGAGGAGGCAGAACAGCAGTTCCAGTATTTCTTCAATTTAATTTAAATTGGCTTAATTTGCAGTTCGCAAGCAAACTGTGACAAAATACTTTTGCCAATAAAGCAATTACTTTACAATTATTAAAGGCAGTCCTATTTTTGTAGGTCTAATAGCCCTATATATACAAATTTACTGTAGCCTATTAAGGCAGTATTCCTGCTCATGTTTGCCTGGTTGTAGCCTGGCTACACAGTAATGCTACTGTCAGACACACAGAAAGCGATGCAGGACCACGGACAATGCCTCCAGCATACAGCACCACCGAGCCTGAGTTTCAGCACCACGGACAGTGACACTGTGCTTCAGGCCCACAGAAAGAGGCAGTACTGTGTTTCAGCCAAATTAGCCCCGCTTAGCCTTGCGGCACTAGAGCCATTGTAAATCAGACTGTAAAGCAGATTGGGTGTAATACAGTGGTTAATTGTAAATCAGACTGTAAAGTAGATTGGGTGTAATACAGTGGTTAATTGCTGTAGGCTATGTGTTCTACTTCTAATCTGTCCTTCTAATCAATCCAACTCTTGTAAGTGATGTTAAATAATGTAGTAACGTTAAATTACTTTTTTCACATTGCTTTTGCAATTTTGGAAACAGCTTATAAAGGACCATTTTCCAAAATAACAACTGTTCTCCTTCCCCCTGCCCCCACTCCCTGTCCAGTCCCTCTCCAGCAGCTCAAAATCACCCGTCTGCGTTTAAAAGTAGAAGACAGTGAATTAGAGACCAGGTTGCACACAAGTGTTGGCATGTTGGCAAGTGTTGCATCGCAATGTGTCAGTGACTTACACCAGTGCCAGGGCCTGCCTGGCACACACACACACACACACACACACACACACACACACACACACACACACACACACACACACACACACACACACACACACACACACACACACAGGCTCTCAGCTCAACCCTTCCTCTCTTGCTTACTTACTTATGGTTGTCCATCAAATCCGATGACGATGTCTGCTTATGTCCTTTAACGGTGGGTTCTCTGATGGCTGTGACACATACATACTGTACATAGGCCTACATACATACATACATACATAGTACATATAGGCACACACACCCACATGCATGCACGTGCATGTGCGCACGCGCACACACACACACACGCTCTCAATGCAACCCCTCCTCTCTCTCTCTCTCTCTCTCTCTCACACTCTCTCACACACACACACACACACACACACACACACACACACACACACACACACACACACACACACACACACACACACACACACACACACCAGCCTGGATATCATGCATGAGCTGTGGCCTACATGTTTTCCTCTTCCTTCACTTTTACTTAACATATCTAAAAACAGATTGCAGCACACTATGGAAACACTCACTGGAATATTGTTATTTTGGAAGATGTTACCCAGTTAAAGGCATCAAAGTCATATACAAAGAACCTGCCTAGCTCATTTTTTTTGGCTGTGAACCATAATAAAATATCTTATTCTCTCTCAATGTGACTCAGCCGTGGCGCTACATCCACTCAAGACTAACTAAATACATTATGACTGATTCTTCATCTTGGCAGTGGGCACAGGACTCATGTATTCCAGACTAAAAAGGGATTCACCCTTAGAGGAAAGCAGTGACTAATACCTGTAACGAATGCAGCTATATTCTTATTGATGCATTTGAACAGTTTATACTTTCCAAATCTTGTGATCCAGAAATCCACAATCTCACTAGCTGTGCTTCTGCAGCACACAATTGCTCAACTATGCATGTGTGAAGCGGGCGAGCGAGTGAAGTGGGGGAGCAACCTGCGCAAGCACACGAGGCGTGCGAGGCATGCGAGAAATGAACACCAAAAATAAAACAAAACAAAAAAACCATATAAATAATAGGGAGCCTATAACTTAACTCTTTGTTTGATTTATTCCCAAAATGGATGTGAGTTTTTGAATAAAACCCTTTGTTTCAATTGATTTTCCACTTCCCATCTGGAAACCATGCAATTTTCCAAGTAAAATTATTTTTTAAATAATATATGTTGTATTGCTTTTCCTTGTTATCACTGTGTTCATGGGAGTGAAACAAGAGAACTGTGTGAGAGAGGTAGTGGCATGCAACAAAGACCATGATATATGTTCCTTAGCCGACTGAGCCGGGGACAATGCCCCATGGGTATTTAACTGTACAATAGCATGGATTAAAGAACCACAGACTTTGCAGCTCACCTTGAGGCGTTGCCCCCTAGCAATACTTGTAGTGATCTAAAGATTTAGAATAGATTAAGATTTAGATTGCAAATATTTGACTGAGCACAGCCCAGAAGGGTTTAGGGGTATGGGACTGGATGGTGCCTACTTTTCTATGGATGGGGGGAATTTAGTGCTAGACCAGGCAACCTGTTTACAACTCATCCACAGGCGGCATGCTTTAGCTCAGTGCATTATTCATTATAGGGGAAGAAAAATAAACCGGAACAGGTCAAACATAATCAACAATAATCAATGGCTTTTCCAAAGTTTAGCTGAAAAAGAAATGAGAGGTAATCAGGCCGTTGCCATCTGGACATTTTTGTTCTTAGACTTCAGAGTGAGCTGCCTCAGGAGCTCAAGCTGGGTTACATCGCACACCACTCCTTCTTCAAACTGACTTTCATAGACCTGCTTTCATCCAATGATCTTGAATTAATTGCTCTTGGCCTCCCCTTTTATATTCTGCTTTCATGTTCTTGCTTTGCGCTTATGTTTCTGAGTGCCTTACATCACCATTTTTTATTGATTTGATCTTTTCATTTGTACTTACTGCTTTGCTGAGCACTTTGTAACTGTTTTAAAGTTATACACAAATAAAGATTGATGTAATACATCCCATCTTAAAGATTGATCTTCTCCATCCCATCTTATTATATAGCTCCTATACTCAGTATTGCTGCAGGTGATGGTTACATGAAGAGGAGTATCTTTAGGGTTTGTATGTAATTGTGTGAGACAGACAACAAGACAGTGAACATCAACCCCCCATCAACCCCCCATTCATGCTACCTTATGCTCTAATCTGCACTTGTCTCAGGTTCCATGCATGGCTTATTGATAAGCCTCCTGCTGAACCTCTGTTACTGATCATTGGCTGTAATCACCACCACGTATCGATGACTTAGTAAGGATTTCTACGGGTCAGTGTAGCAGTTTAATAAGAAAAAATGCTTAGGGGGGAAGGCTAGCCAGGAAACCGTGTCCTATATAATCAATCACTTGGTATGGAGCAGTGACCTAATAACAGTTTGTTTGCATAGCAGGGAGTCTTAGAAGTACACAGCATGATTGATAATCAATGGCTTGGTGGAGAGCCTAACAAGCAGTGTCCCAGTAATTGATAACTTCTGGGGTGTAAGTGGCAGACAGTGCCCTAGAATTAGATAACGTGCCTGAAATACTAGCAAGCAGACTTTGGGCTTCTTTGCAAGGATTTCTTACATGTGAGCTTACAGGTAATTCGGCATTTTCCCAAGATGTCACCTTAAGAAGCAGATATATTTATTTATACTCCTATATTTTTTTTTATTAATTTATTAATTCTCCTCCTAATTAGAGAGGTGTGTGCACAGGAGGCTGCTTTGTAACTAGAAGGAAGGCCACAGGTTCTCAGGTTCAGCAGCAGCCAATGTGTCATCCCATCTGATATGTGAACCCTTACATGGTCAGTTACTGTAAAACCAGTCTAGATAAGAATATCAGCTAAACACTTAGTTAAAATGTTCAATGGAAGGCACGTTGGTGGCTCCAGCAAGCAGTAACTGAAAGAGTTGAACCTCAATATCTCAAAACCATGTAATGTGATGTAAGTAAACTGCACACAGCAGCACACTCATGGATTACCCACCCAGCTTGGCTTTACAAAAGGAAACCAAATGAGAGTGGGAAAAACATCCAACGCTGGTGAGTCCAGCTTTCTCTCTGTACTGAGCGCTCACTTGCTGCTGTTTAGTTTCAGTCTTAAAGGGGGACTAATCCCCAGAATTCTGGCAAAAACGGCTGCGGCTTGATTTTTTTTAAAGCAGCAGATTGCAGCCACTAGTTTGTTCCAATGCAACACATTTTGACTGTAGGCGCTGTTGTAAAAAAAGCAGAAGAGCCTCCTCTTGTGTTCACTATACTCTTTGTCTGTGTTCACACCGGAAATAGTTACTGGAAACAGCCGCCATGACGGTCTGCTCGCATCGAGAAAAACTTTATTTTAGAGCCACAATATTGTTATAAATATCAACAACTAGCCAACGCTGGCGGGCTTTATGGAAAGAGCGTGACTCGAACTGGTTGCCAGTTATATCAAACTGGTCATTCAGTGGCGTTTTACTGCCATGTAACTAAGGTTAGCCCACAGCTAACAGCTAGCATTAGCCAGAGTAATATAGAAGAGAGAGTGGCACCAACAGAAGTCCAAAATGCATGACTCACATAGTGGGGGAATAGTCAGGAAGGGGGCTCGCACTATGTTTGAATGCATAAAATAAAGCATACAATTTGATTCTTTAAATGTCTGACCCTTTCAAAAGTACATCACAAACGGTCCATTCTGATGCATCCCTGCTTAATCCTAGCTAAAAAAAAAAAAAAAGTCCATTGGAGTGAATGGAGATGTCACAACTCTTCTATTATATGCTCTGGCGTTAGCTAATGATCACATGGGTGGGAAGGGGGTGTTCCTCGTGAAAAAAAGGCCAAAAAAAGGAGGGGTTGGAACCCATAGAGGGCACTCTCACTGCCTGAAAATGATACAGTGTGTAGAATTCAGTTTTTTTCAACAGTTTAGTCTGAAATGTGGAGATTTTGACCAGAATCCTTTGGCAACACTCATCAAAAGCCATAGACATTGGTTTAAAGCTGAAAACATGTGTTTTAGGGTTTAGTTATCCTTTAAGTTTTGATTTGTCACTTATGAGCCCAGTAGCAGCCATTGTGATGGTAAAAGGGAAACCTGACCGGGAGCCTCCCCTTCTCTCAGCGATGCACTGAGCCTCTGAGCGTCGGAGACCTGACCTTTCTCTATATGCCGCCTCCCTTTGATCTGCCCAGACACAAGTTACTTCCTCTTTACTTTCTCTATATGCTGCCTCCCTTTGATCTGCCCAGACACAAGTTACTTCCTCTTTACTTTCTCTATATGCTGCCTCCCTTTGATCTGCCCAGACACAAGTTACTTCCTCTTTACTTTCTCTATATGCTGCCTCCCTTTGATCTGCGCAGACACAAGTTACTTCCTCTTTACTTTCTCTATATGCTGCCTCCCTTTGATCTGCCCAGACACAAGTTACTTCCTCTTTACTTTCTCTATATACTGCCTCCCTTTGATCTGCCCAGAGACAAGTTACTTCCTCTTTACTTTCTCTATATGCTGCCTCCCTTTGATCTGCCCAGACACAAGTTACTTCCTCTTTACTTTCTCTATATACTGCCTCCCTTTGATCTGCCCAGACACAAGTTACTTCCTCTTTACTTTCTCTATATACTGCCTCCCTTTGATCTGCCCAGACACAAGTTACTTCCTCTTTACTTTCTCTATATACTGCCTCCCTTTGATCTTCCCAGACACAAGTTACTTCCTCTTTACTTTCTCTATATGCTGCCTCCCTTTGATCTGCCCAGACACAAGTTACTTCCTCTTTACTTTCTCTATATGCTGCCTCCCTTTGATCTGCCCAGACACAAGTTACTTCCTCTTTACTTTCTCTATAGCTGCCTCCCTTTGATCTGCCCAGACACAAGTTACTTCCTCTTTACTTCCTCTATATGCTGCCTCCCTTTGATCTGCCCAGACACAAGTTACTTCCTCTTTACTTCCTCTATATGCTGCCTCCCTTTGATCTGCCCAGACACAAGTTACTTCCTCTTTACTTTCTCTATATGCTGCCTCCCTTTGATCTGCCCAGACACAAGTTACTTCCTCTTTACTTTCTCTATATGCTGCCTCCCTTTGATCTGCCCAGACACAAGTTACTTCCTCTTTACTTTCTCTATATACTGCCTCCCTTTGATCTGCCCAGACACAAGTTACTTCCTCTTTACTTCCTCTATATGCTGCCTCCCTTTGATCTGCCCAGACACAAGTTACTTCCTTTTTACTTTCTCTATATGCTGCCTCCCTTTGATCTGTCCAGACACAAGTTACTTCCTCTTTACTTTCTCTATAGCTGCCTCCCTTTGATCTGCCCAGACACAAGTTACTTCCTCTTTACTTTCTCTATATGCTGCCTCCCTTTGATCTGTCCAGACACAAGTTACTTCCTCTTTACTTTCTCTATAGCTGCCTCCCTTTGATCTGCCCAGACACAAGTTACTTCCTCTTTACTTTCTCTATATGCTGCCTCCCTTTGATCTGCCCAGACAGAGGTTACTTCCTCTTTACTTCCTCTATATGCTGCCTCCCTTTGATCTGCCCAGACACAAGTTACTTCTTTACTTTCTCTATATGCTGCCTCCCTTTGATCTGCCCAGACACAAGTTACTTCCTCTTTACTTCCTCTATATGCTGCCTCCCTTTGATCTGCCCAGACACAAGTTACTTCCTCTTTACTTCCTCTATATGCTGCCTCCCTTTGATCTGCCCAGACACAAGTTACTTCCTCTTTACTTCCTCTATATGCTGCCTCCCTTTGATCTGCCCAGACACAAGTTACTTCCTCTTTACTTTCTCTATATACTGCCTCCCTTTGATCTGCCCAGACACAAGTTACTTCCTCTTTACTTTCTCTATATGCTGCCTCCCTTTGATCTGCCCAGACACAAGTTACTTCCTCTTTACTTCCTCTATATGCTGCCTCCCTTTGATCTGCCCAGACACAAGTTACTTCCTCTTTACTTTCTCTATATGCTGCCTCCCTTTGATCTGCCCAGACACAAGTTACTTCCTCTTTACTTTCTCTATATGCTGCCTCCCTTTGATCTGCCCAGACACAAGTTACTTCCTCTTTACTTTCTCTATATGCTGCCTCCCTTTGATCTGCCCAGACACAAGTTACTTCCTCTTTACTTTCTCTATATGCTGCCTCCCTTTGATCTGCCCAGACACAAGTTACTTCCTCTTTACTTTCTCTATATGCTGCCTCCCTTTGATCTGCCCAGACACAAGTTACTTCTTTACTTTCTCTATATGCTGCCTCCCTTTGATCTGCCCAGACACAAGTTACTTCCTTTTTACTTTCTCTATATGCTGCCTCCCTTTGATCTGCCCAGACACAAGTTACTTCCTCTTTACTTTCTCTATAGCTGCCTCCCTTTGAGCTGCACAGACACAAGTTACTTCCTCTTTACTTTCTCTATATGCTGCCTCCCTTTGATCTGCCCAGACACAAGTTACTTCCTCTTTACTTTCTCTATATACTGCCTCCCTTTGATCTGCCCAGACACAAGTTACTTCCTCTTTACTTTCTCTATATGCTGCCTCCCTTTGATCTGCCCAGACACAAGTTACTTCCTCTTTACTTTCTCTATATGCTGCCTCCCTTTGAGCTGCACAGACACAAGTTACTTCCTCTTTACTTTCTCTATATGCTGCCTCCCTTTGATCTGCCCAGACACAAGTTACTTCCTCTTTACTTTCTCTATATGCTGCCTCCCTTTGATCTGCCCAGACAGAGGTTACTTCCTCTTTACTTCCTCTATATGCTGCCTCCCTTTGATCTGCCCAGACACAAGTTACTTCTTTACTTTCTCTATATGCTGCCTCCCTTTGATCTGCCCAGACACAAGTTACTTCCTCTTTACTTTCTCTATATGCTGCCTCCCTTTGATCTGCGCAGACACAAGTTACTTCCTCTTTCTCTATATGCTGCCTCCCTTTGATCTGCCCAGACACAAGTTACTTCCTCTTTACTTTCTCTATATACTGCTTCCCTTTGATCTGCCCAGACACAAGTTACTTCCTTTTTACTTTCTCTATATGCTGCCTCCCTTTGATCTGCCCAGACACAAGTTACTTCCTCTTTACTTTCTCTATATGCTGCCTCCCTTTGATCTGCCCAGACACAAGTTACTTCCTCTTTACTTTCTCTATATGCTGCCTCCCTTTGAGCTGCACAGACACAAGTTACTTCCTCTTTACTTTCTCTATATGCTGCCTCCCTTTGATCTGCCCAGACACAAGTTACTTCTTTACTTTCTCTATATGCTGCCTCCCTTTGATCTGCCCAGACACAAGTTACTTCCTTTTTACTTTCTCTATATGCTGCCTCCCTTTGATCTGCCCAGACACAAGTTACTTCCTCTTTACTTTCTCTATAGCTGCCTCCCTTTGAGCTGCACAGACACAAGTTACTTCCTCTTTACTTTCTCTATATGCTCCCTCCCTTTGATCTGCCCAGACACAAGTTACTTCCTCTTTACTTTCTCTATATACTGCCTCCCTTTGATCTGCCCAGACACAAGTTACTTCCTCTTTACTTTCTCTATATGCTGCCTCCCTTTGATCTGCCTAGACACAAGTTACTTCCTCTTTACTTTCTCTATATGCTGCCTCCCTTTGATCTGCGCAGACACAAGTTACTTCCTTTTTACTTTCTCTATATGCTGCCTCCCTTTGATCTGCCCAGACACAAGTTACTTCCTCTTTACTTTCTCTATAGCTGC
>NC_139624.1:30426018-30438518 GCF_964638095.1 Poromitra crassiceps | reverse complement strand
TACGCGTTCTTCCCTTGAGGCAAATTAACATTTCAGAACAGCCATTTGGCTAATGAAGACAGAGCTGAGGGATGGGAGTCTCCCAGCAGCAGGAGTGGATGTTGATCCCAGGTAACGACATGGCAGGAACACAGTGACCCGCCTGTTCCACGCAATGATCTCTTTGCTATCATTTGCAAATGGATAACAGGAAATGGATAACAAGTGCGTTTCCTTTCGCTGCCTCCGGGCCAGGCGTCTTGCCAAAAGCCTGAAAGTCAAAAATGGGAAAATAGGAAGAGGAAAAGAGCATCACACCAGACTTTTTCCTTTCATTTTCTTATCATCTCTCGTGTTGGCAGGCAGGGAATATACTGCTGCAATACCCAGGCGCCCCATCACACCAGCCATTGAAGATTTTTAAAAAGTTGGAAATGATTAACTGAAAAACACAATATTAAGAACAGTCATTTATAAAAAGATGTATATGTATGTATGTATGTATGTATGTATGTATGTATGTATGTATGTATGTATGTATGTAATGTACTGTATGCATGTATGTATGTATGTATGTATGTATGTAATATGTATGTATGTATGTATGTATGTATGTATGTATGTATGTATGTGAATTTAACCCTTCACACAGGAGTACTCACAGGTCTGGACTTACATAAACAAGTTAACCCTTCACACAGGAGTACTCACAGGTCTTGACCCATAATTTGAGAACCTGCAGCTCATGTTCTACTTGAACTCCTAGCAAAGATTGACTGATGGAGGGGCCAAAGCACACATGCTACCACTGAGTATATCTGTGTTTGCTCTGGGCGGTTGTCTGCTTCCCACCTGACAGTAAATGTAACCTGCCTCTGACCCTGACATGGTGCTGGATCACCATGGCTTTACACATGGAGGCTTCTGGAGCCCTCTTCATTCTGCTCTCTGCTGCCTTCTCTGCAGCCGTTGCCATATTGCATCCTTGAGAACATGCGAACACGCTCCAAACCCATTAATTTAACATGAAATAATATGAAATTGTAAATTGAGTTAATTAAACTTTAGTTGATTGTTATTTTACTGTTAACAAACTGTCATAATAATTCATAATGTTTACACAGTATTTATTAACCATTTACAAATTATTATAAACATCAGCTGCAACTTATGTCCTCCTGTGTCCCCATTTGTCCTCCTCTGTCCCCCTGTGTCCCACTGTGTCCAGAGGACAGATCTATATTTGGATTGCTTTATAAATTGCAAGTGATGTTTATAAATACTGTGTAAACATTATGAATTAGCATTTCATTGTTGTCAACAGCAAAAAATAATAATAATAACTAAATTAAGCATTGTGTTAGTTCATGCAGGATATGGAAGTCATAGGCTACAACCCAGCTGTAATCAGCTGACAGGCCGCTGATTGGATGAGTGTTTCTATTCATTCACCAATCACCTCCATTCTCACAAGGTGGTCAATTTAAATATGGCTCCCTTCTACACTGATCTTTGCTACTCTAATCCTGCCACACACATTGCTGCTGCTGCTGCTGGCAAAGCTTTACCTCCACCACAGTCTCCGCCTTTCTACTTCAGAGTATTGCATGGCTCAAAGGTTAAATGAATTAAATGCCTTGCTTTGGGCTCACTGTTGTAGTATACCCATGGGTGGGTGGGGGGGGGGGGGGGTTCTGCATCACACTTCCTGATTAGTGTAGCATGTGCTTGGCTAATCCAGGGAGCATCGTCTGCAAAGAGCAGAGCCATCAGCGCCAAACATAACTGCATTTCCATTTGTTGCAGTGAATGGTTAAATCTATGACGAGTGTTCCTGAATAACATTTTAATGACTGTATAATTTACTGTTTATTAATGATGGTTATTATAAAGTGTTACCCAAGCTCCATGTGAAACTCTTGGTGTCAAAGCAGAAAAGTAGTAACAGCGTTTCCCAGCACTCATCACTGGTTTGTGTGCCAGTTGAATCCTTCTGTTCCAAGCATCTCTTTATGCCCCGACACGCACCGCCCCCACCCTCAATATTCCTCCACCCCAATCTGTGCTAAGTAGGATTTCATGCGCTCCTCATCACAGCTGGGCGCTGCAGGTATTTGCATAGATTGTTTGAGAATGGTAATTGAATGGGGGTGTTGCTTTGTTGTGAGTATCGCTCTATTCAGGGCAGATGAAAGCGCTTTTATGATCCCATTAGAGGGCCTATGTTGCAGTGACGTGATGGCGAGCCTTCCCTCTCAATGCTACATTTTACACGGGAAGAAACTTTTTAATAGGATCCCGACAATGGCAATTATCTGTCGGCAATTCGCTTTCTTGTGAACGAGGTCCCATTAATTGCATTTACAGACTCTGAAATGAAGTATGGCGAATGCTTTAAGTCAACGATTCCCAAACCAATTTGCATGGTAATGGATATACTTCTCTGGGAATCTGAAATGCTCCCATATGCGCTTTTTGGAAGCAGGCTGTGAGTTGCTTGAAAATAGGGAATATATGGTGAGCATGAAGCCAGGCTTGAATCGAAGCTAATGTATGTGAATTTGCCGTTGGTTTAAATCTGCACAGCTCAGTCCAAAGCTTGTAAAAGGGACATTTATAGAAGAGATGCTGTGTCTCTTTACAGAAGCTTAACTGACTGGTTTTGTTTTGTTGAAATAAGGCTATCCACACAAAAATCCACTTTTTAAACAAATATGATTGATTTCTGAATGGCTTAAGATCCTTTGGAAATTAGATCATAAGCAAATATACAAGACTACATCTTTATTGGTAATGTAGAGGAAGTGCTCTGGCATTTGGTTTTGCTGCTGTACCATGCTTTGGGCGGTTTGACAATCTGCACGCTCATCATCCATATCCGATCAACAACAGCCACCTTGCAGTATATTAGATCAATCTCAGACATCCAGGCAGCAGTCTAAGCCTAATCTCCCCACAGCCTTCTCATCTAGCCTTCGCACTAACTGTCCTGTATCTACAGCCCTTCCCTGCAGCCCTGTCTCTTCTGTCCCTGCCCTCATCCCTAACCTACTCCTTCAGTCCCTTTACATACTCTTCTCTTCCTAATACTTTTTTCCCAGATTTTTTTAACCCATTTTTATCCCCCATTAGTGCTAAGTTTTTATTTATTTATCCTGGTTGCTGCTCCACCCTCTGCCGATCTGGGGAGAGCCGAAACTGGCTCCATGCTTCCTCTGAGACATGGGCACTAGCCAGCCGTTTCTTTTCACCTGACAGGGGAAGCTTCACCGGTAGGACATGGCACGTGGGAGGATCACGCTATTCCAACGAGTTCCCCTCCCTCCGAACAGGCGCCCCGAACGACCAGAGGAGGCACCACTTCAGCGACCAGGATATTGGATGTTTTGGTGAGGGGTTTCTATATGAAGGAAACCCCCGGGAGGCACGGGGAGAACATGCAAACTCCACACAGAAAGGCCCTTTTGACGACCCCACCCGGGCGGTGGGCACTCGAGGACATGCGGACGGGCACGCACTCCTTCAGCGCTCAAAGTGTCCCAGGTGGGAATCGAACCCATTACCTTCTAGCTGTGAGGCGGCAACTGCGCCACTATGTGCCCCCCCCTTTACATGTACATACTCTTTACTGTAATAAAACCCCAACCGCCATCTCCATCCCCAACATCTTTCTTTTCCTCCAAAACCAGGCCCCTTCCCCACACCAATCATTCCCTCCAGATATTTTACATCATCTTGCCCCAAACCAAGTCTTAACTTCTGGTCCCAGTCCGTTCGTCCAGCATTCTAATAGCCTCACTTCAGCCTGTGATCTCTCTCCCAGCCCCGGGCCCCTACATGTACATCATGGCCTTTAGTCTCTGTCAAACCACAGACATCTTTACAAATCTGAGCCTGCTGCCCGGCCACTCTTTCACACACTGCACCTTCTTCTCCCTCTCTCTTTCTCAGCCCCTCTGACTGAGGGATAGAGGAGAAACATGAAGGGCAGGAATCAGTATTCTCAGAAAAACACACATTGACAGGCCTGGATCCTCAGGGCGGCTTTATGGATTCTTGGCGCAGTGTTGAGCAAGAGGGCCGAGCAGCCATGCGAGACCAGCCGCTGCAAAGCTAAATATAAAATAACCCCAAAAGAGATCCAGGGATATGGAATATATGTGTCTGCTCTCTCTAACCATCTCAGTCAGCTAGAATAGCAATATATAGTGACCGGGATGAAAGTATACAGGAATTGGTAGTTTGCTAGCTATTGGTAATTCGTGTGTGTGCGTGTGTGTGTGTGTGTGTGTGTGTGTGTGTGTGTGTGTGTGTGTGTGTGTGTGTGTGTGTGTGTGTGTGTGTGTGTGTGCGTGCGTGCGTGCGCGGGCGTGCGTGTGTGTTTACTTGTAAACCATACGTGCACAGATGTCACATAACAAACAAAATGTGGATAATAAATAATTATTATTTTCATTGCTTTGCTTAAGTTTGCTGACTACTCTTGTGTTTTGTTTAATGTTTGGTTGCGTGCTTGTTTGTTGGTTTGTTTTTAAGTAATACCGCTTTAAGTAGTAACTGTACATTATGTATTTCCCCTTTTGGAATGCAATAAAGCCTACTGTAACTTCACCCAGTTCTAACCTTTTTCATATATATAGCTACCTTGGTTGACAGCCAAACAAATGTAAATATATGGCAAAACAATATGTAGGGCTATAGTGTGGAGCGCAGCATGAATTGGCAGGCTCCCACCTGGCAAAATACAAATAGTGTACGTCTGGTTCTATCCAGAGGACAAACGTTGCCTGAGTGTGTATTAGCTGTGTAATGTGAAGAGGCGGAGGAGAGCACAAGGGAATGGCTTCATAATCTACTCCACTGTTCATATACTTCTCCCTCAGTCCATAATGCCACCAAATGCATTTTACTGCCCATGCAGGCCCAAAGCTAGCCTGTCTGCTGTGGAGACAAAGTCCCATTCCCATGAAAAATGCCCAACTGCAAACAATACGAAATGCACACACACACACACACACACAAACACGCACGCATGCACGTGTGCCGGGTAAACAACAAAGTGTGCTGAGCAGTAATTAGAGAAGGTTGAGTTGGTGTGTGTGTCTGGCTGTTGGCATAGAACACTGTCACTGTTTCTCCCAAATTACCTGCCAATGCCTTCTCCTCTCAACCACGAACACACAATGCACTGGAAAGACGGAGAGAGAGAGAGAGAGAGGTGGGGGGTGAGAGAGAGAGAGAGCGAGAGTGAGCAAGAGCAAGAGAGAGAGAGAGAGAGAAGTGGGGGTGAGAGAGAGAGAAAGGGAAACTTAAGTTAGAAGATCACATTCACGGTTGAGAGATTAGCACGAAATTGTGAGAGACAGAGAGGTTGTGTGTGTGTGATTAGAAGGCAGGACAAGTGATAAAGTGAATGACAGAGAGAGGAATCAAAAGAAAGTGTAAAAGAAAGAGAGAGAGTGATGGAGCTGCACACCCTCGCAGTTTATTTGCTGTCTGGTAATTACTGCCATGAGTAATGACTGCCATAGGGAGTTTGAGCATGAGAAATGATATTAAAGGAGCTGTGGAGTCTGTTTGATCTGCTGCTTAGTTGTGTTGTGCCAGTAGTATTATTGGCATTCACGTCGTGTCATTTCCATAGACCATGTAAAAAATATGGACAGAGTCAACGTGATTCACCCATTGGTTTTTGGGCTTCTGTTTTGAAGCCTGTGGCCGTAGCCATCTTGGCGTTTTCATGCAGCTCTCACGAGACGGCAGGAGAGCAGGAGTTTCCCAGAGCCACAGCTCCACCTGTTATGGTCCCTGATCGGTAAACTGCGTGATCACTGGGCAGACGATCTGTCAATCATGTTCAAAACATAGTCTTCTCGGGGGGCACGGTGGCGCAGTGGTAAGCGCTGTCGCCTCACAGCTAGAAGGTCCTGGGTTTGATTCCCACCTGGGTCGCTGTGAGCGCTGAAGGAGTGCGTGCCCGTCCGCATGCCCTCGAGTGCCACCGCCCGGGTGGGGTCGTCAAAAGGGCCTTTCTGTGTGGAGTTTGCATGTTCTCCCCGTGCCCCCTGGGGGTTTCCTTCATATAGGAACCCCACACCAAAACATGCAATATCCTGGTCGCTGAAGTGGTGCCTCCTCTGGTCTAAGTTGGACTAACTGGCAAGTTCTGAAAATGTGTCTTCATTACTTTATTCAAAATGTATTGGTTCGTAAGCCTGTGAAAGCCAGCTATGCTAGGCTAATGTTAACATTAGCTAACGTAGCCTGGGGATCATGTCTATGTTCCCCGGGTTCTATGTTCCCCGGGTTCTATATTCCCCTGTTTTTCACTAACCCTAAACCTAACCTCCCCCAGACCCTAACCCAAAACCTAACCTCTCCCACCCCCCACGCCTAAACCTAACCTCCCCCAGACCCTAACCCAAAACCTAACCTCTCCCAGGGAACATAGCGGGGAACATAGGACCGGGAAAAGCGGGGAACATAGGACCCGGGGAACATAGGGATGACCCCGTAGCCTGCATTGGGCAAACACAGGCTGCACCTGCTACATTAACTTGGTTGTAGTACAACCGATGCTGGAATAAAACACATATTTTCAGAACTTACCACTTCAGTCCTACTTCCTCGCTCACTTCCAAGTCCCAAATCCAATATTCCATGAGACTGATGTCGTACAGCCAGGGAGCACACACAGACAGCCACTCTGTTTGCGAGGCTAGCTAGTGGTCATATAGACTACTGATGACATTACTAGCAGAAGATGACAGTAAACACTGGTTATTATGGTGACACGGGTTGGCTTAGGAGCTCCTGTTTGCGAGGCTAGCAGGCTAGCTAGCTACCATTTGCTTATGAGTGTTTCAGGGATGCGGCTCTAGCTGTGGATCTATCTATCTATCTATCATCTATCTATCTATGTATATATATATATATACTGTATACTGTATAAGGCTGATTGCCCTAAGGCTGAGGCTATAGTTCAGTGATGATGTCATCAGTGATGACACAGGCATTGTGACATCACTGATGATGTGATCAGTGACACACACACACACACACACGAGAGGGAGAGGGAGAGAGACTGAAGGAGATGGAGCAGAGAGACTGAGGGAGAGAGACTGAGGGAGAGATGCCTAGTATGCTAAATATACCATGGCTGTGAACCAATCAGATTGCTTGATTTGAGAGAGCCGTTTTACAACAAAAAATACACCCCCATGCAGTTGTTATGAACGGTGAAAGGCTATATAGACCAAACCCGTCATTTGAACTAGGCTGTAAACATGCTTAATCGTGTTGTAAATATGAATATTTTAACATAGCGGTGAACGGGAACGACTACCTTTTAGAGCCAGCCTCAAGTGGCCATTCGAGGAACTGCAGCTTTCAGTATCACAACAAACCATGAGTTTGCTGCCTGCTCAGTCACTGTCCCATCACGACCGTGGAGAACTGACCTTACGGCTGAGGTTACGAACATACAGTGTGCAGTCTCACATGCACCATGGTTTCAGAGAGGCATGTTGTTGTTGTTGTTGTTGTTCTTTAAGATTTGGGGCATTTTTGCCTTTATTTAGATTGGACACTGACTGGACAGTAGGCAGACAGGAAAGGTGGGGAGAGAGAGAGGGAATGACCTCAGGCCAAAGGACCTGTGGTCGGATTCGAACCTGCGTCGGCCGTGCGAAGGACCGAGCCTCCGTCGTACACATGCTTTCAGGTGAGCCACCAAGATGCAAATGTTTTTTTAAATGTTTTTCCCGATTTCCCCCTCATTTTCTCCCCAATTGTACTTGGCCAATTTTTCCCTCTGCTGCCCTGGTCGCTGCTCCACCCTCTGCCGATCTGGGGAGAGCTGAGAGTAGCACCATGCTTCCTCCGAGACATGCGCAGTAGCCAGCTGCTTCTTTTCACCCGAAAGTGGGAGCTTCACTGGTAGGACGTAGCACGTGCCCCTTATTGCCTCTATAGTACCTAAGGAACTTTGAGCAGTGTTTAGGTATTTCAACGATCTCAGATGGTTTTATTGACCCACAAGCAAGTAAAATTCAATGTCCATTGCAGCTTTTTAGTGTGGTGTTATTTATGCCTCATTTGAGACACTCCCTACATTAGATTTGTGAATCTATGAATTCCATCCCATATGAAACAATCACAAAAACACCAGGAGTGCATTGAGCTGCATAAAACATAACCAACTCATTAACCAGCAGCAAGCACAAACAAGCACTTTTCAATGCACTGCACATCTGTCGTTCTTGCTCAATAATGTAGTATTACACGTTGTAAACAACCTAAATACATCCCTCCTGTTATTAATTTTTCTTCAAGGCCTCACTAACCAGTCAGCAATGCCCCCTGAGTTTTCTGCTCTTACATACCTCTCTGCACAGTCAATGCAGAGCTTTCCACACGGTGGTTCAGTGGTAGAGCTGTGTCGCCTCGCAGTCAGATTAAAAAAAAACATGCAGAAGATCAGATCGTCATCGTCATCCGACCAGTGACGACAACATCCGAAGTCGGTCCCCGGGCGCTGTACGAGAAAGCGACCACTGCTCCTGGCCTGCCCTCCGGAGGAAAGGACAAAGCCAGGATGGGTTAAATGCAGAGGACAAATTTCACTGGCCACCGTCAGCATGTGTGTGTTTGTGGCCCTCCGTGCATGTGTTGATGTGTAACCGTGTGACAATAAAAGACGGGCTTGTCCGTCTGAAATCGTGTTTTTTTTTTTTTTTATCGTGTCTCGGTTTCATTTCCCTCAGCTGCTCCCTCTATGTTATGTCACCTCTGTTTAATTTGCCCTCATCTGCTCCCTCTGTTATGTCACCTCTGTTTCATTTGCCCTCATCTGCTCCCTCTGTTATGTCACCTCTGTTTCATTTGCCCTCATCTGCTCCCTCTGTTATGTCACCTCTGTTTCATTTGCCCTCATCTGCTCCCTCTGTTATGTCACCTCTGTTTCATTTGCCCTCATCTGCTCCCTCTGTTATGTCACCTCTGTTTCATTTGCCCTCATCTGCTCCCTCTCTGTTATGTCACCTCTTTTTAATTTTCCCTCATCTGTTCCCTCTGTTATGTCACCTCTGTTTCATTTGCCCTCATCTGCTCCCTCTGTTATGTCACCTATTTTTAATTTTCCCTCATCTGTTCCCTCTGTTATGTCACCTATTTTTAATTTTCCCTCATCTGTTCCCTCTGTTATGTCACCTCTGTTTCATTTGCCCTCATCTGCTCCCTCTCTGTTATGTCACCTCTTTTTAATTTTCCCTCATCTATTCCCTGTTATGTCACCTCTGTTTCATTTGCCCTCATCTGCTCCCTCTGTTATGTCACCTCTGTTTCATTTGCCCTCATCTGCTCCCTCTCTGTTATGTCACCTCTTTTTAATTTGCCCTCATCTGTTCCCTCTGTTATGTCACCTCTGTTTCATTTGCCCTCATCTGCTCCCTCTGTTATGTCACCTCTGTTTCATTTGCCCTCATCTGCTCCCTCTCTGTTACGTCACCTCTGTTTAATTTGCCCTCATCTGCTCCCTCTGTTATGTCACCTCTGTTTCATTTGCCCTCATCTGTTCCCTCTGTTATGTCACCTCTGTTTCATTTGCCCTTATCTGCTCCCTCTCTGTTATGTCACCTCTTTTTAATTTGCCCTCATCTGTTCCCTCTGTTATGTCACCTCTGTTTCATTTGCCCTCATCTGCTCCCTCTCTGTTATGTCACATCTGTTTCATTTGCCCTCATCTGCTCCCTCTCTGTTATGTCACCTCTGTTTCATTTGCCCTCATCTGCTCCCTCTCTGTTATCTCACCTGTTTCATTTGCCCTCATCTGTTCCCTCTGTTATGTCACCTCTGTTTCATTTGCCCTCATCTGCTCCCTTTCTGTTATGTCACATCTGTTTAATTTGCCCTCATCTGCTCCCTCTCTGTTATGTCACCTCTGTTTCATTTGCCCTCATCTGTTCCCTCTGTTATGTCACCTCTGTTTCATTTGCCCTCATCTGCTCCCTCTCTGTTATGTCACCTCTGTTTCATTTGCCCTCATCTGCTCCCTCTCTGTTATGTCACCTCTGTTTCATTTGCCCTCATCTGCTCCCTCTCTGTTATGTCACATCTGTTTCATTTGCCCTCATCTGCTCCCTCTCTGTTATGTCACCTCTGTTTCATTTGCCCTCATCTGCTCCCTCTCTGTTATGTCACCTCTGTTTCATTTGCCCTCATCTGCTTCCTCTGTTATGTCACCTCTGTTTCATTTGCCCTCATCTGCTCCCTCTCTGTTATGTCACCTCTGTTTCATTTGCCCTCATCTGCTCCCTCTATGTTATGTCACCTCTGTTTCATTTGCCCTCATCTGCTCCCTCTGTTATGTCACCTCTGTTTCATTGGCCCTCATCTGCTCCCTCTCTGTTATGTCACCTCTGTTTCATTTGCCCTCATCTGCTCCCTCTCTGTTATGTCACCTCTGTTTCATTTGCCCTCATCTGCTCCCTCTGTTATGTCACCTCTGTTTCATTTGCCCTCATCTGCTCCCTCTCTGTTATGTCACCTCTGTTTCATTTGCCCTCATCTGCTCCCTCTCTGTTATGTCACCTCTGTTTAATTTGCCCTCATCTGCTCCCTCTGTTATGTCACCTCTGTTTCATTTGCCCTCATCTGCTCCCTCTCTGTTATGTCACCTCTGTTTCATTTGCCCTCATCTGCTCCCTCTCTGTTATGTCACCTCTGTTTCATTTGCCCTCATCTGCTCCCTCTCTGTTATGTCACCTCTGTTTCATTTGCCCTCATCTGCTCCCTCTCTGTTATGTCACCTCTGTTTCATTTAACCTCATCTGCTCCCTCTCTGCTATGTCACCTCTGTTTCATTTAACCTCATCTGCTCCCTCTCTTTCACAGGCATTGCTTTCTCTCTCTCTTTTCTGCTATTATGTCAATCAGGCAGTACAGAAAAAACAAGCTGTCAATCATGTTCTGCAGAACAGATGAACAAGACATTGCACAGGTGCTTGTGAAAAACCTTTTCCACATTTTCCACATTTCACTTATATTTGTGTAACATTCACATCCAGACTTGACCTCGATCTGAATGATACATTACACACAAATCACAGCCTGTCAATGAATTAGATCATTAGATTAATGCCATCTACTGTGCTACACAGTTTGATTGAATTAAGTGCTCACTGTTGTTGTTGATTACTCTTATTGATGTACAGTCATTGGTATCAGAACAAATTCAGCAAGAGCCGCCTTGTGTGTGTGTGTGTGTGTGTGTGTGTGTGTGTGTGTGTGTGTGTGTGTGTGTGTGTGTGTGTGTGTGTGTGTGTGTGTGTGTGTGTGTGTGTGTGTGTGTGTGTGTTGGATTCATATATGAGTCATTAATTTGAATAGCACTTGTATCAAATTGGCTCAGCAGTGGAACTGAATTTGAAATTTAAAAACAGTTCAGCGACCATGGTTGGGCTGCGCTGCATACAGTTAGTAAACACAAAACAAGTTTTCAGGACAAAGGCGATTTGTCCCAAAAACTTGTTTTGTGCTTGAAGTCATTGCCGAGCTATATTGCTCGGCAATGACTTCAAGTGCAAAACAAGTGGGACAAAGACGATTGTTAGCTGCCTAGCTCGGGAATGACTTCAATGCTGGCTGGCTACTCTCCAAAAACTGGGCCTAAACAACCACAGTTGCAACAAACTCACAAATTGTCAAACTCCCTTGTTCATTCATTCATCAGTGTCACAGCGTGCTACTTCTTGACGCAAGCGAGATATTGTACAATTCATTCAGCAGTTCATTTGCTCGTGTATGGGTCAGTACATAGCTCAGTTGCTGAATCGACATATTTCATTTAGACTGAAAGAACCATTCATTTGCTGTGTCAAACTGAACAAAATGTTCAGGTGGGGAGGCGCTGCTGCGTTCTGGTCAAAAGACTGTTTAATATAAATGATTTGTTCATTCAGATCATTCAGTTCTCTTACTAGTTCATGGGTTAGTAGCTCACTTGCTCTTCAGCGGTTGTGGGAAGCACCAACTTCTATTTTATTTATTTATTTATTTATTTATTTATTTATTTATTTATTTATTTATTTATTTATTTATTTATTTATTTATTTATTTATTTATTTATTTATAAGAATATCAGAACCACACATGCACCTATCCCAACAGCAGAACAGTGTAACAGTCCAGCACAGCAGCTAAATCAGAGGTGCCCACTTTTGTATGAAGGGCCAAAAATTAATCTGGATGGAGGGCCGTGGGCCAAAAATAAATGTTACATAAAATTATAGTAGGTTAAAATGTATTATAATTGATAGACAAGACGTTCTAAATCTAAACATAATAATTTATTAAAAGTTAGATTTAGACGTGATTGGAAAAAAAGCTTAAACATTTTCAAAGGGAAAGACACCTTTCTGACGGAAAGTGCATGCAACCCAAGGTGTGTAGCTCTAACCCTAAACATAGAACCCATTCTCATTCAGATATCTTGAGGTGAGAGGTCAAGGGACCCCTTTGAA
>NC_139624.1:30416018-30423518 GCF_964638095.1 Poromitra crassiceps | reverse complement strand
GTGGAATTTGATTGTGGCTCGCTCGAAAAAGAGATCTTGTCATCTCAATGGGACTCACCTGGTTAAATAAAGGTTTAATAAAAAAATAAATAAAAAATACAAACACTTGCACTTGTACACACACACACATGCAAACATACACATAAACATGCACTGCACAATTGAGGCTAAAATGTTCAGTTACCCCCCTCCACTCAACACTTAGCATCCCGGTCTCTGAATCAGTAGTGTCCCCTGGCTTCCCCTCCAGCCTGATGCCTCGCTGTCTCCATGGGTGGGTCTCTTTGACTAAGACCATGCAGCAGAGCAGCCACTGGTGATGGATTGTCCCATTACTCTGTGACTTCCCTGCTGTTTGCCTGCCTGTGGTCTACCACAATGTCTTAGAGTGGATTGTGCAGTGTTTGTGTTTGTGTGTGTGTGTGTGTGTGTGTGTGTGTGTGTGTGTGTGTGTGTGTGTGTGTGTGTGTGTGTGTGTGTCTGTGTGTGTGTGTGTGTGTGTGTGTGTGTGTGTGTGTGTGTGTGTGTGTGTGTGTGTGTGTTGTGTGTGTGTGTGTGCGCGTGTGCGTGCGTGTGCATCACCTCGTTCTTGTATTTCTGTGCTTATGAGGTCCAAATGTCCTCACAAGCATGGAATGATGAGGGAAATTATTTTGTCGGTGTCTTTAATGTGGTAGCATATAGGGTTAGAATTTGGGATATGGGGTAAGATTGGAATTTGTATTAGATTTAGATTTAGCCAGTGGTTTGCAACTTTTTTTGCTTTTGGCCCCTTAAAACGAAGCGATGCCTAGTCGGGACCCCCGTCACAGGCTGCACTAGCCTCGACGCGAGACTCAGCCTTCATTCTTCATTCTGAGTCTTGAAGTAGCACCCCAATATGGCATTGCAGGCTCCACTAAAATGGCCTTCAATAACGTAACAATCACAATAAAAACAAACAGTGTACCTTCCGCACAAAGTTGTTATCCGATGGTGATGATAATCGGTGTCAGTTTCCAATACCGAGCCCTTGTAAACATGCCAGAGCCTGTGTTTTCTGTCTTTGAAAATGGCCGTTGTTGTTCTTCCGCTTCCCGGGGAAACAACGCCATCTCTGCTGTGTCTATGGGTGGAAAACCGTAATTGCAAATCCGGAAGAACAGAACATATGGCACTGGCATGTTTACAAGGGCTCGATCGGTATTGGAAACGACACAATATTTGGGAACACCGATCTGTCAGATAACAACCTTGCGGAAGGTATGTACTGTTTTATTATGATTGCCATGTAATTGAAGACTACGTTTTAGCCATTTTAGCAGAGCCTGCAACACCATATTGGATGAATGAAGAATGAAGGCGGAGTCTCAATTCGAGGCTTTTTCAGCTTGTTTCATAATATTTCATTATTGTTATCAGAAAACCTATTCAGTATTTCATAACATAAAAAAGCCCATGGGGGGGGGGGGGGGGGGGGGGGGCGGGATGCAAAAATAGACATAATACATTTGAATATGATTTTTTCCTATATTTCCATCAGTCATCTTTTGACATCTTATCTCGCGATCCCCTGGGTGGTCCAGACCCCAGGGTGAGAACCAGGGGTTAAGGATTAGTGAGTGGATGTATGGTGAGGGTTAGAGGATGGCTTCTTTGTTGACTGGGATTCAGTCCGAACAATCCGTTTCAGTCCTTACCACTTACAAAGGACTCAATGAACTTACAGTGAGCAATACAACAATAAATGAAAATAAATTGCACAAAAAAGTATTCTGCTCCAGCAGATGCAATTCAGCTCAATTCAACATTTTCTTTCTTTTACACGTGTACTGTAGGTTTCACAACTCTTCAAACAGCGTTTGATCTATAACTGAATTTTGAAAGTAATATAGAGTTTGACTCGTCCCAGAACAGCCGATGACTCAAAATACCAAAACTTAATAAGGTCACTTTGAGATCATCCTGAGGTGAGGGTAGGTGCTACACAACATAACAGGTAGAAAAGAGACACACAAACAAAAATAAATGGATCTTCTCTAAATTTTGGGTGAGTTAGATGTTAAGTCCCTCTCCACTCCATTCCACTGTGGCTGATGCCATTTTTCTTGTTACTGGTATCTGTTCTTTTGCTGCACTGCTTCTAGAGCATCAACACACAACTACGTACAAATAGCCTATTCACCACGCCCACTTTTTCTCTCTTCCGCGTTAGACACAATTGTATTTGTTCTTCCGGTTCAGCGGTAGTTGGTGGCCAATTTCAAAACAAAACGTCACTATGAATGAAGTTTGGCAACATTCAGCAGCTACACTGCGGCCAACTTCAGTTACATGTTCATAGCATTACTGCTGCGAAGAGCCGATGGCTGTACCCGGTCGGCATGTAACGTTAGTTACAAAAGCACGTCGACAGTGTTTCCTCACTGCCAGGCAGTACGGGTTGACAGATACTAGCAATTCTGACTGGTCACACAGGCAGCGCTCTCAGTCCTCGCTGCTCGTTAAATATTTCCAAATAGGCGTTATTCTAATAAACTGGTCACATATTTGGAATGTTACGTTCTCACCCGAAAATATATTAAAACTTTAAAACAGTTTGTTTTTTTGCTTGAAAACAGCTTTTTGGTAAGTCTAAAAATGTAAAAATTACTACGGTAGGCATCATCTACTTCCGTGTCTAAAACGGAAAGACGATTACAAAATGACGTCATGGGCAAATAATAAGGTGAACAGTACACAATGTCCCGCCATCACCAAATCTCTCTCTCTCTCTGTCTCTGTCTCTGTCTCTGTCTCTGTCTCTGTGTCTCTCTCTCTCTCTCTCTCTCTCTCTCTGTCTCACACACACACACACACACACACACACACACACACACACACACACACACACGCGCGTGCTGCCCCAGAAGCAGAGGTAAGCCTGTTCTCTTTGGTAATAGATATCCCTCGATTCAATTCAATCTAGAGCTCATTGAGGCCTCTGTGCTGGAGACACGGGGCCAAATCACCAAGGAGAATTAAATTAGAGTAGATTTAATAGAGCTGTATAAGGCAATGAGGAAAGCTATCGAGAAATCAGCCCTCCACCCATCACTCCAGACGGAGACAGGTGATCACCACAGCTTTGGCCCGCAGATACAATTAACAAGAATCAAAGGGAAAACCGGAAATGGTGGCGTGCATGTCACACACACACACACACACACACACACACACACACACACACACACACACACAGATGCACACACTTATCAAAACTGGACAAACCAGCACGGAACAAACTGACACATTTGAGTGAACACACACACACACACACACACACACACACACACACACACACACACACACACACACACACACACACACACACACACACACACACATTTAAATTTGACATCACAGTGCAACACTATGAACAGGCCTGTCCACTGCCATTTGAATCACTGCCAATTGAATCAGCACCTATACGCACACCCACAAAATACAGGAATGCACCAGAGTAAAACGTGTATCTCCAAAATTTGAACTTTTCAGGGACCAAGAAAAACAGCCTTTTTTATAACTTGACCACCATGTGTTTTTGAATTGGTTTAGAAACGGTTTCATATCATCCAAGAGGGCCATAATCCTTCAATTTAAAGATAAAAAAAACCCATTGGAGTTACAAACCTTTTCACCCAAAAGTGTAAATTAAATTTGTATTGATTATATAATTATATTTTTATTGTATGCCACATAGGCAGGCAAAAATACATATATACACACAGAGAGAAAGAGACAGAGAGATCCCACCTCCTTTACGCATTCATGGCACGGATGCAGCTGATCGATTCCTAACCCGGGGATTCAATAGTAACCACATTAATCCACCACTGGGCAGAGTCGGCGTGTGTACCAGACAGCCACTCAGTCAGCCATTCTGCTGCTGGGATCTGTATTAGTTTAGAGAGTCAGAGAGAGGGAGGGTCAGCCACTCTGCTGCTGGGATCAGGATTGGTTTACAGAGTCAGAGAGAGGGAGCGAGACAGTCAGCCACTCTGCTGCTGGGACCAGGATTGGTTTACAGAGTCAGAGAGAGGGAGACAGTCAGCCACTCTGCTGCTGGGATCAGGATTGGTTTACAGAGTCAGAGAGAGGGAGACAGTCAGCCACTCTGCTGCTGGGATCAGGATTGGTTTACAGAGTCAGAGAAAGGGAGACAGACAGGCGGAGACCAATTAATGACTGCAAGGTGCTCCCCAAAATGTCACCATGTTCCTCTGCCCGCCCTTTCCAAGGGGGCCTGGTTGTGTGCACTAAATCAAACTACTGGGCCAGGTCCCAGATGATTGGTAGGCTACGTGTTTGTTTGTGCATGTGTGTGTGTGTGCGTTCGTGCGTGTGTGTGTGTGTGTGTGTGTGTGTGTGTGTGTGCGCACTGCGTCTCTCAGCAGTGGATGATTGGATAAGACCCATCTTTGGTCTATTACCTCTACCTTAATTCAATTGGATAGCTAATGTGCTATGTGTGCTCCTGTCTGCGGTGGTTCACGTGTGTGCCAGCTGTGTGTCTGTTTGTCTCTGCACTTAGATACGCCGCCCGCTTGTCTCTGCTAAGTATGTGTGTGCTCACCTCTCTTTCCAATAAAAAAGGAAGTCTCTCTGGAATCCACAGCAAGAAGGACAACTTTAACAGCCATGCCAGCCCGCAGGCTGCTGGCAAGCTCCTTAATGAACCCATTACAGCCAACCCGCATTCCCCCGACAGGATTCAAAGAAAGCTCACTTTTCTGGAGAGCCCTATCCTCCCTCTCTCTCACTGCTCATTTAGCTCAAGTGTATTTTCTCGCCCAAGCCTGGTGGTAGTTCAATCTTGGATAAACAAGGAAGAGTTTGGGGTTTATGTCCAAACCCTACAGGACCTGAAAAGACCCAGTGGTCTTAGGTTAGCCTGAAGCTCTGATTTAGTGCACTGGTCGATTCCCTGCACAGCCCCCCTGTTACCTCTGGAGACCGGCTTGGTCGGGCATCCATCCACACACAATTGGCCGTGTCTGCGGGTGGGAAGCTGCACTAGTGACTCCTCTGGTCGGTCGGTGCCTGTTCAGGGGGAGGGGAACTATAGGAGGAATAGCGTGATCCTCCCACGCACTATGTCCTGCCGGTGAAACTCCTCGCTGTCAGCTGAAAAGAAGTGGCTGGCGACTATACATGTATCGGAGGAAGCATGTGCAAGTCTAACACCTCTCCCCAGATTGGCAGAGGTGGTGGAGCCTGGACCGGGACAGCAGGGGGAATTGGCCAAGTAAAATTGGGGAGAGCCAATTTTCGAGCCAGATTCCAACTTGAGAATACAGTAGATTCAAGTTAACTTCAGGATGCTTCATGTTGTGATTACAAATATGATGTATCGGAACTGTAGCACACAAATATATTGCAAGGTACTCTATCTCTAACCACCTCAGAGTATAATTGAAAGGGGGGGTTACCAGAAGACCGGGATTAACCTAAAAGCTGCCAGACTATGAATACCGGTAGTTTATTTGTTCAATCACTCGTATTGTTTACTCATGCTGTTTTCTTGTTTGCAGAGTCAGTGTATCAGATAATCAGAGTCAGAGTCAGTTTATTTACCATCTGCAGTAGAAACTACATTGGAATTGGGGTGCAAAGAGCTTAAAAACATACATACCAAATCACACCGACATGTAAAAACATGCATTAGGAATGAGGTTGTTCGTCTCGCTCCAAATGACTAGGTTTTGTACCTCCGATCTGTAGTTACAGACTCGTCATTTGAGTTTATAAGCCCAATGACGGCGCTATCATCCAAATACTTGACTATCAGATTGTTGAGGTAGAGAGCGATACAGTCATGAGTAAAGAGAGTAAACACAAAAGAACTAAGAATGCAGCCTTGAGGCGAGCCAGTGCTTAGAACAAGTATATCAGACAGATTATTTCCAATTCTGACCCTTTGAGGCCTCAAAATTAAAAGGCTAAAAATCCATTCACAGACAGCATCACACAGAACAAGATTGTACAGTTTGCGGATCAGGAGAGCACCATTCTCTCCCTCTCTCCCTCCCCCTCTCCCTCTCTCTTTCTCTCTCTCGCTCTCTCCAAATATCCTCAGGAGATGTCTACGTTTTTTTTTATTGATTTGAATTAAGGGGCTTCAAAACATGGTTAAATACATTTTGATCCCAGCATAAATTTAAGAGCCACATGCTTTGAAATGGGTTTGAAGATGTGAGCAAAGCTGCTGTTTAGGATGGATTACATTTTAAGATCATCAGCTTTACTGATATGCATGAGTGGACTTGCATTGAGTGGGTGTGTAGGGTACTATTAGTGTGTATGTGTGCATAGGATTTGTGTGTTTCTATTTTGTGTGTGCATGTCCTATAGCTCTTTAGTCCATGTTGCCTTCCTATCAGCATGAATGTCTATCCGCATCAGTACCTCACGGCTTTCCTGGAAAACTCCTACGCGTACGCGTACGCGCACACGCATACACGCTCTCTCTCTCTCTCTCTCACACACACACACACGCACACACGCATACACACAGATCCTCACATTCTTAATTCATTTTGTATGAAACATTTAGCAGCGCAACTGCTCTGTCCTATTTCCATCTTTAATCAATGAGAGGAAATAAAGCAAACAATGCAGTATTCATGAATCACTTCCCCTGCCGCTTCATTCAGCCTATCAGATATCTGAAGACAAGGCTGTGCTCATGACAACACTCCTAATATGGCATAATGGGAACTACAGTACCTCCAAGCTAACTAGAGGCTCTGCAGGTGTTTGTGATTAGAAATCAGCAGTCATACTTCTTATCCCTCCCAGCCATGTTCAAAGTGGAACGACTTTTTAAGACCGCTACATTTCAGATGTACACTGTTCTTTAATGATACATGCAGTAATGAAAGGTTGTGGAGAGACTTTGTAGATGTACACTGTTTTTTAATGATACATGCAGTCATGAAAGGCTGTGGAGAGACTTGGTATATATGTACACTGTTTTTTAATGATACGTGCAGTAATGAAAGGCTGTGGAGAGACTTGGTAGATGTACACTGTTTTTTAATGATACATGCAGTCATGAAAGGCTGTGGAGAGACTTGGTAGATGTACACTGTTTTTGAATAATACGTGCAGTAATGAAAGGTTGTGGAGAGACTTTGTAGATGTACACTGTTTTTGAATAATACGTGCAGTAATGAAAGGTTGTGGAGAGACTATATAGATGTACACTGTTCTTTAATGACACGTGCAGTAATGAAAGGCTGTGGAGAGACTTTGTAGATGTACACTGTTCTTTAATGACACATGTAGTAATGAAAGGCTGTGGAGAGACTTGGTAGATGTACACTGTTTTTGAATATGTGCAGTAATGAAAGGCTGTGGAGAGACTTTGTAGATGTACACTGTTTTTTAATGATACATGCAGTAATGAAAGGCTGTTGACTTTGTAGATGTACACTGTTTTTGAATATGTGCAGTAATGAAAGGCTGTGGAGAGACTTG
>NC_139624.1:30246018-30411018 GCF_964638095.1 Poromitra crassiceps | reverse complement strand
ATGCTAACTATGCTGAATGGGGAGAACAGGACGATTTACCCCATGCTGACCCATTGACCACGTGTCTATGACGAGACACCGCCTGAATGTATAGTAGTGACGTGGCCAGCAGGAGCGCCGTCCCATGGGTGTGCACTTTTTTTTCTCACAACAAACTCATGCCAGACCCCTGAGAACAGTGTTTCATCAAATTTGGAGGCAATCGGAGAATCGACAGACAGACAGACAGAAACGCCGCCAATGTTTTTGCCACCTTTACTTTTTAACCTTGTTTACAGTATATGTCTCTTTTCTGTCTTGATTTTGCAAACTTTGCTTTACAAATAATGTTATTATGTAGCCCTGGCTAAAATCCATTTAGACATCAGGATGTAAATAGTTTAGAAAACCAAGTTAATAGCCTATGCACAGAAAGAAATGCATAAATACAGTTTAAATATGTATGCATGGGTAAAATATATAAATATGTTTAAAAATGTACATGGGTGATAAAATGTATGAAATAGAAATCACACTATTTACCGTTACTTTAAAAGGTCAAAGTTTGGAGTTCATGCATTATTAATCTCTCACACGTTTTGATGACCTTTCGAATGACAACCTATTCCAATGTTTTGAAAATGCCTTTTGAACTCACTTGGGATAAATCTGATATTCTGCATCAAGCATACCACTTTGCTTTTTCATTATGAGAAATGCAAGGCGAGACCTCTCGAGTATTAGACCAATCAGCTTATTTCCATCTTGGGCTTACAGAAAGTCTTCTTCTTCTCAACGATTAGTGGAAAATGGCTTGCCTATGCCTTGGAACAATATTTAAAATGCTCACTGATATTTCACAAAGCTACACATACTGTACTGTACATACCAGTGTAGCTCAAATCAGAGAATTCCAATACTTCACCTCATGACCAATTTAGTAGACAACCACCACATCTTAAACCATGAGATGTCAGCTCCAGCTGCCGCCAATATTGCCACATTAACTGTGCGGCTTCTCTGTGATCATCACTGGGCTTCAACATTAGCAGATCCAGCCCAAAACAGTGCAGGTACCTCCCCAGGCCCTAGCATGTTGTCACACACTATACCCACACCTGCTGGGGGGCTAGAGGGGGACCGTCTGGGGCCTTCTCGCCACATGGATGCCTATAAACCGCTTTGCTGTGGGTCTGTTTGGTCTACTTGGCCAATTTTTGGCTTCCTGTCTCTGCTCTTCTCTGATTGGCTGGAGGACATAGAGCATAGGTGGCCTGGCAGCCCCCAGTATGCTGGGTTGCTTGAGAGGGCCCTATATACATCCAGCAAACAGTAGGCATCTGCCACTGCATATCTAATTTGGCTCATCCGTAGTGGCCGTTTCTCCCAGTTGGACAGCTGCTCCGACTTGTCCACCGGTCTTCCCAGGACCTGCTGCACCAGCAGACTGAGGCCTTTCTCCGAAGAGCCCTCTCCTACCAACACCTGCTTTGGACCGTTATGATGAGCCTTGCTGACCCTATTACGCTGGACTGCTTGGTGCACAGAGAGAAGATCCAACACCCCCTCCTGCTTCAATGGCTCCTCTGAGAACTGGGGCCAGGTGGCCAAGACACACTTCAGATCCCCTGCGATACCATAACCCAGTTTAATGACTTTCCGCTCAGAGAAAAGGTTTCTGATGAAGGCAACTGTATCTTGGTGTTGCCAGAACCCACTTGCACACAGGTCTAATAAGAAAACATATTATTATTATTGCAACCAAAATTGGCCCGCCACTCCATGTCTACTGCGACTACACCAGCTTCCTTGAGCACAGTGTCTCGACATCTCTGGAGGCCTTCCGGTGTGTCCACAAATTTAACCTTATCTCTGCTGAGCGGCAGCTGATAGAACCTCTGACAGTGAGACAGTGAGCCTTGGCTGAATCACCCTGACACCCCTGTAGATGATTAGATGGTAGACTTCTCTCTGCGGATGCTGTATCTCAAAGACCAGTACAAGCCTTTCTGGAGACCGCAGTACTTCACCAACATCCTCACCAGCTCTACCTGCAACTCACAGTCATCTGCCACTACACTCTGTACATGGTCACTCCAGTTCTCCTGCGTCATGCTTTTCACCCCAAACGTCTTGTACATGAGGAAACGCAGGGAATCAAATCTCCTCTTGTGCACTGAATTTGGACACAGCACTTTGTCAGTGTGGAATTTCTCCATTAGTCGGAAGACGTGTTTGGTGAGAATCTTGGGTTGGATCCGATCAGTGGAGAGGTGAGGGTACTGCTTGCATAGCACTTCCACGCTGAAGCTGGGGTGGCACCAGGAGTCTAGCAGCATGACCAGCTGTTGTTCTAGTTGATGGTTACCCATGACAAACGACTCTGCCATCGACAGATTATCCTGCAAAATCAGTGGTATACACATCTCCTTTTTTTATGATCAATTATTTATAATATATCTCCTCCATATTCAGTTCATTCTGTAGTCTCAGTTTCATGCCAAGCAGCGCTGCCTCTCTGTAGCAGATGAGTGCCTGCAGCCTGATTATTTGTAGTCGGAGTATGCTTGGATCCAGGGACTGGAGGTGGTAGATCTCCACAAGACTGTCTGTGAATTCGTTATGCGGCTCTGCAGCATGCTCAGAGCCCAACGTTTGTCTTGCTGCTCTGAGAATGAGCTCAGGTTCACCTGCGGGTGTTCTTTCATCCACTGTTGGAATTCCATGAGGATGGTATGGCCAAGCATGGTGCGGCGGCCCTTTTGTTTGCCCGGGCAGCCCTCCAGGATGGTCAGTAATCACTGATGACATCACAATTCCCATTGATGACATCACTGATGATGTCACAAATCGTGACGAACAGACACCGCCCACAAAATCATGACTAACACCACCTGGCCACAGGCAATTTTAATGACCTGGTAGCGTTTCTCAAGGAGAAAAAGCCGCCCATATAGCCTACGAGCGACAGCTGGGAGAGAGGAGATAAATGCAGATCAGAGGTGGATGTGACATATCAGCCCAACATATCAGCAAACTAATATTGGTCCATCACTAATTAACACAACTATCCGATTGTAGGCTATATGATATTATGCTCATTTCATTTCAGACCTCAGCCATTTCAGTAAAGCTGTCAGTATGAAACATTGGCATGAAAGGATACCGTGCAAAGATATCTTGGCAAATACCATGCAAAAATCTGGTACTATATAACATTATACAGTGGATTATGTGCTGAATTCTGTTTCAAAAGGAAGGGATTGTTCTTGGCCTGATAAAAGCAGAACTGTGATTTACTCCTCAAATCGAGTATACAAAGCATGATGGAAAATAAAAGAATTGTAATTGAACCACTAATTCTGTAATTAATATTTTAATGATATGTCTTCTATATTAGAAACAAATGCAAGGGCTTTGCGGTTGTGAATACCTTGTAGAATGATTAGAAAAGATCGGAATAATGGAGTGTGCACATACACACAGAAACAGCGATGAAGAGAAAAGGACGCATACATTTACAAGATCCCTCATCCATCACCAACACATTCTTATGCAGGCTTTCATGTAATCCTTAAATTAGAGTTATTAGGAAAGAAGACATGAGAATAACAAGATGGCACACATTCATAATTGTGGACACACACCATAAAAATACCACAGCTGTGAGCCAATCAGGTTGCTTGATTTGAGAGAGCCGTTCTCTCTCTCTATATATATATATATATATATATATATATATATATATATATATATATATATATATAGTTGGGTAAACTATATATATATACTGTATATTTTACCACAAATAGAGCCTATATGTAATTATGGCATAAACCAGTTTTTTATTTAAAAAGTGGGCATCAAGTCTTTGTGGATCGGACATTGTGATCGTCTATATCGTCTATACAACAATTTGTGTAAGCAAAATGCTATATTCCAACTTCCAACTCATAAATGTAGTTCACGCCTCGCAGTGTATTTTTTGCCCAAAACAATCTGATAACAAGATCTGCAAGTGAGACATGCAGGATCCTCCCACAATTGATCTCCTAACTATGTAGGCTTTTCCACAAGTTTAGTTATCCTTATGGATATTTCAGTGGTGATGTTAGTTGGATAGTTATACTCTGGGCCAGATCTGACTCGTCATGATGATAGACTTGAGCTGCCCCCTATTCAGGATTCGTCCCTGGTCCAACCGTGCTTGCTGGGTTCACTTTTGTTAGAAGGTTAGTGATTTGGGAACGAGGACATCAGGTGTAAGTGGTAAATGGTAAATTTGGGTGTCGTCAGCATAACAGTGAAATTTAATACCATGGCTGCGGAAAATATAGCAGATTGAAAAGGGCCAAGCGCAGAGCCCTGCGGAAGACCAAAGTTAACTGTAGAGGTAGTCAGATGAGATGTGAGACTGTGTGTTCGGTCAGATAGATAGGAAGTAGTGATGCGCGGGCCGCAGTTATAACCGCGCTGACCGCGGATATCCTGCCCCGCGGGCGGGCCAGATCATAAAAATAAACATTCTGATTAATAGCGGATGGGTTGCGGGCGGTTGAAACGATGTATCATTAATGAGAAAGAATAATATTAATTACGTTCTCTAGTCTATGAACGTATTTTAAGCTACATTTTTCGTCAGGCACATTCTTAGTCGCCTATTGTAGATCCCCCCAAACCAAGCAAAGAAGCCATGTGCTAGGTCGCGTCTCCACTTTTCGTCCATATATGTCAATGACGTCACCCTCAAAAAGGAGTCTCTGCTGAAGACTGTTTGAAGAGAAGACGCGTTCATATTTTCCGATACAAAGAGGCAATCAAGTACTAAACTAAAAGCTATAGCGTAGCCGAGTAAACTACATGAGGGCAAGTGGTGGACTGGACATAATAGCCTACAGCACGGAAGTTTATTTGGAGTCTTGGACTGCGATCGCACCAACGGCAGCAGAAACCGTAAGTTCGCTCCTTTTATAGCGTTTTATAGCGTTTATAGCCTCGGGTGCATGGCGGGCGCGGATCTATAAATAGTGTGAAATAATTTGCGCGGATTTATGGCGGGCGGACGGTTCATGCATACACGTGGATTAGGATGGCATAAAAGCTCATCCGCGCATCTCTAATAGGAAGTAAGCCAAGACAGTCCACTGCAGAATCCTGGATGCCAATGTTGGTCGATAGGCAGTTTAGGAGAATTGTATCCACACACACACACACACACACACACACACACACACACACACACACACACACACATACACACACACACACACACACACATACACACACACACACACACACACACACACACACACACACACACACACACACACACACCTGCTTTGATGGCTTTGCAAGCTCAGTTTCACTATTGATGAATGAGAAGGTGAAGGGAGCCTGATGGCCATACAAATATAGTGAAGGCAGTTATTGGCTTGTGTCTCTTTGCCTTCTTTGTCTACTCTGCAAACAGAGCCAGAGCGCTGTGCCAGATTAGATGGATGTGGTCTGAATCTAAAATATAGAGTGTGTGTGTGTGTGTGTGTGTGTGTGTGTGTGTGTGTGTGTGTGCGTGTGTGCATGCATGCGTGTGTGTGTGTGTGTGTGTGTGTGTGTGTGCGTGCGTGCGTGTGTGTTCATGCGTGCGTGCGTGCGTGCGTGCGTGTGTGTGCGTGCGTGCGTGTGTGTTCATGCGTGCGTGCGTGCGTGCGTGTGCGTGCGTGCGTGTGTGTTCATGCGTGCGTGCGTGCGTGCGTGTGTGTGCGTGCGTGCGTGCGTGCGTGTTCATGCGTGCGTGCGTGCGTGCGTGCGTGCGTGTGTGTGCGTGCGTGCATGTGTGTTGGAGTGGATTAACACAGAGGAGGTCAAAGTCAGAACTCTTGTTTGTCACGGCCCGAGATGGGCGTCTGGATCTGGATGGGCTGGAGAGAGGTGTGAGTACATATTATGGGTGTGATTGTGTGTGTGTGTGTGTGTGTGTGTGTGTGTGTGTGTGTGTGTGTGTGTGTGTGTGTGTGTGTGTGTGTGTGTGTGTGTGTGTGTGTGTGTGTGTGTGTGTGTGTGTGTGTGTGTGTGTGTGTGTGTGTGTGTAGGTGTGTGTGTGTGTGTGTGTGTGTGTGTGTGTGCTGTGCTGAATATGAAGACACACCTGTCAAAGACACAAACAAACAGACACAGAACCAGGGGCCGGTTGCACAAAGCACCTTAAGTTAAGATTTTTCTTAGAGTCCGATTAAGGCGTCCATAAAATAAAATCAGTTGCACAAAACACCCTTACATCTTGTGCTTATGTTTTCCTTAAAATGTTTAAACTTAAACTGTAAATTCATGTAAATCCACTGCCTATTTAACGCCTATTTAACTCAGTCTGTAAATCTCATGTAAATTCAACGTAAGTTCATATTTATTATCCACAGAACACTTCACCACTCACATATTGTATATATTTACTCGATTTGATTGCACTTGCAACTTTGTGATTGTCTTTAGTTATCTTTCCTACTTCTTATCTCTGTATATTGATGTGACCGCTACGCTGCATAAGACAAATTCTTCGTATGTAACTTGCATACTGTGGCAATAAAAGTGATTCTGATTCTGATTCCCCCTGGCCCCTGTCCTGGTCATTGCTCTACCCTCTCTGCTGATCTGGGGAGAGTTGTAGACTAGCACATGCTTCCTCCGATACATGTGCAGTCGCCAGGCGCCTCTTTAACCTGACAGCGAGTTTCACAGGACGGAGGGTGGGAGGATGCCGCTATTTCCCCCAGTTCCCCTCCCCCCAAACAGGCGCCCTGTTCACAATTTTGAATTTTGAACTAAGTTCAGTCCCAAAAAATGAGCAGTTCATGTTCATTTCACGTTCATATATTATTCTTATTTTTTTAACAAAGTCGCGGCTTCGTTCAGGTTTTGGCTCTCCTGTCTCCGGAGCTGTGGAGTTTGGTCCAAAACCCCAGACAGACATTGGCATCAACACTTAGTGCACGAGCATCAAGTCAGCCAGAATGCAAAAGTAGGTCTTCTGCTTTAGGGCTTTCAAGAATAAAACTCATTATTGTAACGTTAACCTTAATATTAATTTTGAGTAATGCTTTAGAGCCACAGTTTGACTCCATATTTAATCTTATCATCAGTAGTTTGATACAAAGTTTGCTGTTTCAATCGATGAAATAGGCTACCTTTTTTTCTCCAAAGGTGAGAATTTGAATTTTTAATCTGAAAGTAAATTGCGGTATTTCCGTTGCTAGTCGCGAAATTACAGCAAAACCTGTTTTTTCTTATGTAAATGACACGCATGTAAACACAATGGGAAATTATTGAGGTCACAAAAGAGCAAGAAAAGAAAGATAAGAGTGCCGTTAACTCGGTGTTAACGACACAGTATTTTCAAAAGGTTACTCTCCGTTCATGCGTTGTAGAATATGAGCAAAATATGAGCTTGTTCAAAAGGCTTTTCTCTCTACACTACGATAGATGCTCAGAGAATGAGACAATTGAGGGCAGTGGTTGCCTAAGGGTTAGAGAAGCGAGCTTGTGAATGGAAGGTTGTCTGGGGTGGGGAAAGTGAAAATGCAGTGCTTGCTCTCCATCATTACCACCACTGAGGTGCCCTTGAGCAAGGCCCTTAACCCCAACCGCTGCAGTGGAGCTGCTCAGTGGCCAGCAGATCAGAGTGACTGTGGTTGTACTGGTCAGTTTCCGTGCGTGAATGTGAACAGGGCGCTCCGGAAAAAGAGAGCATTGCTCTCACTGAGACTCCCCGATAAATAAAGGTAAAAAAGAAAACTGAAAAAAGACTCAAAAGCAAATGAGAGAAAATGGCAATAAATAAATCAAACGAACAGAAAGACAGACAGTATAGGAAAGGATGAGCATGATAGACCTGTGTGAAAAATGCACTGTGCATGTCATGTAATGCATATTGTTGTCTTCTATCTCAAACAACAACCAGATAATGACTTTCATAGCTCATAAAACATGTTTTATTGTTTCTGATCCCCTAATGAGAGAGCTTTAGCCGTGTGGGAGGATGATGATCAACTGCCTCGCTGGCATTTTGCCACAGCAAGGCCAAGCTCAGGCCAACTCATGTTTCAAACATGAGCTCAAAAAACAAACAAATATGTCACACTCTAACCCAACCCATAATTCACTAGAGTAGATGTGACAAGAAGCCGAAAAAGTCTAGCTATGCGATTAATTTAGGGAAATCAATGACAACAACTGGTGTAAACATTTTTAACGTACAGTATAGGCTATTTATTCGGGGTTAAGCATTTGCTGAGCATGCCCACTTTCTCTGCATTTCCTTGCTTCACATTATCACAGTAACACATTCTAACTGGGGGCAGCAGTGTGAACATGTTCTTCTGGTTGGATGGTGACATTGGGAGTTAAATGCCTTGCTCAAAGGCACTGGGCTGCACTGGTAGTTGTTGAGGAAGAGAAGCACCCTCCTGTTGGGCCTATAGGAAAAGAATACAGCAGCCTTCCAGCCACAAGCCGACTGTATACTTCTGTAGTCTCAGTCTGGCAGTAGCCAGCCATAGAGAGTCTGGTGCATAACACTTGAAAAGTGGTTAAGGACCGCCCCCGAAGACCAAAACAAATGCTGCGTTCAAGTGGGCTCGTGTTTACCGTGAATACGATATAAATCCACTTGAACGACCACCTCATGTGGTATTCATGACTTGCTATGTGGAATTTTTCTGAAAGCTTTAAAGCTCACGACATGTGGGGAAAAAAGTGATGTCTCTTGTGACGTTTTCACAAAATGGCGGACACCATGGACGTTGATGGAAATAAATATATTGACATTTTAGCTGTATAGAGCTTTTCATAGTCATTTTATAATATCTCTGACGAACATGTCGATACAGTGCACTCTCAACAGTCTCATCTTGGTTCCTCTGTCGTCATGCCTTTGCATTTAGCTGCTCGCTAGCTAGTGATAGCTAAATTGTTAACCTCGGTGGCTTCTAGTCAACTGCGCATGTTCACAACGTGACCACTTGAAAGCCAAGCATGTCGTGTACAGAACGTCCAGAACTTCTCGTAAACACAAGTTCACGACTTCCATTTAAAGGCAGAAAAAACACGTGACAGGCATAAGAATTGACCAACCACCGACCTCCTTATTTGCGTGACGCAACTCATGGGCAGTACATTTTAAACGATGCACCACCAATGCACGCAGAGGGCCGGACTTCCGCCATGATACTATTGGAGCCAGGGGATTTCCTCTGGCAAAACCCCCAAATGCTGACTTGTGATTCAGGCCCTCCATCGCTGGAAGCGTTCTGACATAAGACGTTGGCTCTGACCACGTGAGACTATACGTCCTGGTTCACACCATAGGCATGGTATGCCTCGCTCTGTTTTCCCCGGCGCTGCCCTGCCCCCGCTCACAGCTTGCACTGACTTCATGCCTGGCTGCTCTCGTGCAGCGCGCTGCATGCTTGAAAAATAGAACAGAAGCTGAAACTATCGCTGCAGCACGCGTGCGGCGTAGCTTCAGCGTGGCGTGGCGAGGCGAGGCAAAGTGCTGCGGCTGGTGTGATCAGTCTCGCCTGTTAACAAGGATGCTGAAATGAAACTGCGTCCGCGCTGGGCATACAGGGCAAATGTGGCTGCGGCTTCTCACAATACAGTACACTCTACGTTCACACAATATAAGCCATGATATAATAATGGGGGGGGGGAGAAGCTAAAGATGTTATTTTTCTCGAAATAAAGAATGAAGAATATTGTTGCTGTTCAGTGCAACAACCTCATTGAATTCATTCAATCCACAATACAAAGCTCCTACGTCTGAATTCTGCAAAAAGGGTTGAGGATGGGCTTATAAAAATGATTTTTTTCCTTCTCTGTGAAGCTCTGACCCTCTTTTCAGTATTCAGTGTACTAATACTGGCATGTTGGAGTGTGCCTTAAGGTGATGAAACATTGTACTCATTAAGAGTTACATTCACACTAACAGTAGAATTCATTATCGTTAGCCATGTATTCATTGACACTGGGCTTTTAATTAGCTGATCAAGATAACATTGTACTCTAAGTGCTTACAGCATAGTGCCAATTTATTTTCTTGTGTGTGTGTGTGTGTGTGTGTGTGTGTGTGTGTGTGTGTGTGTGTTTCTGTGCATGCATACATTATTATACGTTACATAACATCATTTAAAGGGTTCCATCAAGCCAAATGGAAATGTGAAATCACTTGGAGATATGAACACATCATTAATGGTCTTATATTATTATTATTATTATTATTATTATTATTAGGGCTGTCAGCGCTAACGCGTTAATCGCGCGTTAATGCGTGCCTTTTTTTTTATGGCGTTAATCGCATGCCGCTATTTTGTCCCTTCGTCGCACCCGTACTTGTAGTCAAGCCGTTCGGTTTCCTGTCTCCTGCTTGTGCAGGAGGCATGGAAGAGAACGACAGCAATACGCTTTTAAATGGCTCGTTTTACTTTAAAAAAACTCCCCAAATGGCACAGTGGACAAGTCAAGAGCCGTAGTTTGCACCTTGTGTAAAACGGAATTAAAATATCACCGAAGTACAAAGAGTTTGAGGCGAGCCATCACCTAAAAGTAGCTAGCGGCCAGCTAGCAGCCGGCTTGCTAGCGCGAGACTCATCGCTCATTCTTCCTTCAGAGTCTCGGATGCACGGGTCCTCTAACCACTGGGAGGTTGGCTCCAATGGCTTCACGTGATATACACGTTATCAATACACAGTTTCCAATACCGAGCCATTATTCACATGGAAGTGCCAACGTTTTTAGCTCAGACACAGCCTTCTTCGGCTGTGTCATTTTGGGTTTCGACTGCTCCACAGCGCCGCCGCCGGAAGTATCGGTTCTAGATATATTTTGTAGACATTGTTACCTCCTGTCTACATTCCAAATCTAAAATTCAAGATCACAAAGTACATTTATTTGCATTCATTTGATTCCCAATCACGACACACTGGTAAGAATGATTAATATCTAATTAAAAATGCTTTGAAATGCAAAATAATGGCATTTTAAACATGCGATACAAAGATGCGATTAATCGCGATTAACTATAGTTAATCGCACGATTAATCGCGATTAATAAAATTAATCGTTTGACAGCCCTAATTATTATTAATAAACACAGATGTGTTTTTCAAGTTACACATTTCCATTCTCTTACTTTGTGAGATCTCAAACGGAAACAAAATGAATTTAGATTGTAATAACTGTAGAAAGACTGAAAAGAACACTGCTTGGCTTCAGGAATATGCTGTAAAGCAGGAGAGGTGCTCATTGGAGGTGGGGTTCCTATCCATGTGAATAAGGAAGTAGGCAGTGGACCCTACTAAAAATGCCTTGGATTTTTTTGGTAAAGCCCACTGCCTACTTCTTATTCACATTAGATTGTAATGTTTTTGGTAAATCAACAATCCAAAAAACATCATATAAAATGGAACAACGCTGTATGTCACACCTGGTCATGACTCACTCTGTCTGTGTTGGTATTATACAATTTTCTGTGAGACTGTGTTGGTGTTTTTCCTTTCTGAAAACCACTGTGCACAAAAAATGTTTCAAATGTATTAACCCAAGCAGTTGATAGTAACAACTGTAAGTAACAACTAAGTAAATCCATGACTACTTCCTACTTTTTACAATCTTGACGTGTTGACATTTTTTCGTACACTTTTTTATTTATTTATATTTGTTATTTCCCTGCTAAATTCTATTATTTTTGTTGCTGTAACAAACGGATTCAGCCACAGGATGGAATCAATAAAGTTTCATCTATCTCATCTCATGGGCTTATCTTTTTGCTTAAGGCCAAAAAGGATTAAAAACAAACTGAATTTCAGATAATTGAATAGGCCTATAACAGCACTGCATGTTTACACATTGTTGATCTGAAATTACATTAATCAAAGCTAGTAATAAGATACTACACATAGCTAATCAATGTTTGAAGTATATTCTCATAATCGCCTATAATGAAGATCAGGGTGATTACTCTAACAGCCATGACAGCTAGTTCAGAAATGCTATGCTACTTTCAAAATTATGTGCGATATTCTTACTGCTGAAACTGTCAGATTCTGTATAATCCAAGCTTCTTTTTTTAGTCTGTGTACATTAAAAAGCAGGGTTGGGCTTTCTCTTTTCATGCAAACGTAATGGACTCCTCCATCTTTTCCTATGAAATTGTCACTCTGTCCACATGCATAATGATTAGTTTCATCCATGCATGAAACTACATCGAGGGATTGGGACAGTGGTCACGCTTGTCAGTGGTAGACAAAAGGAAGGGTGTGTGTGCACACACACACACACACACACACACTTGCTCACTCATGTAGTCACACAAATTGCTCAGAACACATACACTTACTGACATATTCTCAAAAAAAAACAAAGAAATGTGCTCGGGGCTAAAGGTTGCGCGCACATGCACACACATACACACGCACACACATGCGCGCGCACACACACACACACACACACACACACACACACACACACACACACACACACAGCAGGATTAGACTGTGTTGAAGTGTTCCCTGGGAGAAAGCAGGCAAGTGCGGGAGGGATGAGAAGAATGGAAAAATGTAAGTTTCTTTGACATCCCATTTCATGACATTGAGGCCAAGCCTGTAGATCTGCAGTTCCCCTTTGTCAGGGGACATGTCTCTTAACAACCTGCTGTCTGTCTGCACACAGACACACACAGACACCCACAATCTCTCCCTGTCATCTCTAATTGGTTTGTCGTCCACTGGCCTCCCCCATGGCCCAATTGGTTCCCATCTTTTCAAGGCTGAGGAGAATGGACAAATTTTTCTGGGCAATTTGAGCGAAAGCCATCACATTGCCTTCAACAGTTTCATTTTTCCCAGTGTTGTGGGGAAAAATGAGTCGGCCCTTTGAGAAATGAAAGGTCAGAGCAACCTTGGACCCGATCCTTTAAAGGGAATCTTTGTGCGGAGAGAGGGAAGGTGTGCATCAAGGTCTCCGTCCCCATCTGTTGATTTTAATGGAGCTGGCTGAGCCCATATGTCGCCGCCAAGGTCTTGTGCTAAACATACTGCCACAAGAGAAGGGAAAGTGCTCTTTTTTCTCAATGAAAGAGGGTTGTTAAAAAAAACAATACCCATTGGGCTAATTAAAAAAAATTAAAGCAGGTGTAACGAATAACATTAATGAGGGCCCTAGCACTGGAAACACCCAAATGGAATGGAACCATCATTAAGTATTGGTTACACTTACACCTGCTTTACCGCCTTAAAATGGTTTCTGTAAAAAGGTTCTATTGACTTAACATCACTGCATTGTTTATTAGAGCTATAATAGGCTAATCTTTGATACGTGAATTTAGTATTTATTGTTTATTATAAAACGGCTCTCTCAAATCAAGCAATCTGATTGGCTCACAGCTGTGGTTTACTTATCGTATACCACACTAATATACCACAGTTATGAGAAAACTGAAAACTGAGAAAACAAATGGCAGCTAGCTAACCTCCTAGCCTCACAAACAGGAACTCCGCACCATAATACCCAGAGTGCCTTGCGGTAGCATTTACTGTCGTCTCCTGCTAGTGACGTCATCAGTATATGACAGCTAATTATCCGTTTGCTAGCTAACAATGTTCGCTAGCTGCCTACCGAAATGGAAACATTAGCGTTAGCACAAGCATTAGCCAAAGTTAGCTAGCTAACTGTCGTTACATTCAAAAAGAAGCAATGTGAGACAAACTGTGAACTATGATCAAATCTATTTATTTAGCATAGCAACATGTCAACTCTGTAGCTCTAGGAAGTAACCAACCATAACAACCCACCCCCAGCAGCCTATAGGTTACCTTCCACAAGGCTTCCTGTTACTCACACAGAATTAAACAACATAGAACACACCACACTAACGTTAGCTGTTTGTTTGTCTGTCATCAAGCCTGTGTTGCTATCTGACATTGTTCAGCAACTGGGTTGTTTATTCCTTTCATATTGCCATACTTTGTAACCGTTTTATAAAAGCAATAGATAACTTCATATATATATATATATATATATATATATACCGTAATTCTTCCAATAAGCGCCTGTACTCTAATTGCCGCCAGGTCTTCCACTTCCCCCCGGGTCCAAATAGATTTAGCCAGAGCCGTATAATAGAAGAGTTCCGACATCTCCATTCACTCCAATGGACCAGTTTTTTTCCAGGAAGTAGAAAGTGGAACTCTTGAGTAAAAAAAACAGCACTGTCGAGTTGCAACAAAATAGACAGTGTTGTACTTTGAAAGGGTTTTTCATCCCTTGAAATGAATCAAATTGTACATTATCGGCTTTATTTTCGCATGCAAAAGTAGCGCGAGACCCATTCCTGGCTGTTCATTGGCTAATGAGTCTCGCATTTTGGTCCTCCGCTGACGCCACTCTCTTACTAGAGGACACTAGATTTAGCATAATAAGCGCCTGACTCATTTCCCCCCCGGGGCCGGAAATGGAATATTTTTTTGGTTACCGTTGTTATTGTTGTTTTTGTCGTCACGAACCAAGCCGCGAGCTACCGAACACACCCGAAGCATGAGAGAGCAAGAAAAAGTGGGAGGGGACAGTGAATGAATAGAAAGAGAGACGAAATGGCGGACAGAGCAGATGCACGAAAAACAGGGAAGCAACTAAAGAAATATGACATTACCTTCAAGTTGAGGGCGGTGAAGTATGCAGAGGAGCATTCTGGTGAAGCAGCGGCTCGCCAATTTGGGGTCGACCCCAAACGAATCCGTGAGTGGCGAAAGCAGAAAAAAGAACTTGCCGCCCAGGGCACTGCTGACGGCAAGCGAGCATGCCTGAGCGGGGCCGGGAGAAAGAAGAAGAGCGAAGAGCTTGAGGTCTGCCTCTGCCATTGGATCCAGTCGATGAGGGCTCGTGACCTGCGAGTTTCTCCTAACATGATCAAAGTGAGAGCCACAGAGTTGTTCGCCTCGGTGACCGACAAAAAAGAGGGAGACGTCTTCCTTGCCAGCAACGGTTGGCTAGACAAATTCTTGAGGAGGAATAACTATAGTGTGAGGAAACGCACCACCATTGCCCAGAAAGATGCAAGTGTTAGCACGGAGAAGCTAGTCAATTCTTTTGTGTTTACAAGTCGCATGATCGAGACGAAGAGGATTGTAACAAATAATATCATCGCTATGGATGAGACGGCAGTGTGGTTTGACATGGTGGGATCCACCACCGTGAATGAGAGAGGGGCACCCACGGTGTCACTCAAATCCACCGGGCATGAGAAATGCCACATCACTGTTGTGCTCGCAGCAAAAGCGGACGGGACTAAACTGAAGCCCTTCATTGTTCTCAAAGCCGCCGTCAGGGACGTTAAAGCCATGCAAATCATCCCTGGCGTTGTGATCGTGTCGTCTAAAAATGGATGGCTCAATGATGACTTGACCAAGCAGTGGCTCCAGAAGGTGGTTGGAAAGTTCTCCTTCCAGCCCAGAATGCTCGTCTGGGACTCGTACAGGTGTCACCTGAGCGTGGCCACCAAGGCGGAGCTGAAGCGTGGATACAACCTCACGCCCGCTGTCATACCCGGTGGGTGTACGAAGTACGTCCAGGCGCCCGACGTAGTCTGGAACGGCCCGTTCAAGGCGCACCTGAGAGCGGCCTGGGATGATTGGCTGGCGGGGGAGCAAGACAAGGAATACACCAAGGCAGGAAACATGAGGGCCCCCTCACGCCGCCTCTTGGTCGGGTGGGTGAAGACGGCGTGGGAGCAGCTGGACCCCGAGACCATCAGAAGGTCGTTCAAGGTAAGACACGTGTGTGTGTGTGTGTGTGTGTGTGTGTGTGTGTGTGTGTGTGTGTGTGTTCTGTTTACGGTATGTGAAAACCCCCAGCCCCAATTTGCTGCTTGTTTCATCCTCAAGGTGTGTGAGCAGGGAGTTCCCAGCGACGGCAGTGAGGACCACATGATTCACTGCTTGAAGGCAGGGGAGCCGTGCGCGGCCGGGCGACTGGAGCTGGCCAGGGCTCGAGAAAAAGCAATTGTCCAGAATGTAGATGAGGAGGAGGTAGAGGGAGAGAGCGATGAAGATGAACAGTTTAACAATGAACTGGTGATTGAGGATGATGGTGATGAGGATGAGGAGGAGGAGGAGGAGGAGGAGGAGGAGGAGGAGGAGGAGGAGGAGGAGGAGGAGGAGGAGGAGGAGGGTAGTTGAGCAGTTTACTTTTGTGTGTTTGGTGTAGTTGTGTATTTGTTTTACCAGTACTTTTATTGTTGTGTGATTGTACGGTAGTTTTTATTGTACAGTATTTTTATTTGCAGATGGTAGGGTACTGTAGCTATTTTATTTTTATTTGTTGTTCTTTGTTGTTGTTACACTAAGTATGTTGCACTACTACCGCAGTATAGCCTAGCCTCACTGCCTACAGCATTTTGAATGTCTAAAAATGACACTTTATTCTGCTACCGCAGTTTTTACTGCGTGTATAGCCTAGCCTCACTGTCAAAGCATTTTGAATGTCTAAAAATTACACTTTATTTTGTACTGAGCAAGCATTTCTATGTCTAAAAATGACACTTTATTTTGTACTGTGAAAGCATTTATGTTCAAAAAATAATAAAGGCCTGGCTCAATTATGCCCAAATGGAAATAACCGCCTGACTCTAATTGCCGCCTGGTCTTCCTTTTACCGCCTGGTCCAAATTGCTTTAGCATAATAAGCGCCCGGGCTCTTATTGGCAGAATTACGGTATATATATATATACATATATATATACACATATAATATATTGATTTATTAAGCTAATAGTAACTAGTTAACAACACAGCTGCCGCTGATATCAGGATTTCAGAGATGTTGGGGAAGCCTTATTAGGGGAAATGCCACCTGTCCACACAGACAGGGCTGAAGTTTGAATGCTGACCCACACTATTTTGCGGGTACATCCTTATCTGTGCTTATCTCAACTCGAAGGTGCCATGGAGCATAAAAGCATCAAATCCAGACACGACAGATGGACCGCCCTGACGATCTGATCACCCAGCTCTCCAGCTGAGATTTGGCCACAATAACAATGAGCTCTGCTTCGATAAACTACACAGAATACACTTTTGCATGCAGATCCAACCAGGAAGCTCATGTAGGCTAAATCAAACAGGTGGCAGGGAGCTCGGATAGTACACAGAAAATGGGTGGTGTTATTATGATGAGAGGAAGTGATGTGCACAGCAATCTGCAATTTGCAAAGGAAAGCAAAATCAGATTTCAATTTGCAGACCAATTTTACCATTTTGATGTCAGGTGTAAATCTAATAAGGCTAAATCATATTTACTGTCAGATGCCAGCTGTAACAGAAGCCACTGTCACTGTCACTTAAACACACACACACACAACACACACACGGGCGCACGCACTCTCTCACTCACACACACACACACACACACACACACACACACACACACACACACACACACACACACACACACACACACACACACACACACACACCTTTATTAACTGATTGCAAGTAACGTGGGTTAAATTTTAATTTGACATTAGAACAAACTTCCAGTTCCAGTATGTGAAATCTGTTTTATTTTTTCTGATTTTTTATATATATATTTTCAAATTCCCTTTTTTTCTATTTTAGTTTGAATTTAAGGGTTAGGATCTTTTTTATCCTTTTTTATGACTTGTCTCTCTCAGAAAGTCTCTTCGACATGTTTCTCAAAGTGAAAACCATTTATTCTTACCAAATTCCATTCTTTCCATTTTGCGGAAATCATATGGCCCTAATTGTGTTGTGTGTACTCTTTGTGTAGCTTGAGTGGTTTGGTCGTATATGTGCAGGCTTTGGTATTTTTCAGCTTCCTTCTTAAAGCAGCTACGAGCAAGATTTTCGATTGTTATTAAACAGTATAATTACAATATTGATGCATCACATCTTACCTATAATAGTAGCTGAGACCAAAGCCGTGTGAATCGGAGATTGCTCTCTTAAGTCTGTGTCTGTGTCTGTCTAAACTCGCGTCAACAGGGGGCTCTCTCTCTCTCCTTACCGCCGGACCGGATAAACCCGGAAGTGAAACCCGGAAGTGAAACGCAGCTGCCTGCCTTACCCCGTTCGCGCTGCCTAGCAACATACCATAAACAAGGAGAACACCATGCATACTCTCGCGAACATCTCTCGTTATATTCTAACAGGTTTTTTGGAAGTTATTTTGTGGTTATGGCCGAACTGGCTGCTGCAAACCGTTTCATTTCACTTCCTGATCTGCCCTGGCCACAGAGAGACTAACACTGGCCGATTAACTCGGGGTTCAAGCGAGACTACTCTGAGTTGGTCTCGTCTACTATTAGAGGTAAGATGTGATGCATTGATATTAAATTTAGACTGTTTAATAACAATCGAAAATCTTGCTCGTAGCTGCTTTAACATTAATTTTGTCTTTCAGCTTGCAGTTCCCAGATCATCCAAGCGCACATCTATCACAGAATGTCTCTGTGCTCCAGCAACAGCACTTTGCGCAGACCCACGCCCAGTCGCCCACTCTCTCAGAAAGAAGTCTACTACAGTAAACACACCAAAGTAAAGGTAAGCTAGATGAAAATGCAGAAGGGAAACAGTCAATTCCCATAGGTTGCAGGTTGCTGGGTACTGTACATTGTATACAGTAGGTGTACAGGAGTTCTGTTTTGATCCAATGAACACTCCCCCCCCACCCCCAACAGGTTCTTCACACCCTCCTCCCACGGCCCTAATTCTCATTTACATCAGAAAACATATCATGTATATTGGCGAACAGCAGGTAGCAATTAAAGGTGTTACACTAGCATCTGTCTCTTTAGCTCATAAGCACAAATGATTGGAATTTGGGCCAGTATGCCAAGTGTTTTCTTCCACACTGCCTCCCATTTCACCATTTAAGAAATGGTAGCACATGTTGCATTGGTACTCGTTTCATACTATCTTTTACTTTGTTTTAAATGGCAGCCGGTGAGCTGCGGTCGAAGAAGCTGTTTGGCAAAGAAAGGAACTGTGTTTTTGTAACATTTGGACTTCACCATCACCAAAGAAAGTAAGATGGTAAAAGCAGATGAGAGTATGTGTGCATGCACGTGTGTGTGTGTGTGTGTGTGTGTGTGTGTGTGTGTGTGTGTGAGTGAGAGCAAGAGAGCAGAAGATTAATTGACAGGTGGATTGAGATGAAGAAATGTGAAGAAACGCCCGTCGCTGAGACTTAAATTGGATTGAACTTTGACCCATCGCTGGCTCAGTTGTCATGACAACATTATGGAACGCAGCCTATAACAGGATGATTACAAGGATGGAATTAAAACAGCAAATTATTGGGCAGCATAACCGCAAACGGTGGGTGGGCTGTGTCATAGCGATTTAGCCTAGATCAGGGGTCAGCAACCTATAGCACGGGTGCCACCTTTGGCACGCGAAGGGCTAACCAGTGGCACGGCAGCGCGCAGTAGCAATACGTGCGCAATCAAATTACCTACTTCACAGCCATTTGCAGTTGCGCAACCTGTTATTTAGGATATTTACATAGTGACCCACTCTCTGCCTCTGATTGGTTGCCTAATGCCTTCCATGGCAGCAGAAAGCAGATGAAAAATGCCAGCACGGAAGACAGAGAAGGACCATGCTCTATCTTGTATAATGCTTTCATTCCAACGTCCTGATTTTGGATGAAACAACATTACAGATTTACATTTTGACGTGCAAGTCATTACTCTGGGTGTGGCACACTGACTAACAAGCAAATTTGAAAATGGCACTTCATATCAAAAAGGTTGCCGACCCCTGGCCTAGATAATCATCGCTATAGCTTATTGAAACAATTTCATTTTACGTGTGATCGGCCTGAAACTTTCAGGAAGTGTAAAGAGCACCCGTGCGGGTGACATGACAGAGCCAGATTTTTTAATTAGCTAATTGCCCTAATTACCTAATGATGCGATGTCACTCGAGCAATGATGACATCATCTGGTGACATCATCACTGATGACATCATCATTGAGTGCTTAAGCTTGAGTGACATCATTGGTGACATCACCAATTTTGCCCTAATTACCTAATGATGTGATGTCATCAGTGATGATGTCATCGGTCCTTCTTCTTTTTGGTGTTTTATGGCAGTTGGCATCGGGTTTTACAGAATATAGGGAAACAATGGCTGGATAAATCCAGAAGGAGGCGTTAATGCAACGATGCCAACTGCCATAAAACACCACAGAAGAAGAAGTAGGGAGAATGGGGGGGGGGCAACAGCCAATAACAACACAAATCGACACAACAGTAAACTTGGGGCACCCTGGGAATACTTGCCTTAGTTTGAAATGATGGAAGAAATGGGTAAGAACAGGCTTATTAGGGTGCTTTCTCACTGGCGCCCCGGTACCATTCCCAAGCACACTTGTCCCCAAATTGACGAGTGTGAAAGCCAACCATTCCGAACCTCAGGGTGCCTGTAGCTCAGGAGGTAGAGAGCGGGTCGTCCACTAATCGCTTTGGATAAAAGAGGTCGGTGGTTCGATTCCCAGCTCCTCCAGTCTCCATGTCGAAGCGTCCTTGGGCAAGACACTGAACCCCAAATTGCTTCCGTTGGTGTGCCAGCACCCTGCGTGGTAACCTGCTGACATCGGTGTGTGAATGGGTGAATGTACCTACTGACTGTAAAGCGCTTTGGATAAAAGCGCTATATAAATGCAGGCCATTTTGACCATTTATTACCTCATAGACAACAAATGGGTGAGGATAAACTCCAGGCATAGTTGATGACGCAAGTGCACTCTGTTCCGTTTCCGAGCCCGGAAGAAATGCTGTAATGTGAAAGCTGACCAGCAGGGGAGAAGGGAGAGGGTACAGGGCAATCATCCCCGAGTGTGGAACGGAACGGAATGGAACGCAACGCAATGAAAGCACTCATTGCCAGTGAGAAAGCAACCTGTTGGAGTACTCAAGACTGGTCTTGGTCTCAAGTAATTTCTTGTTCTTCTCTATGCAATCGTCAAGATGCTCTTCCAAGCAGACATCATATACTTTCCTAATAAAAGTTTCCATGGTGTCATCCAGCATAATCATATGTTGCCCCGTTCTCCATCTGCCTGTAGCTCAGCCCCCCTCATCACATCCTCACACATGCTGCAAAACCTGCTGTTTCTTTCTCCCCTTGTGTTTTGTCGTTTAAAGGTGTGATTGGGCCAGCAGTGTCAATCAAGAAAAAATAAAATACCTGTCTATCCAAAGTTCAAAGTTGTGTCAGGCCAAAAGACACATCGGCCCACTGGGAAAAAGCCCGGTCTGCCAGATGGCCAGTCCAGCCCTGGGCCACCCTCTCGACTATGACGGCCAATTAACTTGGTAAATCTCCCACTAATCCCACAAAACTACAGTTTATTCATTCCAATTCCTTTCGGTTGATAGAGGGGAGCTTTTACTCTGTTGGCAAACATATCAGTCACATTTGGTAGCCTGGCTCTCTAAACATCCTCTCATTCCAATCTCTCTGAACAGATGTCTCTCAGTCTCTGTCTCTCTGTTTCAGTCTCGTTTCCTCTGTCTTTCTGATTGACTATTTTACGCTTGACAAACACATTTTTTGTACGTCTCTTTCTCAGCTGTTTTTGTCTCTGCATTTGTCTCTGGGTCCTCTTGTCCTCTACGCCCCATCCACTTCCAGGGTTAGTCCTTATACTTATATACTCTCAAAGATTTTCATGTAAATAAATGTATGTTAAGTCGGGGACTGACCCCTAGTCCGATACCTCACGAGTCCGATACCTCACGAGTCCGACACCTCATGGTTTTGGGTTAGGGTCTGGGGGAGGTTAGGTTTAGGCGTGGGGGTGGGAGAGGTTAGGTTTTGGGTTAGGGTCTGGGGGAGGTTAGGTTTAGGCGTGGGGGTGGGAGAGGTTAGGTTTTGGGTTAGGGTCTGGGGGAGGTTAGCCTCTTTTTTCGGACTCGTGAGGTGTCGGACTCGTGAGGTATCGGACTCGTGCCATGGCACCTGTTAAGTCACTATCACCAACAATGGGGATTGAGACTATGGCCCATTGATGGAAGCCTTTGCATTTTAAGTATTGCAGCATTTATGAACTGGGTGTCTGTGATGTGATTATCACCTTACATGATGCTCCTAAGTAGGGATGCAGGGGTTAACCGGTTTGACTATTAACCGCGATTTAAAACGTCACGGTTATATAACCGCAGAGGCTCCGCTACACCGAGTGTTTTGTTTCACAACAGTTCGTCAGTTTAAAACTCCCGTGAAGAACCTGTCTCTCTCGCTTCGTTTCCGCACGGACTATTTAGCGGAGGCACCAAACACAGGCAGCTGCCATGTCTCCCAGTAGTAGTCAGTCGGTAGCCTAGCCATGGACGCCAGCACCAAAATAAATGTTGCAATACATGTCCCGCAAGGTTTCTGAGATTAGGGGAAAGTCTGAGCTGGTGTTACGTTAAACCAAACGTGGGTAGGAGGCAGCGGATTTGTTTACCGTTAACATACAGTCAATGACGTTAACGTTAGCTGTTGTGGCTAATGTTAGCTAGCTGGCCATGGCCTAGCGTACATAGTTCAACAGGCAGCGGTCCTCGAGCTCGTTGTGACCAAACATCCCCGCATTTAAAGCACTTCATGCTCCCAGAGCTGGCGTAAACCATAGAGAACCTCATGCTTTACACAAAAAGAAACATCAAGGGTTTGTGTCAACTCCAAAAGCAACCCGCTAACGTTACATGTAGGCCTAATAACGTGAAGCTAACGTAGCTAGCTGCTTGGCAGTCATGATCTGACTGAGACAACGAAAACAAATGCGCATTTACATAACAAACACCAGTCAACACCACAGAGTGTCCTTTCTTTAATCTAGAGCAGTGATTCCCAACCTGTGGTCCGCGGCCCCCTGGTGGGCCGCGAAGGTATTGCAAGTGGGCCGCCAAATCATTTCCAAAAAAGTATGATTTTTGAAAAAAAAAGAAAAAAAAAGATTTTTTTTCATTTTTTTTTTTAAAGATTTTGAAAAATCATACTTGAAAAAGTATGATTTTTGTTTCTTTGATGTTATTGCTTTTGCTTGAATTGAAGTTTCATCTTTACATCATCTTTATATTGGGTTTGTGTTTATTTGTAACCCTATCGATTTAATGGGCTTTCTTCTGATATTTGGATTTTGTTTGGATCTGATATTGGATGTCAAATTGTTATGAGAATGCATTTTTCCATTGTTGAAGGATACCGTTATTTATTAATCATTTGTTAATTAGCCTGTTACAGACAGCCCCTTGCTTGTCATTTCTGACATCTGTGTGGTGCTGATGGACAGCTCCTTGAATGATTGGTGTGTGTGTGTGTGTGTGTGTGTGTGTGTGTGTGTGTGTGTGTGTGTGTGTGTGTGTGTGTGTGTGTGTGTGTGTGTGCGTGTGTGTGTGTGTGTATGTGTGTGTGTGTGTGTGGACAGCTCCTTGAAAACTGTAATACTGAAGGTGTTGCAACATGTTACAGGTGCTGTGTTAGTGACTGTGGAGCTTCCAACATGTTTCTCCTGTATTCAGTTCAGTCCTTTATGTTCAATTTTCAATAAAAAAGTGCTCTGAGAACGCATTATATGGCCTTTGTATTTATGGGGTCGGAGGTGGGCCGCGAACATTTTTGAGACATAAAAGTGGGCCCTGAGTTGGAAAAGGTTGGGAACCACTGATCTAGAGGGAGCATTTTCCAGTAAAAAGTGAAACGACACATGATGGCTTATAGTGAGGCTTTCCATGCCTGCCCCATCATCACTGCAATAGAACTGACCCCAATGCAAAATTCAGACGGCCCATTTAGTTGCCAGTAACATGCCAATAAGAGTCTAAGTTACTATGCCTTTTGTGTTTTTTCTGCAGACTAAGCAGCTATAGACTTTCGCTTCTCTAAAATAATAATAAAATATTTTTTGTATTGACTATTGAGTGATACACTTTACTAAAACAATCATATATCAGAAATGTTGTTTGTTTTATGTTCACAATAGTGATGTCAGTTAGATTTGATTAGGTCAGAGCCATGGGATATTAAATCATCCATCTTTGCTGAGTACATCTGCCCTTTCTTTCTTCTTTTTTTAATCCCAGGTGTGCATAAAATACAGGTTAAGAACTTATTTTTTTAAATACAAAAATGTGAAAAAAGTAACATAGTATGTTTATCGTATCCGTTATTGGCCAGGATAATATTTATCGGTTAGCGTAAGCCTATACTATCGGCTGTAAAAAATCCATATCCTGCATCCCTAATTTTTGTTACTGTATTATTAGTCTTCCGGAAGGCAGCAACTGTTAAGATTGTGGGGGAAATACAATAAAACCTCTATTTAAAGAATGCTCATGTGATTTTTATACGTCCATAACAATAATCGTGAAACCGTGATAATCGTGGTTTTTTCTCAGACTATAATCGTACATCAAAATTTATAATCGATGCATCCCTACTCCTAAGTTGAAAAAGAAAAAGCTAACGTTAGCGATGGTAACATATTAATCGCTAAGATGTCATTGTCATGCCAGCCAGCCTAACGTTAGCCAGAACATCATGTCTGCTGAAGCTGTAGCTTTGTGTCCCGCGTACAAAACCACCATTTGACACATTTTAATTCCATCTGTTTGTGACTCCGATTCCGGACCTGTACGAGTGAGTCTGGCTGGTCACGCCACAGATCTGGATACTGGCTGGCTGCAGACTGTCCTGTGTTCCACTAGCAACAAGAATGATACGACTTCCAGTCGGATTTTCAAAGTAAAATGATTCTGCACAAGTCTAAAGCACTCAGAAGCAATTGAAAACGTTTTATTTTTGTATTTCCCTGTGTGTGTGCCTGACGAGGGGGGGGGGGGGGGGGGCGATTGACAGCACGGCACACTGTGCATGATAGAGAGAGAGAAAGATGCTACAAATTCCAAGGTGCACTGTTATACAAATATTTAGGCGCACTGGCAGATTTTAAGGTGGGGAAGATGCGTGTAAATAGGTGCACTCGAGCCCTGGATGCACAAAATGTATGTATCCATGTGATGTGCCTCTGACACTGCTGAATAAGATCTTCTGCTGATTTTTGCAGGACATCTGCCCACATAGTGGTGGTGACTCACCGCTCGTGAGTCATTTTTAAAATGGATGGATGGGTGTTGAAATAGATAGGACCTCGTCTCTAAATATAGTCATAAAATATTTACAGTCCCAGTTCACTGGCAGTTTGTTCAATTTTAGGATTCTGAAAATTGCTTTTAAGTACTCATTTTGAGCTACATGTACTTGCAGGAGTGTCTGCAAGGCGACACTCTCGCCCACTTCATCTTCATCGTGGTCATGGACTACACCCTCCGGCAAGCTGTCAAGGACCATGAAGACTTGGGATTCACCATCACACCAAGGAAGTCCAGAAGAGTTGGCCCAGTACAGCTAACTGATCTGGACTTTGCAGACAATATCGCCTTGCTGTCAGACAAAATAGCAGATGCTCAAGAACTTCTGTCAAGAGGGGAGACAGAGTGCAATAAAGTAGGACACCTCAATGCCAAGAAAACTGAGTACATGGCATACAGCACACCGGACCATGCCCCCCTGAGGACCGTGGAAGGAGCCCCACTCATGCGAGTCTATGACTTTAATATCTCGGTTTTCAGGTAACTGTACTTTACTGAGTATTTATTTTTTTGATATCTTTTTCTCCCTATACTATACAAATATCTGTACTTTCTACTCCTTGCATTTTCAAAACAGTTACTTTAGTTTAATGCACGACAGACATAAACGATGTAACATTGTTTGTCTCTCTCGTCTCGCCCAGCTTTCATGCATTACAGTATGTCCACATTTCTGTGGGAAAACCATATTACAAAAATTATTAATAAAAGTATAGTCTTATACATCTTAAAACATGCTTGGAGGAGATGTTTTAAGTTTAATAGTCTTCGAATTAGATTAACTAGAAATATCGCACTCATTTCTAGTGCCGTTCTGAGCATGCGCATTTGAGCTATTGTGCGCTGCCGTGCTGCGGAGCCCGCGGCCTCCAAGTAGTGAGATATAATGATGCAAGTTTCACTTAGCTTTGCACAGAAAGACAGTAGAAATACTTTTTACTTTTATCATTTCAGAGTCTGTACTTTTTTACTTTTACTTGAGTAAACAAGTTCGCTTTTACCGGTCCTTTTTTTTTAAACAAGCACTGTAACTGTACTTCTGCTTAGGTAAAGAATGTGTGTGTATCTCTGCTTGAATGAGAGCAAACCTTTCTTGCTTGGCAGTCAATTGGACACCAGACACAATCATGATTGTTTTCCTAAAGCATTAATCGCAACTTTTAGCTGCATTGCAGACGAGACACACATGACTGAAGCATAGCTGCCTGGTGTTGATCTCTCACCTGATGGAGAACACTATGAATTGACTAAAGCATAGCTGCCTGGTGTTGATCTCTCACCTAATGGAGAACACTATGAATTGACTGAAGCATAGCTGCTTGGTGGTGATCTCTCACCTGATGGAGAACACTATGAATTGACTAAAGCATAGCTGCCTGGTGTTGATCTCTCACCAGGGTTCGAGTTATGGGGGGACCTATGGGGTCTTGGACCCCATAGCTAGAGTCTGGGACCCCATAGTCCAGAACACCTGTGGGACCCCCACAAATATAACTTTTTTATTTTTATTTATTTTTTCCTTTTTTGTGTTCCAAATAACACATTTTTCGATGGAATAATTATTATTATTTATGTTAACTAGATAAATAGGCTAAATAAGAAACATGTTTTCAGTTTTCCCAAAACAACCGTTTGAATTGTTGTGTGAAATAGGCTGCATTTCACCTCCAAGCCACCATGTGCCGCCCATGAGCGCGTGTTCTACTACTACAACCGAGTTGCAGGGAGAAGAAGCCACAACATGCAACCATCACGTGATGTAAACAGCCGCCTGAGCCAACAAGATCTTATTAATCTTTAGTATAGCGTTATCATGCCACTGAAGAAAAGGCTGAAGCTGCCAACGGGGTGTACAAGCCTGGATAGCTTCGGTTTCAGAAAGAAACAAAGAACGGCTTCAGACAAGGGACAACGACCTGTTACAGCTAGGTTGCTACTAGCTAGTAGGTAAGCTAACGTTATGGACACAGCTGAGAGGAGAGAAGACTGAGACGTTTAATTTTGTAAGTATTACGCCTACAGTTGTTTTTGTTCTAACAAGATGCTGCTACTGTATCTGCTGAAATATGCTGCTGTTTGTTGCAATTTGTTTTTCATTCACAAGTTCTTGATTACCTGTGCACAAGGGGTTTGTTCGTAAGGTTAGCCTACTCTGGTAACTTCCGGTCTGTTGTTGCTATGCAACGGTAGCTAGGGGATGGCTGCCCCATTCATCTGTTTTCTTCTTGTTGTTGTTTTTAGATAGCGTTTCTTGCTGGTAGAGAACTGCTCGGAAAACAAATTGTATTTGCATTATGTATATGTATGTATGAGCATTATGTATTTATTTTTGTAGTTTTTGATTTATAAGTGCAGAGACAGAGTTAAATAAATGTTAATTTAAGTTCAGCAATTTTGTCTCATTTGTAAAATTAAATTGTTGTATTTTATCAGATGCAAGTGTAAGACTGAATAATAACATCATACAACAGTCTAAACCGAATGTTAATTTAAAATTAGATATTCCTCTAAATCTGGCTTCAAACGGCCACAATTTGAGGAAAAAACGGCCCAATTTTTTTCCGGCGGCCCCCTCCGGGGGCCACCGATTTAGGGGGACCCCATAGCTATCTGACTATAACTCGAACCCTGTCTCTCACCTAATGGAGAACACTATGAATTGACTGAAGCATAATGTAGCTGCCTGGTGTTGATCTCTCACCTGATGGAGAACACTATGAATTGACTAAAGCATAGCTGCCTGGTGGTGATCTCTCATCTGATGGAGAACACTATGAATTGACTGAAGCATAGCTGCCTGATGGTGATCTCTCACCTGATGGAGAACACTATGAATTGACTGAAGCATAGCTGCCTGGTGGTGATCTCTCACCTGATGGAGAACACTATGAATTGACTGAAACATAGCTGCCTAGTGTTGATCTCTCACCTGATGGAGAACACTATGAATTGACTGAAGCATAGCTGCCTGGTGTTGATCTCTCACCTGATGGAGAACACTATGAATTGACTAAAGCATAGCTGCCTGGTGGTGATCTCTCATCTGATGGAGAACACTATGAATTGACTGAAGCATAGCTGCCTAGTGTTGATCTCTCACCTGATGGAGAACACTATGAATTGACTGAAGCATAGCTGCCTGGTGGTGATCTCTCACCTGATGGAGAACACTATGAATTGACTGAAGCATAGCTGCTTGGTGGTGATCTCTCACCTGATGGAGAACACTATGAATTGACTGAAACATAGCTGCCTGATGGTGATCTCTCACCTGATGGAGAACATTATGAATTGACTGAAGCATAGCTGCCTGATGGTGATCTCTCACCTGATGGAGAACACTATGAATTGACTGAAACATAGCTGCCTAGTGTTGATCTCTCACCTGATGGAGAACACTATGAATTGACTGAAGCATAGCTGCCTGGTGGTGATCTCTCACCTGATGGAGAACACTATGAATTGACTGAAACATAGCTGCCTAGTGTTGATCTCTCACCTGATGGAGAACACTATGAATTGACTGAAACATAGCTGCCTAGTGTTGATCTCTCACCTGATGGAGAACACTATGAATTGACTGAAACATAGCTGCCTAGTGTTGATCTCTCACCTGATGGAGAACACTATGAATTGACTGAAGCATAGCTGCCTGGTGTTGATCTCTCACCTGATGGAGAACACTATGAATTGACTGAAGCATAGCTGCCTGGTGTTGATCTCTCACCTGATGGAGAACACTATGAATTGACTGAAGCATAGCTGCTTGGTGGTGATCTCTCACCTGATGGAGAACATTATGAATTGACTGAAGCATAGCTGCCTGATGGTGATCTCTCACCTGATGGAGAACACTATGAATTGACTGAAGCATAGCTGCCTGATGGTGATCTCTCACCTGATGGAGAACACTACGAATTGACTGAAGCATAATGTAGCTGCCTGGTGGTGATCTCTCACCTGATGGAGAACACTATGAATTGACTGAAACATAGCTGCCTAGTGTTGATCTCTCACCTGATGGAGAACACTGTGAATTGACTGAAGCATAGCTGCCTGATGGTGATCTCTCACCTGATGGAGAACACTATGAATTGACTGAAGCATAGCTGCCTGATGGTGATCTCTCACCTGATGGAGAACACTATGAATTGACTGAAGCATAGCTGCCTGATGGTGATCTCTCACCTGATGGAGAACACTATGAATTGACTGAAGCATAGCTGCCTGGTGTTGATCTCTCACCTGATGGAGAACACTATGAATTGACTGAAGCATAGCTGCTTGGTGGTGATCTCTCACCTGATGGAGAACATTATGAATTGACTGAAGCATAGCTGCCTGATGGTGATCTCTCACCTGATGGAGAACACTATGAATTGACTGAAGCATAGCTGCCTGATGGTGATCTCTCACCTGATGGAGAACACTACGAATTGGGAGAGAATCTGCACGTTGCCAACAAACTGCTTGCTGTGTTTGTTGCTGCGGTTTTTCACCACCACCATCTCAGGCTCAGCATGCTTGGTTCTGTTTAGTATGCACTGTGCGTGTGTGTGTGTGTGTGTGTGTGTGTGCGTGTGGGTGTGTGGGTGTGCGTGTTTGTGCATGTGTGTGTGTGTGTGTGTGTGCGTGTGGGTGTGTGTGTGTGCGTGTTTGTGCATGTGGTGTGTGTGTGTGTGCGTGCGTGTGCGTTGGCAAATGGTGGAATTGCCTGATTATGTATTCCTGTTACAGTATGCTCATCTTCTGCAGCACAGCGCCTCTAAAATAATTAACCAGCTCTATCAAGTATTGCTTTTTAATGGCCAGAAATGGTTAAACTTTATGACATGAGTAATTTGCCTGAAAAGAGATTCTTTCTTTATTGCAATGGACTCTTTCCCCTCTTTGTCTTTTATTGGCCACCTGTAGGCTACCCTTTTTTGTTAATTCTGACTGCTGATACAACATTAAACTTTTGTCAAATTTGCTGTGTGGCCCTAATGAGGACCTGTTGGGAGAGGTACAGTTACAGTACAGTACAGAGACCTGTTGGGAGAGGTACAGTTACAGTACAGTATAGAGACCTGTTGGGGGAGACATTCTGACAAACTATGTGTCAGAAAGGGGACTGTGGGTGACCTGAGACCTGCTGGTTAAAGACAGGATCATAATACCATCACTGGCCCTGCCAAGAGCAGAGAATGGGAACCTCAAAGGCCATTCTTGGCCTTTTCTGACCCCTTTTTGGGATGTAACACATTTCCTAGATTGCGATAATAAAGTAGATCAGCTCATCAGTCAATCAACCAATAAGTCAATAAATCATAATGTGACATAATGCAATTTAGTGGATGTTTTTATTCATAGTGCCTTACGCAGGGGTGTCAAACTGAATTTCATCCCGGGCCACATCAGCTTTATGGTTGCCCTCAAAGGGCTGGTTGTAAATGTAACACGATATAAATGTATCTAGCCTACTTGTTATACTATTACATACAGTAATTGCCTCTGATTCGATCACTACTGGTTTTTCATAAACTAGCTCTGAAAGCAGAATTATAGGAAAAATAATGGTAAACAGACAACTAGTAGCCTACAACTATAAGAATGAATTAGAATTAGAATTGTATTGCGCAAATAGTATTTTTTGTTCACTCTCGCGGGCCACATAAAATGAGATGCCGGGCTGGATTTGGCCCCCGGGCCTTGAGTTTGACACATCTGCCTTACAGTATCACGAGGGCATACTTTGTTTGACACTGACCTATAGGCTATTAATATGGATGCCATCTCTCCACCTCCTACCGGTATGTAATAGTGAGGTAAGATACCCCAGATTTGGCGCCATTTTGGGACCAGATTCTGTGCAGTAGTGACTGGTGGATGCGATTAAGTGTGAGGTTCCCGCCCCCTTCTGAACTTTTTACATTGCTGCTGGTTCCAGCTTTCCGTAGTGTATATACAATCAATGCTGTAGCTCTGTAAATATGGCACTTTAAGTTCTAATAATTTTTGACTCGTCAAAAGTAACCATGTAGCTTCCCACTCTGAGTTCAGTTTATCAAAATGACGCCTGTATGCAAATCTGAACCAGAACCGAGAACTAGCCGGTCATCTCGGCTGCTAGCAGCAAGACTGCGAGCTGCTCAGCAGGGCAACGTACCGTCGTCATACGGGGGAATATCTGATGAACTGATCTTTGCAGCTCGATGGTGATTTTTTTTTTACCTGTACTTTGCTCATGTCCCATCCACTAACATGGCAGAGGCGGGACTTGTGACCTATACTGGGACCGGCCACCAGGGCAGCGATCTAGATGTTTTGGCTTCACTTTTAGAGAGCTGATATCCTGTCCATTCTTTATACAGTCAATGTTATTTGAGTGCCCACCCATCACCTCTGCTCTGATTCCGCTGTCGTCTTCTTCTAAACAAGAAACCTTATAGGTGGAACAATCCAGGGGGCTTACTTTATGTAGTACGTACATGGTCCATTTGTAGAAAGTTTAGTCATCGTTCAAAATTATACCTAGAAATTTGTTGAAACAATCAATGCTTATCAGGCTGCTACTTCTTACTTTATACACTGACATGGGACATCGAAATAGCCAATCTTATCACAGCTGAAACTGAACACCACCACATGAAACGCAGTGCATTTCAACATTTGAGACATGCTGGGGCCATTTTATTCATTAACCTGCATTAATAATACATTTTAAGAATAAATAATATATTGTTCCATTCTTGTAGCACAAATGTGATTTTAATTGAGATTATTCTTATGCCTTGTATCATTTATAAACCATCATAGGACTCATTAGAGTTGAAACTCTGTGACTTGATAGATTCTTGTCTGCCAATGTGTCTTTCTGGATACATCCATCACTGATATGTATTGATGGCTGTAATAAAATGAAAAACAACTGTATTGTTGCCTCGGAGGTCAGGGGCAGTGGTAGTCCCTGCTGCCCTTTTCCATGACCTGGTGTCATGTAGCTCCTTGATGGAGGGCATCTGGTGACAAATCACCCGCTCAGCAGGGTGGACGGCAGACTGGAGCAAGTCCTTGGTAGCCTACCGGACGAGTAAAACAAGACTGTGATGGAGGATATGATTCAGCTGTAGATATACACTATAGGCTTGCGTGTGAGACATTGAGCTTCATCAATTACTGGAGGAATTGAGTGATTCAAATGACAGTTCATCGGAAAATGAGAATTGAGTCATTATCTACTTACCCATCTCAGTTAGCCCCCATAATTCCATCTCAGCCTTCTCCCAAACTGTTGACGATAACGGGGCCAATGGTTTATGACTCCCACCCAAAAAAGCATAAAATGTCCATCAGATCTCTCCAACAGCTGCGCTTATTGACCCACAGTGGAATCATTTGGCTACAAAACACTTTGATTATGCTGCACAAACTGTTTGGAGAAATTTGATGGACATTTTATCCTTTATTGGGGGGAGCTATAAAAAGATGGCCTTGTTAAACTCAATTGGGAGAAAGCGGAGAAGGAAGGGGGCTCATGCACTGTGTGTTAGGTCCTACATGCACTGTGTGTTAGGTCCTACATGCACTGTGTGTTAGATCCTACATGCACTGTGCGTTAGGTCCTACATGCACTGTGTGTTAGATCCTACATGCACTGTGTGTTAGGTCCTACATGCACTCAGTGTTGGGCACTGATTACTAAAAAAGTAATATATTACATATTACTCGTTACTATTTTCAAAAGTAATATTATTACTTTACTTATTACTCCATGCCAAAAGTAATTCGTTAGATACTCGTTATATTACTTTTCCGTTACATTCCACACAAATGGCAATAGGCCTTTTTCACTGCAACGATTTTGTGTCTAAAAGGCAGGAGGTAACACAGGTGCACCAAGATGTGAATTAGGGCTTCCAACTTCCAGTCCATTTAGGTGTTCCAGTGCTGGAGCCCTAATTAGTTAGTTGGTTGCACCTGTGTATACTCTGTCTTCTAGACACAAATGGCCGTTGTGAAAAAGGCCCATGGCGTTTTTCTCATTAACTCATTGAATGCCATGGACGTCCTTCGACGTCCAATTAAATAGTGACGTAGAATGCCACGGACGTCCTTCGACGTCCAATGCGTTTTTTGACGGTGGGACGTCGATCAAAGCCTTCCGCAGCTCCTGTACAACTATAGTAGCTATTGGAGGTGTATAACCTATTTTACGGACTCATTAGGTGGCGACAGTGCTTGCTCGGTGCAGTCCAGATTAGAGACAGGTCCGAGAAACAGCCTAAAAGCCGTGGATCAAAGACAACCCGATGCATGCTCCCAGAGCCATTTGCTCTGTCGCGGGAGCTGACATTGGCTCCGAACAGGAGTCAATCCGCGCTCACAACTGAGCCCCTCTGTCCCTGTCTGTCTGTCTGTCTGTCTGTCTGTATAGTTTCTCCACCCGATTAGCAGACAGGAAAGCAGCCCCTGACGCCAAACCATTCAGCAATCCGGGTTGGCTCTTCCCTGCTGTGGCGCTGAGAGCCGACAGCAGCACACAAACGCAGGACTCCGAAAATATAATGGTTGCGTGAGGCTGTGTGCAGTGTGGGGAGGAGTTTACGGGGGGAGGGGGGGAGGGGGGTGGTGCACGCAGGGCATCACACAACAACTACGTCACTACATCAGAAAATATTATCTTCAGACTCAGTGAATGTGCTTGAAATGCTGCATTTCACAAAAGGCGGATTATCTCAGCTAATAATTTGAAAAGCCTGAAAACGCTGAAAACAACCTATCTTCTCCGGCTCATAACTAAAGAACGGAAAATGGTATCAATAAACTTTTTTTTGCTGATGATACAATAGAGCCAGCTCGTTCTTGTGCGTGTTCGGTGTTTACATAGTAATATCACACAATATTCTGTGGGCCTCGAGAAATCACTGAAAACGCTCTGAAAACTCTGGCACTGGGAGCATCCGTTCTCCAAAAGTGGCTGGCACTGAATGAGTTAAAATGCAGACTTTGCGGTGCGAATGTGTGAACTAGGTCTATTATGTGCCGTTCCATTTAAACTAATCACTTTGCCAGAGCACAGCTTCCTACAGAGATGCTTGATGAAGAGCACACCTGGCTCAAAGTGATGACTGACAAGATGCAATCTTTTAAACAGCTTCTGTTTTATAGAATGCAGTATGCACTGCCAATGCAAACTCAATACGTATAGGCTACATCTTTGCTTAACAAGTTTGTGTCACAAATAACGTTAGCGCAACATTAACATTAACCTGACAATAATAACAGCAATGTTTGATGTCCACCAGCTTGTGGGTTTTTACGTTTCTGTTGTGCTGTCCTCTCGTCTCGTAACGTTACCGTTAGGAAGTTTGAGCTCATGTTTTTCACAGTGGAAAGAGTGTTAGTAGCCTACCTGTCCTGGACACCGTCGTTTACATTTGACTTTGATGTTGGTGTCACCTTTCTTCCCGACAAAAACAAAGTCATGGGAATATATCCAGCAGGCCCGCTCCAACCCATTACGCAGAGTACGCAGACTGCGTAGGGCATCACGTGACTGAGGGCACCAAAAAAAAAAAAAAAAAAAAAAAAAATTTTTTTTTTTGGTGCCCTCAGTCAGGCCACTCACTGAACAGCAGGCCAGGCGCCGCCTACTGGTTTACTAGTGGTTTTATTACTTTATTCAGGGTGCATCTCATTGTAAAATTGGACTCGGCCCAAATTGGGCTTCAAACGGCCCAAATTGGGCTTCAAGCGGCCCAAATCTGGCTTCAACCGGCCCAAATCTGGCTTCAACTGGCCCAAATCTGGCTTCAACTGGCCCAAATCTGGCTTCAACTGGCCCAAATCGGGCTTCAGACGGTCCAAATCTGGCTTCAAACAGCCCAAATCTGGCTTCAAACGGCCCAAATTGGGCTTCAAACAGCCCAAATTTTCCGCCGCCGCCCTTCGGACGCCGGCACGCACGTCGGCCTGTATCGGCCTGGCCTGCTTGGTATCTAATGCCCGGCCTGAATTATGATCCCAGTCCGCCCCTGCTTGCATGTACAGTTTAACAATCACTTGTTTGCTGACATGTACAGTAATTCTAACAATTGTTTGTTTCCCACATGTAATGAAATGTGAGATACACTAGTATCGTTCATAATTAATGATTTTGCAGTCTTTCGTTTGACAGTTATTGAAAGTTTTACGGGGGGGGGGGGGGGGGGGGCACCACAGAACAATTACGCTTAGGGCACCCAAATGGCCAGGAACGGCCCTGATATCCAGCCACGGATTTTCCTCCTTGGCTCAGCACAGGGCAGAGAGGGTGCTCTGAATGTGCTCTGCGGTGACGTCACCTTGTTTTGGGAGCGTTAAAAGCCATGCTGCTTGTGATCAGTGAATGCCGACTGCGTGTCATTTTGCAGCGCAGCAGCATCACAGAATGGACTCAACAAAAGATGTAACGACTAACGAGTTGTTTTATCTTGAAGATTGATTGATTGATTGATTGATTATTTTATTTGGTCTCCCTTAGGAGAAACTTGTTGTGGACGACAAGCTCAAGCTGCAGCATACAGATACCAGTAGCAGTGATACATACAGAAACACCAGCCCATCACCATGGGCATCAACACATCTACTATAACATAAGATTTTATCATGACAGTTATCATGACATGTGACATCATCCCCACACACATTTAGCATCCACCCACATTCCCACCCTGGATGTGCCACTCACCCACACACACACATGCACAGTTGCGCACGCTCTCTCTCTCTCACACACACACACACACACACACAGGTCGCAAGTACAAAAAGTAGGCTATCTGTAGTAGGCTACATGGTCCTCAGGCCCGTCTATCTTAGCTGCTCATTAATAAGGTTAATTGACTGAGGGACAAACGAGTTTTTATAACGATTGTGTTTGCACAAAGGGACCCTGTACCTCCTTCCTGACTGTAAGAGCTCAAACTGGGAGTGCAGTACATGCGAGGGGTCATCTAGGATGTTGTTGGCCTGCCGAGTAGCAGACTGGACATATATGTCCTGGAGACCAGGGGGTGGGGGCTGCCCCATTACCTTCCCTGCTGTCTTGACCAGGTTAGATATTTGAGCTTTTGTCTTAACCGTTAGGTTTCCGAACCAGCTAGTTATTCCATAGCGCAGCACCGACTCAATGGTCGCTCTATAGAAAATCAACATAATATTTCTACTTACACCAAAGACTCTCAGACGCCGCAGAAAATGAAGGCGCTGATGAATCCTAGAGCAGATGAAGTAACTGTAATATTATTACTTATATTCTATAGTAATTCGTTACACTACTCGTTACTTGGAAAAAGTAATATTATTACAGTAACGAGTAACTAGTAACTCGTTACTTCTCAACACTGCATGCACTGTGTGTTAGGTCCTACATGCACTGTGTTAGGTCCTACATGTACTGTGTGTTAGGTCCTACATGCACTGTGTGTTAGGTCCTACATGCACTGTGTGTTAGGTCCTACATGCACTGTGTGTTAGGTCCTACATGCACTGTGTGTTAGGTCCTACAACGATAAGCAGTTGCCCATAAACCCAGAAAATACCCCTCTTTTCCACAGCCTCATGTTGGCAGGTATGTAAGCGAAAGGTGTTTCTCGCTTGCTAGCTTGATTAGCGGCGCGATTAGCCACATCTCTCACTAAAACAAGTCGAGACAACAACATTTGGGGATAATTAGAACAATTTTCATCTCTTCCATGCGAACCAGTTATAAACACAAAGAGTAGGCTACGCAAAAACAGTCAAATAAGGCTGATATCTGAACCTACAAACACAAGTGTAGCATGTAAGTTGGGGCACAGTTTTCCCCAATTGGAAAACTAGCCTATACATAATGGGTCTTCTTTGAGTGTGTAATCATATCTGTAGTGGCAGAGAGACTTTCCTATATTTCAATGGTCATTATGTTGTTGGATATTAGCCTGTGTTCAACATAACTGCCCAGAAAGTTTCCATGAGGTGGGTTGAGGGATAAAGCAGCAAAAACTAAATAATTTGAGCAACCCACTAACATACTCAGCCACTGATTCAGCCATATGCTGCTCTGCACCTGTATGCATACTCTGTCCTTCTGTCCTGTGTGTGTGTGTGTGTGTGTGTGTGTGTGTGTGTGTGTGTGTGTGTGTGTGTGTGTGTGTGTGTGTGTGTGTGTGTGTGTGTGTGTGTGTGTGTGTGTGTGTGTATGTGTGTGCGTGTCTGTGCGTGCGTGTAGCTACAGTATAGTACATGCTGTGGCGCTTGTACTGGCAGTGGAAACATGCTCTCACGGTCCAGAACCAAAGGAACAAACACCGGACATCAGTCTCATCGCATCACTGTCACCTGTAAACAGCTCTCACACACACACACACACACTGCCTGTCTTCTGGCTGGATGATTAGTCTAGCTGACTGTCTCCATGGGGACTGTCTCCTAGCCGCGCGCGCACACACACACACACACACACACACACACACACACACACACACACACACACACACACACACACACACACACACACACACACAGAACCTGTCTCATCCCATTTCTCCCCTGGCTGATCAAAAGCAAAGCACTGTCAATCACCCACACGCCCCCCAATCTGGACTGTGTCCTTGGCTATAGAATGCACTCATCTCTCTCTCTCTCTCTCTCTCTCTCCTTTTTTATCCCTCCATACTTTCCATCCTTCCCTCTCCCCCCTCCCTCCTGTCTCTGTCTCTCCACCCCATGCTCTCTCTAGTATTGAAGCCAGTGAGGACAGCTGTCGGGCTGTGGATCGAAACAGCGGGCGGCCATCATGGCAGCAGGTGAATTAATCCGCCCTGGCATTTAAACCCCCAGGCCACATCCAAACAGCTACATCTGTGTGGCCCCCCATGTCGTCAGTGGTTAACGCACGCCGGGCGCTGGCACGGACAATGACACAGTTAACGCCATCTGTCATCACTCGCCGTTTGATGAGAGATGGTCACATTTTCCACTGGCTCAGTTTCTAAGATGCTGATCTTGCAGGTTAATAATACCTGATTGTTGTTGGTTATTATTTATTTTCAGATCATTTGACGGTAGATCCGATCTGTGATTGATCGTTTTCATAGCTTTATTGCTCGGCCTTTGCTTTTTAGCTGTGATGCGGGAGTAGAACATTGAAAGACTAGATTATCGTCGTGTATGCTATAAAGTCCCATATTATTCGCTTTGATTATTTTGTTTTCAAATATAGTATCCAGTGGTTAGGGTTAGGGTTTACATCAAGTACCACACCAGAAATGACCACCATATGAATGTATGAGAGGGAGGGAGCCCCGCGTACCACCAGTGGTACCCGTACCGCAGGTTGAGAACCACTATAGTAACTATACCATAACTGAAAATAAGAATAATGCAGGGTTTTTCCTGGCTCATGAATGGGCCTTTGGGGAGTGACTACAGATACCAGATTTGACTTTTGGGTTATTGTATAGTCAGGGTTATCCTGAACACAAATATATCAGTCTTTGTCAGAAATGATGGAGCAATGTGTTCCCACAGCAGCACAAGTTTCAGACATAGTCATTTCAACATACCTGTACAAATCCCCTAAATTGACAGAGTAAAAAAAATTATATTTTGAGTTGGTGTGTAGTCAGTTGTCCTGATCTCAAATATATCAGGCATTGCCAGAACTTTTGGAGCAAATGTGTTTTTACGTCAGCACCCCCAAGTTTTAGAAATTTGAAGGGACAAATGTGGGACTTTGACATTCTCTCTCTCTCTCTCTCTCTCCCTCTCTCCACACACACACACACACACACACACACACACACACACACACACACACACACACACACACACACACACAATTCTTATTATGGAGGAAGAAAATAAAAAACTCCACCCCCTCGTGCCAGTTTCAGCCGGTGTCTGCCATCTCTGAAAATGTGCTTTTATCACAGCTAAAAGTCCGCTATCGCATTCATGATTTTGCAAATACATGTAGTTTAGTTATTTATTAAATGAATAGATTAATTGAAAGACTCCTGTCAGGCAGAACAGTGACAATACTGAAGACAGAAACCCCTGATAATAATAATCCCCTCTTCATCATTTCAGCTGTAGTTTAGGGATGCACAGGAAGGATTTTTTTCCATCGATGCGATAACCGATAAATATCTGCTTCGACCGATAATAAGAGATATGATCACCTATTATAATTTCACGTTTGTATTTAAAAAAAATAAGTCCTAAATCTGTAGTTCATGCACACCTGTGTAAAGAAAAGTGAGCAAAGATGGATGATTTAATATTCCATAGCCCTGACCTAGCCAAATCTAACTGACATCACCATTGTGAACACAGAACAAAACACTTCTGATATAATATGATATGTTTTAGTAAAGTGTATCACTCAATACAACAAAATAAACAAAGGCTTTTATAGAACTGAAAGCCTATGACTGCTTATTCTGCAGATCAAACACAATGACAAAAGTTATTAAGTTATTTCGACTCTTAATGTCATGTTACTGGCAACTAACTGAGCTGTCTGTTTGAATTTTGCATTGGTGCCAGACTTTGGGGCCAGTTCTATTGAAGTGAATGGGGAGGGCATGGATACCATACCATCCGTGTTGTTTCAACTTTGATTGAAAAATGCTTCCACCAGATTAAAGAAAAGACATTATGTGATGTTGACTGTTTTTTTTTATGTAAATGTGCCTGTTTTTTTTCCTTATTATTGGTCTCCAAACAGATCATGGTTCTGTCCAGCAGCCACATATATCTGAACTCAAGCCCCTGTTTTGTCCAAAATAGAGCTAGAATAGTATCATGATGACCGAACAGGGCAACAGTTAACATCACATACAGTAATGTGTTTTCTTTAAGTTGGTCGAAGCATTTTTCAATCAAAGGCATGAAACGACACTGATATGATGGTTTATAGTGGGACTTACCCTCCCCTCCCCATTCACTAATTAGCGGGTTGTTTTTGGAGACTCCGACACAAACGCTGGACATTTCATTCCAGGTAAAGCATGAGGGTTTTTATATGGTTTATTACGCCAGCTCTGGGAGTATGAAGTGCTTTGACTGCGGGGATGTTTGGTCACAACAAGCGGTTTGCTTGCCGAGCAGGGAGGACACCACAGCTGACGTTCACTAGCCACAAGAGCTAATGTTAATGCTAAACATTTATCGGATCGATATATACAGTATAATTATGGTGCATCCCTAAGTTTTAGTTTTGTATTTTACATTTTCATCTTCGTCCAGGCATGTAAATTCTATCTTGCTTCTATCCAGGGAGTCGGTGATATCAGCAAATTTCAATATCCCCATAGGCTATAGCACATAGCCAATGTGTTTCAGGTTGGCGGGGGGTGTAATTCATTAATTATATGAGGTCTTAACGTAATGCTTTTCCTAGTGTGAATAGGATTTCGTAATAGAGATAAGAGACACCTAGTGAGAGTTTGGCGTTTTGGTTTTTGGCCAGTGGCTCCAGCTCAGTGACCGAGCAAACCAGTGTGTCATTTGGCTGCTCAGATACTGTAGACTCATACAGTTTGTTTCTGGCCAGCCTTATCTGTGTGCTGATATAGAGACTCATACAGTTTGTTTCTGGCCAGCCTTATCTGTGTGCTGATATAGAGACTCATACAGTTTGTTTCTGGCCAGCCTTATCTGTGTGCTGCTATAGACTCATACAGTTTGTTTCTGGCCAGCCTTATCTGTGTGCTGCTATAGAGACTCATACAGTTTGTTTCTGGCCAGCCTTATCTGTGTGCTGCTATAGAGACTCATACAGTTTGTTTCTGGCCAGCCTTATCTGTGTGCTGCTATAGAGACTCATACAGTTTGTTTCTGGCCAGCCTTATCTGTGTGCTGCTATAGAGACTCATACAGTTTGTTTCTGGCCAGCCTTATCTGTGTGCTGCTATAGAGACTCATACAGTTTGTTTCTGGCCAGCCTTATCTGTGTGCTGCTATAGAGACTCATACAGTTTGTTTCTGGCCAGCCTTATCTGTGTGCTGCTATAGAGACTCATACAGTTTGTTTCTGGCCAGCCTTATCTGTGTGCTGCTATAGAGACTCATACAGTTTGTTTCTGGCCAGCCTTATCTGTGTGCTGCTATAGAGACTCATACAGTTTGTTTCTGGCCAGCCTTATCTGTGTGCTGCTATAGAGACTCATACAGTTTGTTTCTGGCCAGCCTTATCTGTGTGCTGCTATAGAGACTCATACAGTTTGTTTCTGGCCAGCCTTATCTGTGTGCTGCTATAGAGACTCATACAGTTTGTTTCTGGCCAGCCTTATCTGTGTGCTGCTATAGAGACTCATACAGTTTGTTTCTGGCCAGCCTTATCTGTGTGCTGCTATAGAGACTCATACAGTTTGTTTCTGGCCAGCCTTATCTGTGTGCTGCTATAGAGACTCATACAGTTTGTTTCTGGCCAGCCTTATCTGTGTGCTGCTATAGAGACTCATACAGTTTGTTTCTGGCCAGCCTTATCTGTGTGCTGCTATAGAGACTCATACAGTTTGTTTCTGGCCAGCCTTATCTGTGTGCTGCTATAGACTCATACAGTTTGTTTCTGGCCAGCCTTATCTGTGTGCTGCTATAGACTCATACAGTTTGTTTCTGGCCAGCCTTATCTGTGTGCTGATATAGAGACTCATACAGTTTGTTTCTGGCCAGCCTTATCTGTGTGCTGATATAGAGACTCATACAGTTTGTTTCTGGCCAGCCTTATCTGTGTGCTGCTATAGAGACTCATACAGTTTGTTTCTGGCCAGCCTTATCTGTGTGCTGCTATAGAGCACCATTATTCAAAGTCAGGTCCTGGACCAGCGCCCCTGGTCCCAGGCATGTTGCTCAGCACTCGCTTGGCTGGTTAGCTGACAGAAGAACAGATTATTCTCTAAATGAGTAGGAATATATTATATTGTCCTTTTAGTCCTTCCTGTAGTAGCTGGGTGCGCTGGCTTTGTTTGTGATAGTTTGGCCACTATCACACTTCATTTGATTACTATCAAAATCAAACATGCACTACCATAGCTTTGTACCTTTGTTGACTTATTGTACTTGAAAGGAGATTGCATTTCATTTCACAGTGAGTACTGAGTACAGTATTTGTCGTCCATTGTAGCTGGGTAGTAAGCTCTCTTTGTGAGCATAAACATTGCAACACAGTCTCCAAAAGAATTGTGAAATAGAAATGTTTGTCCACAGCCAAAAATGTTTTTATATCACAATTTTGCCTCTAAAATTGTTTAATGGAAATGGGTGTTTTGAGAGGGGTGGGAGAGGTTAGGTTTAGGCGTGGGGGGTGGGAGAGGTTAGGGTAAGGGGTTAGGGTTAGGCATGGGGCGTGGGGGAGGGGTCCCCGACCGGTGGGGCCTCTTCGGGGGGTCAGAGACCCTGACCCACACCCAAAGGAACCCCGACCGCCTGACCCGTCCACCTCAGACCCTCTAACCCTAACCCAGACCCTAACCCTAAACCTAACAACAACAAAAAAAAGTTTCTATTTAACAATTTTAGAGCCCAAATTGTGAAACGTTTTTAAGCCGTGAACAAACCTTGAGACTGGGTTGAACATAGACGTGGGTTTGTATCTGATACAAATTCAGTTTTATAGGTGTTGGGCCAGCTTATCTGGCATGAGGTGATCCACCTTTTGGCGAGGTTATCTGGCTGGATTTATTGGCTGGCTGGATAGAAGCATCTATGGGGATTTGCAGGATAAAACCTGAGAAAGGGTGTGTGTGTGTGTGTGTGTGTGTGTGTGTGTGTGTGTGTGTGTGTGTGTGTGTGTGTGTGTGTGTGTGTGTGTGTGTGTGTGTGTGTGTGTGTGTGTGTGTGCGTGCGTGCGTGCGTGCGTGCGTGCGTGCGTGCGTGCGTGCGTGCGTGCGTGCGTGCGTGCGTGCGTGTGTGTGCGTGCATTCTCTCTGGCCATAGGTGGGCAGATACAACAGTGTTTTCATGGCTCAAGTTGGGATTGGACCTTACGAAGAGCACTTTGAAGTATCACATTAAAACTGTGGACATGACAGCTTAGTGAGTCTTTTGTAGGTTTGTCATCCACCAATAACTTATTGTGCATAATTATGTTTGTTGGTTGTTTGGCACAACAAAACAACTGGGAATTTTCCTGGCTGAAATGTTTCAGTGGATAGAGAGCCCTATGGCTTTCTCGCTGGGGATGGTTGGACTGGCTAAGAAAGGCCAGCTGGCTTACTCCTGGTTTGGACTTGAATTGACAGTGGAAATATGGTCCTGGGGACTGCCAGAGGAGAAAGGGGTTCTGGGAGAGATATCTACTGGCCAAGGTTGATGAGCAACACTCAACCATTCATGGATTAAATTCTATGGAATGGTAAAAGCACCCAGGTACTGTTGGATTGGAGTTTGGTTTTATCCGGCAGCAACCCAAAGACACAGCATTGTCATACAAGTTATAACTATGTTATGGGCACTTTACATCGCAGCTATGATACAAGTCCAGCATTGTGCAGGGCCCCGTGCAGTTCTTTTTTAAAGGTCAGCACATTGTAACAAAAGACTCCGCTGCTTGGCAAAACACTTTTGGAATTGAACAAATGCTCAATTCTTTATCCATGACTGATGAACTCTGGTATTTAGTTAAATGGTTATATTAAAGCTGGACATGTTCCAAGGAGAGAAAAGGTTTTAAGGGTGAATGTTATGTTTTGTTTTCTTCCACTGAACTAGTGTCGTACGTCGCATGTTTTTCCATTATGATTTGTTCAGTACAGTAAAAGCTTGCTGATTCATCAGCCTTATGTATCTGAGCAGGCTTTCAAAGGGTGCTGGCACTGGCAGGATTGTCATCACACAAGTGAGAGGTAAGGCAGTCATTGGTCAGTTTCAGCCACCAATTATAAATGCCCTGATAATGTAAACAGCTGATATTTTTCACTAGCTGTTTCTAAAGAGGCTGGTATAAAACATGTAGGGCCCTATCTTGACAAAAGCGCCAATTTAGCGCTTGCACGTCTTTAACGCCGGGCGCAGGTGCAAATTGGAGGCATGCCAAGTCATCATGCACTGCGCAAATGGGATTTGGGCGGTCTTAACCACCTGCATTATTCACAGGTGTGGCCTGGCAATGCCTGGGCATTACATCAATCAAACAATCAGATTCCCGTCTCGCAATACAGTTTGATGGATGCATGCTGTAATTTTCTCCATGCCTAATTTGGATATCTCACAACAACCATCACATCATATACAGGACATCACATTCTGCTGCTAAAATTGGGGAACAGCAGATTATTCAGTGAGGCAATCAACTATTATTCACTGAAAAACTTGTATCACATGTAAAGAGCCACAAACATGCTGCTGATATTGTTTCTGATACCCCCTCTCTCTCCGATCTCCCCAAAACCTCACGCATACACACACGTGCGCACGCACACGCACACGCACACACACACACACACACACACACACGCACACACACGCACACACACACACACACACACACACACACACACACACACACACTACCTGTTAAAAACATCTGTGATTTGCAGCTTTTAATTGATGCAATTCTGGTTCATTGGTTGACTGGAAAATAGAAACGTGTTTGCAACGGGGAAACAGGGACATTTGATTGACAATAATATTGCAAGTAGGCTACAATGTCCAAGTCTTCTTAGTTCATTTCACATGAACCCCTCTTTGTAGCCTATTTGTTCCTGTTTATTTTTCCAAAGGAAACCTGACAGGTCTGTTTGGGGATAATTCGTTTCGGTAGAATGTATTTATTTTCTCTATCACTGAGAGCGAGGGCGAGTGAGTGACATACCAGAGAGCGGGGGTTTGGAGAGAGAGGGAGATTAGAGCTGACAGATGAATGTAGGCTACTCAAAGGGGGGACATAATTGTAGACTAATATTATAGTAGGCTATTAATGATAGCATTGTTGATTAAATACGTGTGTGTGTGTGTGTGTGTGTGTGTGTGCGTGTGTGTGTGTGTGTGTGTGTGTGTGTGTGTGTGTGTGTGTGTGTGTGTGTGTGTGTGTGTATGCGTGTGTTTGTGTGTGTGTGTGTGTGTATGCGTGTGTGTGTGTGTGTGTGTGTGTGTGTGCTTGAGGTTTTGGGGAGAGGGAGAGAGAGGGGGTACAGAAACAATATCAGCAGCATGTTTGTGGCTCTTTACATGTGATAAGCTGACAGAATGGACTCGCTCACTGCATAATAATTTAAGGAAGACTCCTTAGACTGAGACTTGCAAGAATATAATTTTCTTTTATTTACCCTTAAAGTGCTCGGTGCTCATAGTGAAAATAAAAAAGCAAACGTTTCGGTCCTAGGACCTTCGTCAGTGCTTGGTATCTGATACCAAGCACTGACGAAGGTCCCAGGACCGAAACGTTTGATTTTTTATTTTCACTATGAGCACCGAGCACTTTAAGGGTAAATAAAAGAAAATTATATTCTTGCAAGTCTCAGTCTAAGGAGTCTTCCTTAAATTATTATGCAGTGAGCGAGTCCATTCTGTCAGCTTTCCTACATATTCTCTGGACCACCGCACCTGCAGCCAAACTAGAACAAGGGACAAACAAAGGCGCAACAGTTTTCTCCAAAGTCTTTACATGTGATACAAGTTTTTCAGTGAATAATAGTTGATTGCCTCACTGAATAATCTGCTGTTCCCCAATTTTAGCAGCAGAATTTGATGTCCTGGCATTTGTATTTTAATTGGACATCCATGCGTAATGACATATGATGACATATGATTTCCGCTGCACTGCACTGAGCAGCAGTGGATAATGGTGCGTTCACGCGCAGCAGGGTATTTTTGCGCTTTTCAGAGGTCTTAGCACAAAGAGTTGCACGCATAGGGATGATAGTAAATGTGAGGATTTAGTGCAGCCATGCCTAGTTTAGCATACGGCACACCCACAGCTGCGCTGAGGCGGAAAAACCTGCGCAAGAGTGCCTGCTATCACAGCCGGAGCGCAAAACGGCAGTCTGCGCTCATCCGACGATAGAAACGGTGTTATGCGAGCAAACCGGGGAACAAGCACAAAAAGCAGATAGCGCTTGACGACGATAGGGCCCGTAATGTTAAATAAGACTACTTAGTTACACTATTGTGAAATATAGTAGCTATGCGCACTCGATCCCCAGGCTCGCCCGCTGCGCGGGCTTGCTAGCTCGGCCACATAGGCAGCTCGGCCACTGCATGGCCTCGCCCACAGCTCGGCTGCTGCATGGCCTCGCCTGCTCTATTGGCATGCGCAGCGCCAACTTCGCATCACTTGATATCACAATTGCTCGAATGACCATCACTGATCACATCATGGAGTGCTCAAGTGACGTCACACAGCGCACAATTGCTCAACTTCAGCCTCGGCTGCTGCGTGGCCTCGCCTGCCCTATTGTATTTAATTGGCATGTGCAGCGCAGAATTGCTCAATTTCGCATCACTGATGATGTCACAATGCCTATGACATCATCATTGATGTCATTCGCTGATGACATCATCCAATGTGGGCCAAAATTGAAACAAACAAACAGAGCCCACTTAATCCCTTTTATATGAATGATCATGATGACTTGTGTCCTCAGTTCTCATAGTCTCCTCCATTGTTACTCCTACAAAAATATCCATGAAATTAAACTTGCCTGAGTTGAGTTCAGGGTTTATTTTCTGCTTGAAAACTGAAAACACAACAGTAAACTAAAGCTAAGTCTTAATTTTTGTTCTCTGGTTGCTGGCTGCGAGAAAGATTTACTCAAACAAGAATTACTCAGGTAAAAATGAATACCCCCTTTCTGTACAACACACTATGATTTCTCAAACTTTTTAATGCATGATAAAGCATGCATGAAGTAGATTTTCTTTTACAGAACAAATGTGAAGCGTAGACAAACAGATGCACATAATTTACCTGAACAGCGTACCTCCAGTTATCTCCTCGCACTCTTAATTATTCATCTCATTTGGCGAAAGCGCAGAGCGGCGCGGTGATGAAAATGTGTTGTTTATCACCACAAACAAGCTCATAACAATGCATGCCTTCATTTGCACACTATCATTTCTCTCACCATAGTTTTCTTCATTCATATTTCATCCCTGATTTCCTGACAACTTGAGAGCTTGTCAGTTGCATGAATGATTTATTGATAGGAACTGCCAGAGGTTTGTGGGAATAGTTGTTCACCTGTTGTGACCTCAAAGCTAACTGCCTTCGTAGGTTATTCAAATAATATGACCCATACAGTGCACATTAAAGGCAAGGGAATATGATCATCAATATTTAAATATCGATCATGTCTACACTGTGGGCGTTAATTTACACAGACTCGCATGCATTGTTCAGAGCTCTGCTTTATAAACATGGCAATCAATGGATTTTATAAGCTTTTTACAACACATCACCCTTGAATAATTCCCACGGTGAAACGGAGCCAGCATTGAACAAATGGAGCCACTTCAAGAATCTGTCTTTGTAAAACTCACAAATGGCTGATCAACATCCTTCAACAGAACCGTCTTTTATTGTACAATAACTCACAGTCTCATTGCCATGGATAAGAGGGTTTTACATAATGCCTCTTACTATTCATTCCAAGAACAAAGTGGAACCCCTCCTCGCGTCTTACTCCAAAATGTGCGCGCGAGCTTGTGATGAATGTGTAATTGACTTGATGAATGGCTTTCCCATTTGGCCAATCCATCAAAATACTGCCTGATTAAGCGTCCTCCGCGCCGCTGATTAAAACCGGCTCGGATCAGCTTCATTTAAACACAAGCACGGACCCGTCGTCTTTCAGAACCTGCTCACGCCCACCGATTATCTCCACGCAACGTGTGCTGATCAATGCACATAGAGGCCGGCTATTTGGGGGAGACTTGCTAGGCAACGTGGCGCGGAGGATCGGCCCAGTTTCAGCCGCAGACAATCAGTCATGCCAACAAAGGTAGAATAGGATGGATGTGGGGCGGAGGAGGAGACAGAGAGCGGAGGGGAGAGAGTTTGAGAGGTGAGAATGAGACGGGATGGGATTCAGAGTGAGAGAGAGAGAGAGAGAGGGAGAGATGGATAGAGAAAGGAAGACAGTACTAAAGAAAGTTTGATGGAGGAAAAAGCAGGGAGCAGAGATGAGGAAGAGGTGCTGGCAGAGAGGATGATGAACAGACAGATGGGGAATGAGAGAGGTCGATGAGGAAAGGCCCTGTGAATATGACACTCCTCTCCTCACCTCTGCTTTCCATTCGTCATATTCAACATGAGACGTTTCTATCTACACCTCTCTCTCTCTCTCTCTCTCTCTCTGTTGAAGGTGTGATGATGGCGTGATGGTGGCCAGGATCCTACCTTCACAGTTCCCTGTAAAGTTATGGCAGGAAAGAAATTACAACAGCTTCTAGAGTAGGGATGGAAATTCTAATACATTTCCTCGCCGACCGATCAGTCACATTAGCAATCAATTAGCCTAATCCAGTGATTCCCATACAAATGTATGTGCGTGCGTGCGTGTGTTGACAAGAGGGGGTTAATGGTACGTGGCACTCCAGATTCAGGTTTAAGGGAGCCCGGTGAGAAGAGGGGAAAAAAGAGGCCAACCCCAAACCGGCAGTTCAGTGAAAAATAAATTATGTATGGATTGACTTGTACGTTTGCGGATCAAACGTGTTTTCTCTGCGGTACAAAGTACATGCATGAGTGAGGGGGTACTATTGGCATGACAAAACAGCTCAAGGGGTACATAAAAAAAGTTTGCAAACCACAATGAATCGATTAATCATTATGTAAGTACACTATTTCGCAGAAACCCTTTCTGGAAGTTCACTAGCTGCTTGCTAATTGTCGTATTGGGGACGGGGGTCCGGCGAAAAAGAAGACAAAGACTGGACTATATGAAAAGAACACATCATGACACTATATGAGCCCACACCAGCTACACAGGTCACAGTGGTGCATGATTGATCACAGATAAACAGCTCCCACTTGCCTCTGTCCTTTCCTCTGCCATCAGTCTTTAGTTCATTCAACAACACTCTCATCATTAGGGCTGGGTATTGGTTCAAATTTCAAGAATCGATTCGATTCCGATTCACAAGGTCCCGAATCGATTAATCCCGATTCGATTCGATTCGGATTCGATTAATTTTAATATCGATTTGGTTAGTGATACTAAAACATGTTTTTTGAGCTGTAACCTGAATTACATGATTGTCCAGTTATGTAACACAGGGGTTCCCAACCTTTTTTGCGCCAAGGACCGGTAGATACATGGGGGAAAAAAGTTGTCAATTTTAATGGTTTTAGTTACACATATTTACTCACCAGGTGGTGACAAAGGGTAAATAACAGCCTTTTCATCTGTCAATAAAGACACTTTCACAATTATGCACAGTGATTTGATTTCAGCCTATATCATTTCTAAAAGTAGATATTAATGATCAAACATTTCCATTTATGTAGCCTACAGTATTTATGTTTTTGTTTAAACTACAAACATAAATAAACGTCAACTTGAAACTATGTTTCTTTCAACTACCACACACAGCCTATAATATTATAGCCTATGTTTATTTAAAAAAAAAAGAAAACGATTAAAAATCAGAGAATCTATTTTTTTAACCCAGCCCTACTCATCATACATGGACATACAGTTATGTTTGGCATTGAATGCTCTGTTCTTTACAGAAGATGCTCCTCCCTGAATAGGCCCAGCAGCAAGCTACGCCAAAGAGGGAGTGCAGCAAAATCCCCCATGGGGATACAAGATTCCAGATTAATTGAAAGCCATAGTGAGTAACAGAGGGAGCCTAAGCAAGACATGGAATACATGTTCAACTTTTTGAGCCATGCAGACTCTGAGCTAGAATACATGATTAGCCTTTGAGCCATGCAGACTCAGCTAGAAAGGTGGAGGCTGCAAAGCAATTGCCAGCAGCAGCGGTCTGAAGCAGCATAAGTGGAGCAAAGATCAGAGTGAGAGGAGGCCGTATTTAAACGGACCGCCTTATTGTGAGAATGGCTGTGATTGGTGAATGATGATCCAATCAGCGGTTGAGAGCTGGTTACAGCTACGGCTAGGGTATGACTTCCATGTCTCAAATGAACTAACACGTACAGCAACCATTTTAGGGCATCCTCCTCCCTCAGAGTATTTGCTATTGCGATGTATGTGTAATTCGGGGCCCTCAGGGGTCAAATGGACCCTCAGGGGCCTTCGTGGGCCTTCAGGTGCCAAAGGAACCCTCAGGGGCCTTTGTGGGCCAAAGGGGCCCTCAGGCGCACTCACGGGTCAAAGGGACCCTCAGGGTCCTTCTTGGGCCCTCAGGGGTCTTCAGCAGTCAAAGGGGGCCTCAGAGGCCAAACGGGCCGTCAGGGACCTTCGGGGGCCTCAGAGGCCAAAGGCGGCCTTCTGGGGCCAAAGGGGGCCCTCAGGGACCTTCGGGGCCATTTTGGCGTGAAATACTGTAATTTCAGCCTACTTACCCATGGTAGAAGCACAAAAATCAAAGGAAAATAAATGATTAAATCAAAAGCAAGTCAACGACAGACTGCGTTGTTTGTGTGTTGTGCTCTTTATATCCACCCCATTGTACACACAGTATCACGCAATCTCATAAATCCCACGCGATCTTGCATCCAGCTGCCAGGCAGTGGTCGGAAACGCTCTGCTTCTGAAACGTGTGCGGTGGGACATGCTGCCATGCGGAGGACGGAGCAAAGCCGCGGCGCAGCCAGAACGCTGCGCAGACGGACTTGGTGGGACCAATCAGTTAGACTGAGGAATGATAGTCAATACTCTGACCTAAAAAGGTTGCTGTAAACGCGAGGCTTCATGATCTAAACACAGATTCTGCTGTCCTAGTGGTTGAGTGGACTGAGGTTACTAGATATCTTTAATGATATTGGTTTGAATATGTTTCATGGCCATGGTTACATCTGACTGCCCTCCTTCCTCATTTATTACTGTCACTCTCAGTATGCTTAATAAAGCAGAAATGCCAGTTTAAAGTTTAGAGAGGGGCAATATTAAAAAGAAAAAATAATTAGTCAAACTTGAAACAACAAAATGAAAAGCAAGTAAAAATAGATTTTTTTAATGCAAATTCATTTCCTAATTATTCTTACTATTGCATTGCAACTTTTTAGTACGAAGGCAATTAGGCTACTCTATAACCAGCAGATTTATCCATTTGTCATAAAAACACTTAAAACTTGAAGATACTGTACACGTGAATGTAATTGTAATTACAACTTGAAAATACTGTACATATGAATGTAATTGTAATTCAAACTTGAAGATACTGTACACATGAATATAATTGTAATTAAAACTTGAAGATACTGTACACATGAATGTATTTTTAATTCAAACTTGAAGATACTGTACACGTGAATGTAATTTTAATTAAAACTTGAAGATACTGTACACGTGAATGTATTTTTAATTCAAACTTGAAGATACTGTACACGTGAATGTATTTTTAATTAAAACTTGAAGATACTGTACATGTGAATGTATTTTTAATTAAAACTTGAAGATACTGTACACGTGAATGTATTTTTAATTAAAACTTGAAGGTACTGTACACATTAATGTATTTTTAATTAAAACTTGAAGATACTGTACACATTAATGTATTTTTAATTAAAACTTGAAGGTACTGTACACATTAATGTATTTTTAAGTAAAACTTGAAGATACTGTACACGTGAATGTATTTTTAATTAAAACTTGAAGGTACTGTACATGTGAATGTATTTTTAATTAAAACTTGAAGGTACTGTACACATGAATGTATTTTAATTAAAACTTGAAGGTACTGTACACATGAATGTAATTGTAATTAAAACTTGAAGGTACTGTACACATGAATATAATTGTAATTAAAACTTGAATGTGTAATTGAATGTAATTGTGAATGACAGGGATGGGAGGATGTGCTTATCTCAATATGATTTGATACTGTACTGGCTTCACAATAAAGTTTAACTGTGCAGAATTACATGTCTGTTTATTTTGTTGTCTCATTTGTGATTACTACAGAAGAATAACATGCTATCATTTTGAATTTGTGATATATTGAACACACACACACACACACATATATATATATATATATCAAATGTATATATATAGTAGAGATGCGCGGATGAGCTTTTATGCCATCCTAATCCGCGTGTATGCATGAACCGTCCGCCCGCCATAAATCCGCGCAAATTATTTCATACTATTTATAGATCCGCACCCACCATGCACCCGACGCTATAAACGCTAGAAAATGCTAGAAAAGGAGTGAACTTACGGTTTCTGCTGCCATTGGTGCGATCGCTGCAGTCCAAGACTCCAAATAAACTTCCATGCTGTATTATGTCCAGCCCACCACTTGCCCTCATGTAGCTTACTCGGCTAACGCTATAGCTTTAAGTTTAGTTAACTTGATAGCCTCATTGTATGGGAAAATACGAACACGTCTTCTCTTCAAACACGTCTTCAGCGGAGACTCCTTATTGAGGATGACATCATTGACCATATATGGACGAAAAGTGGAGCCTACCGACCTAGCACATGGCTATTGTTTGGTTTACGGCCGTGGGTCCTTTGGGGAATCTACAATTGGCGACTAAGAATGTGCCTGACGAAAAATGTAGCTTAAAATACGTTCATAGACTAGAGAACGTAATTAATATTATTTTTCCTCATTAATGATACATTGTTTCAACCGCCCGCAACCCATCCGCTATTAATCAGAATGTTTATTTTTATGATCCGGCCCGCCCGCGGTTATAACTGCGGCCCGCGCATCACTAATATATAGCAAATGGTAAATAATAGTCATGTGAGTCTCATCAGTTAATGGATGTGATATTACAGAAGTCATTGATCTGTACAGTATTTGAGGAGGAAAACGTACAGTGCAAACAACACTTGGCTGAGATTTGGAGACGGTAATGGTAATGTTGAGATCCATCCCATGCAGAACAGATCATATCCACTACAAAGCGAGACGTTTTGACTTTGCCCAGATTTCACATAATTCATTCCCTTTGTGGTGCACTCCGCTCACCCAGCTTACTCTTCACAGCTTTGGAAATAATGAGAGCTTGGCTGGTCTGTGCATACACACGCATTAAGACTCAGACGAGTATGAGCAGTGAAAGCCAGGCCAGAGAAGCCGCTCATCTCTCTCCTCCCACCTCCCTTCAGCTTGAAGCCTCATTTTCTTGGCAGCCATTAGTCAAGTCTGTGTTCCCTTACCTGCTCTCAAAGTGTTGATCTCCCCTTATTCATCTGTCCAACTTCTCTCTTCCCAGCCCCTCCCACCCCCCATGTCCATCTCTCTCTCTCTCTCTCTCTCTCGCTCTCTACCCCTCTACCCCAAACCTCTCTCCCCCCCTCCCATCCCTCCCTCCTTCTCCAGAACATCAAACAGAATCCATTTCCCCTGGAGAGCTGGACTAGCCCCCATGTGCTACTCTTGATCTCTGTCCGAGCATCTCTGTTTGACAGCTTACAAATGAGCTTGACCCCTTGTCAACACACACACACACGCACGCACGCATGCGCACGCACACACACACACACACACACACACACACACACACACACACACACCTACACACACACACACACACTGAGTGAGAGAGGGTGCCTACCTAACCACTGCGACCTCTGTCATGAAACAGGACCTTTACTGATCTCTGTGCTTTCAGATACATCAACCTGTGTGTGTGTGTGTGTGTGTGTGTGTGTGTGTGTGTGTGTGTGTGTGTGTGTGTGTGTGTGTGTGTGTGTGTGTGGGCGGGCGCGTGTGTGTGTGTGTGTGTGTGTGCGTGTGCATGTGTGTCCCCTCCCCTGCACATGGATATCTCACCTATTACTGTCTGACCGCTCACCTATGCCGTCACCTCTGACGCAAGTGGTGGAATGAAAGGGGAGGGGCCTCTTTAAAACGTGCACGAATCGAAATGGAAACATGCATACAGTATGCACTGCCGCGCATACTTCACAGTTCACATCCAGCAGTCTCTGCTGCATACACACACACACACACACACACACACACACACACTGTATACAGTACACTCACACATAGCCAAGAGATCATTTTCCCTCTACACAGTATAATATCAGCGTATGTCTGTGCGTTTCCTGTCGCAGCACTTGAGCATTTGTACTGTAACTGTGCCATCGCCCCACTGCGCCTTCTGACTTTACCTTCACACACATGCCTTAACAGTTTCCAACGCACCAACGCATTTCTGCAGCAGATGAAAAATTCATGGGGAGCCCCGACGCAGCTCGCTCCCATTCATATTTATCTTTCCACTAACTATTGTGTTTGCCATGGGGGACGAGAAGAGGGCCACAGGGAGGGAAGGTCAGAACCCCAAATACAAGAGACTGACCGAAACAACATATCAGCTGCTATCCATGGTCAAAATAAGGGAAAATAAATTTACACAACATACTTTTTTTTTTTTTTTGTCTATTACAGGTGTCATTTATGTTAGTAAGGGACTATAACTTAGTAAGACTTTAGATTCTACTTATATGTATATCCACTTCGATATCCATAATGTGGCAATATTTTCATATTTTGAAATAAATAAATACATTTGTAATTTGATTATTAGTAATCAATGTAATGTAAGTAATGTGATATGATGAGCACATAAAGCCCAACATTGTCATTTTACACAGCCAGAAGAGGCTGATGAGCTCAGAAAATGGTAACATTTGAAGTTATTTCACAGTATTAAAATAACCAGCATCCCATATATCTAGTCTGATATATTATATATATCAAGATATATCAGATATATCATATATTATATAATATTATATGATGTATCGCCCAGCCCTATAGTATCAAAGCTACATGTGTTGTGGCTGGACAGCCTCACTACTGAATGAACCAATCACTTTCTTCAATCAAAGCAGAGTATCATTACCATGAGAGGTTTAAACTGACCACTTCAACTCTGTTACACACACTCAAATTGTTTCAGTAAGGTATCAGAGGCTATTATACTGTCGAACCCACCCCATACAAACCCACTTGCTACAGAAACTGCAATCTCAGTCTTCCTCTGTATGAGGAAGACTGCCCGGAGCCCCTTGGCATAGTGTGGTTGCGGCCCTATGCTCCACTTAGGAGCCTTCAAGATTCAAGATTCAAGATTCAAGATTTTTATTACGTAGTATCACGTGTGAAATTCTTGTGCTGTGGACTCCGTTTACAACATAGTACAAATATAACAGGGCCTACCGAGAATAATCAGAAAAAGTCACTATCTTTCTTCCATTATTATCCACAAACTCGTCCTTTATGGTTAGCAAGATTGTTAGTATTGAAACTATATACCTGAAACAGATCTAAATATCTAAATATCATGTTTCTCGATTCAATTTTCAGACCGTTTTAACCATGATGTATTCTGTGTAGGTTATTGACCAGAAAAACGTCAATTTCATACATTGTTATTTCCGGCTGCAAAACTACAAAATGTAGAATCAGTCAAGAAGTTGTAATACTGTACTTTATGAAAGGAACTGGGTATACTGTGAGCATGTTTGTTGTTGTTGTTGTTGTAGTTGTTTTTCACTCGAAATATGAAAACAAATATTGTGGTGAACAACACACATTGATGCTATTTGATCAATACATAGTACCTCCAAAATGTCATTTTTTTAAGGATTCAGAAAAATAATTTCAGAGAAATTACTGTGTGCACTTTTGAAATGACAGTATGTTATGGGCTTCATGCTGTCATACTGAAATGACAGAAATAACGGTCTGAAAACCTTCAGCTGGAGTAAAGAAAGAAAAGTAGAAAACAGTAAAGAGTGAGCAGGTTTTAGTGCCAGCAGCTGGTGGCCCTATAGGTAGACACATGGACTGTGCTCTGCTTGTATTCACCAACACACCAATCTATTCCGAGGAGCGGCTTTCAGGGCTGCATGCAGATAATGAATGGTGTTATTTACTGAGGGGAGGCCACTGTGGAGCAGAGAGGGAGAGAGCAGAGATGACTGGGAGGCAAGCAGCTGTGTGTGTGTGTGTGTGTGTGTGTGTGTGTGTGTGTGTGTGTGTGTGTGTGTGTGTGTGTGTGTGTGTGTGTGTGTGTGTGTGTGTGTGTGTGTGTGTGTGTGTGTGTGTGTCTGTGTGTGTGTGTGTGTGTGTGTGTGTGTGTGTGTGTGTGTGTGTGTGTGTGTGTGTGTGTAGCACAGTGGCCCTGAGCTAAACTAGCCCATCCTGCTTCTGCCAGGCGGACTCTTCACTCACTCCTACACTATCTCTCTCTCTCACACACACACACACACACACACACACACACACACACACACACACACACGCACACGCACACACACACACACACACACACACACACACACACACACACACATGCACGTTCCAACCAACCCACCCACCCGCACACGCACACACACACACCTACACAGCATCTGTCCTCTGCTAGCTGAAGCAGCCTGTGTGGTGCTAGTGATGAGAGGTTCCAGTAGCGATTTGGGTAAACTGACAGCAGCAACACCGCTAAGTGTGTGTGTGTGTGTGTGTGTGTTTACTTTGTACTTCCATTGTGTACCCATGCTCCTGTATTTGAGTATTCTGCATGTTCTTCTATAGCTTGTGTCCTATACCCGTGTGTGTGTGTCCTGACAGGTCTGTGTTCTCATGTGTGCAGGCCTGTGTGTGTGTGTGTGTGTGTGTGTGTGTGTGTGTGTGTGTGTGTGTGTGTGTGTGTGTTTGTTTGTATGTATTGTGTTCATGTGTGCCCATGATTCAGTCTGTATACATGTACCTATGCTTATACATTTATCTGTATGCCCATCTGTGTGTGTGTGTGTGTGTGTGTGTGTGTGTGTGTGTGTGTGTGTGTGTGTGTGTGTGTGTGTGTGTGTGTGTGTGTGTGTGTGTGTGTGTGTGTGTGTGTGTGTGTGTAGTCATGATTCTGCCTATTAGGTCTGATAAAAACCATACTGATCATGTGACCTCACATATCAGTCAGTATGTTAAAATCACATATTTGGTGATTTGAACATAGATTGGGCTAACAAGACGGAGAGAGAGAAACTTAAAATGGTAATGGTTAAACTGGACTTCTGCCAGAGAGTCACTGGTCCTACCACCAGGGGCGGTTCTAGGCCTTTTTTGGGTGGGCTTTAGCCCACCCAAAAATAGTCTCAGCCCACCCAAAAAAAAAAAAAAAAAATTTTTTTTTTTTTTTCTCTCCAAATCCATGGTGGTCATTAGTAGCAGTTTCTGTTAAAATTATCTTTATTTATTATTTATTTTTGCTTTAAAACTATTTTTTAATTTTCTGCTTAACTCATTGAGTGCCAGCCACTTTTGGAGAACGGACGCTCCCAGTGCCAGAGTTTCAGAGCGTTTTCAGTGATTTCTCGAGGCCCACAGAATATTGTGTGATATTACTATGTAAACACCGAACACGCACAAAGAACGAGGAGACTCTATTGTATCATCAGCAAAAAAAAGTTTATTGATACCATTTTCCGTTCTTTAGTTATGACCCGGAGAAGATAGGTTGTTTTCAGCAAAAACAGGCGTTTCAAATTAGAAGCTGAGATATTCAGCCTTTTGTGAAATGAAGCATTTCAAGCACATTCACTGACTCTGAAGCTAATATTTCCTGACCTGAAACATCTGAACAGCACCCACACACCCCTCAACTCCAAACTCCTCCTCCGTGGGAGTGTCTCTGGTGGCTCTGCTCGCTCTGCTGGCTGCTGCGTGTGTCAGGCGAGTCTCTGCTGCCTGCTATGGCAGGCTCTGCTGCCTTACGGATCCACGTTCGGATGGCGGCCGCTCGTCGGGGGAGTCTGGATCGGGCTCGCGTTCGTCTGTGTTTCTGGGGTTTCGGTTGTGAGCTGGGATGAAGCTGCGTCCGATTATAGGCTTTCTGCTGCGCGTTTCAAAGTGCGCTGCACCCAGTCTATTTTCGGAGCGCTCAGCCTTGTGCGCCGGCTCCCAGCGCGACACTGAAAAGCCAAACCATTCTCATGAGAATGGTTTGGCTTTGGTTTTATTTTCTGGTGGCTAATCGTGTGGAGAAACGATGCAGCAGAGACAGAGGGGCTCATTTGTGGGAGCGGATTGACTGCTGTTCGCAGCTAACATTGGCTCCAGGCAGCCAGAGCAATCTGTGCCGCTCTGGCTCATGCATCGGTTTCTCTTTCATCACGGGGCTTTTTCTGCTTTTTTTCCTCAACTTTCTCTAATCTGGAGAGCACTGTCGCCACCTAATGGGTCCATAAAATAGGTTATACACCTTCAATAGCTACAATATTTTTACAGAAGATGCACGAGGCTTTGATCCACGTCCCACCGTCAAAAAACGCAATTGACGACTTTAGTCGTCTTTGGCACTCTACGTTACTATTCGAATTGACGACTATACTCGTCCTTGGCACTCAATGAGTTAAAGTTCATGAAAAAAAGTGGCATTCTTGTTTTTCCCCACAATAATTTCATAATACCATTTGTAATGCCACCGTTGTAGTGCTGTTGTTCAAAATTAAAGTACATTTTCTCAGATTTATTGGTGTCTTTCTAGTCACACAATTTAATAGTCAGTGTTTCCCATACACTGATCTATTTGTGGTGGTACACCCTATATAGATTTTGACCCCCACAAATACTGCCACATATTAATTTCAACTAGTTGACTGCAAACTCCTGCTTTAGTGCTTACAGTATATTATTATCTTGTCGGAATTTTATTCCAGCCAATAAGTTAGGAAGTTCCATTTTGATTTAATTTTACTTTTGTTTTGCCTACAAAGCAAAATGTTACTTTACTTGAAACTCCCCTGAAGTGATTTTGGTATTATGTATGCAAGCATAATTCTACCATAAGTAACCTGTATGCAGAATATATATAGTATATATAGGGAAACAATTATTTTTTCATTGCTGTAAAACCACAGAACGGTAAAGAAGATATTGATGTGTATAGTTCTTCATAGATCTAGTCTCTTCATTTTGATCTCAAAGTGCACCAGCTTGATCCATTTTTACTTGAAACTGTACAAAATTTTCTTCCGGGGGGGCATGCCCCCGGACCCCCCTAGGGGTTCAAAGGTCTGATGCTAAAACCGCCCCTGCCTACCACTAAATCTACTCAAACACTAATTGACCTGATCTTCTCCAATAAGGAAGAAAGAAGAACAAAGGTGCACTATTTTAACAGGCTTCTCTGATCACAACATGATCCTGGCTGTGAGGAAGCTGTCTAAAAAATGCTTCTCTGACAGCAATACATTTAATTAACATTTTCAGGGAATACCCAAGTGTGATTTGGAATATCTGGAAAATGACTTAGAGGGGTGCATTGGGGCAACGTGCGGAATGACAACGATTCCAATACATGTTGTAATGAGTTCATGAGTATGGTGGACAGTGTAGGAAATAAAAACAAAATATTTTGGGAGCAACTTTTGCCCCCACTGTCTAAAAACTAAGGGCATTTTACACAATTGTGGTCGCACTTTAAAAAATAGTAACTAGTGCATACATTTGCTAAAGCATATAGTGTGAACAACAGCGCTGTTTTGGTGAGTGTGTTCTTTGTCGCCGTCTTCTGGCAACCAGGTTGCAGGTGCTGAGTGTCTGTTAGAGATGGAAATTAAATTAATTGAATGAAAATGAAATTATCAAAATATTGGGGGTAATTTTTGCGCCTGGATCATGGTTTTTAGGGACATTCTGAGATTTCTTGGGGGCATTTTTCCCCTTGCCCCTGGCTAAATTCCTACACTGATGGTGGATGCGATTGTCGCCAAGTTTATCAAAACGTGCAAGTGCTCTAACAGAAAACAATCTCTACCATGGCTAAATGTGGCAATCCGTAAACTTATGAAACAAAGAGCACTCAAAACTGCTCTAAAAACTTCTCTGAGCAGCACTGACATGGCCCTGTATAAGCAACCCGATCTCCAGAAAAATTGTAAAACCTACCCTAACCCTAAAATCTCAGAACGTTACCATTTTACAATTTTGGAGCCGAAATTGTAACATAGCAACGTTGGTCCAAAACGTTGCTATTTTACAATTGTCTGTGAGACTGTGTTGGTATAAGGGACTAAGGCATCGGGTTACTAAAGACTTAAGAAATGCTAAAGTGGACTACATCTCTGCGATTACAGAAGCAAGAGGAAACGCAATCTGGAAACATTTAAATAATCTGACTAATCCACGTAAAAAAGAGATAATAAGTTAACTAAAAGTCGATAATAAATTGATCTCTGAAAGCAAACAAATCGCATAGGAACAATTTCAAACAAACCAGTAGGCCTAGTCTGGCCAATCTGGATAATGATTTTCGATTCGCATGAATCTGTCGGCATGGTTGAAGAAAATCTGGATAATAGCGTTCCTACTGTAGGAAGTTGCGAAATAATGCTGTCAAACAGCTCATCTGTTAGCTTCATGTTTCCTTTGTAGTGCTGTTGCTAGTTGGACTGTAAACACACAGGAAGAACCGGATACAGCGGCCGGTCAGTAACATTAGCTTAAAGGAGCCTCAGCTTTGTGTTTATAAAATTATGACTTTTTGAAACAGTTAGATTCCCAGGTTCCAGTGAAGCATGCTCAAACACAACATCAGCATCGGTCTTGTTTACCCCGTCGGAGAAACACTAGACAACATGACAGCGCTGTTGCCCTCTAGAGGTCAGACCTTGAGTCACATGGCACAAAATGATCACAAAACCAGTCACAAGCCAATATAAGAAAAAAAAATACATACCAACCCATATCCATATATTATTTGGAAGAATATCCAAATAAATGAATACTCGGGTCCAGTCCTACTACTGTGTGTGTGTGCTTGTACTACTGACAGCAGCAACACTGCTGTGTAGCCTGTGTGTGTGTGTGTGTGTGTGTGTGTGTGTGTGTGTGTGTGTGTGTGTGTGTGTGTGTGTGTGTGTGTGTGTGTGTGTGCGTGCGTGCGTGCGTGCGTGCAAGCGTGCATGTGTGCGCGCGTGTGTGTTGCACCCACATCCACATCCAAACAGGACCTTTGCTGATCTCTGTGCGTGCGTGCGTGTGTTCCAACAGCAGTTTGGTTTGGGGCTGACAAGTGAAACCTCAGAGCCCCAGAGCATCTCTTCTGTAATATCACAGCTGGAATGGAGGATGCGGGGCAGCACTGTACAGTGGAGCAGTTTAGCTGTGTTTACCTCCATTGCATACCTCAGATATCAGACTGTCAGCGTCCGTGTGTGTGTGTGTGTGTGTGTGTGTGTGTGTGTGTGTGTGTGTGTGTGTGTGTGTGTGTGTGTGTGTTTGCGTGCGTGTGTGTTGGGGGGTCTGTCAGGTTAGAATGTACTCATTCATGTCGATTTTACAGTTCGCTAAAGTTGTGGCTCTTTGTCGGTTGTGCAGTCCACATGCAAAAATCAGGCTATCGGAGTTAAGGCCTATATGTCCACCAGCTGCCTGAACAGACCCACACACATGTCATCTTGTCAGACGCATGCGGGATCTGACGAAAAATAGAACAGGTGCCTATTTTTGCTGTACCGAATATGATGCCCACCTATTAAGATGGGCGAGAGTCTGTTTCAGCAGTGGTACCGGAGCCCCACAGAGCCATACCGCAGTCTGGTGGACATTGAGCTTTAGACAGTGTGTGTGTCTGGAGTGAAGGCTATAGCTATTACAATCTGGGAACCCATCGGTTAAACAAAAAATATTTGTTCTCTCTCTAACCTCTGGGGGCAGGAGCCCCGTTTCAATGTGGTGTAACAGGAACTCAAGAGGCGCCGTCGGCAGCGGAAGAAAACCCCTTTCTGCTCCCTGCAAGCTCTGCCATTGGCTCCAACAGACCGGCTCTGCCCATTAATGGATTTATTTTCCGCTCCCTGCGTGTCGCTCTCAAATCCGTCTGTCGCTATGAAACAACACATTGAGTGCCAAGGACGTCTGTGGACGTCCTAAAAAAAAGTAACGAGAAGTGCCAAGGACGTCTGTGGACGTCCCAATATCGTAATTCATATTATTCCATAATTCTGCTGTTTAAGGTCGTACCCAGCCAGTGAGCATGAATCCCTTCAAGGGATCACACGGCGCCACCTTAAAAATCTACACGGCGGCTGCGCCACCTTAAAACCTTGGCGCTCAGATCCTTTACTTTGTGCAGGAGAAAGCCGTGATCAAAGAGAACCCGATGCATGCTGCAGCCAGAGCCATATAGATTGCTCTGTCTGCAGCTGACAGTTGGCTGCGATCCGCGCCCACAACTGAGCTCCTCTGCCTCTGTCTATCTGTCTGCATATAGTTTCTCCACACGATTACCCGCCAGAAAGGCAGCACCCGACGCCGAACGGCCAAACCTTTTCCTGCAGTCCCGTTTGGCATTTCCTTGTCACGCTGGGATCCGCCCGGGAGCCGCCGTCAGCCGCCCGGCGCAAAAACGGAGGCTCCGAAAATAGACTGTGTGCGTGTGGGGAGGAGTTTGCAGCTCAGGGGGGGAGAGGGGGGGAGAGGGGGGTGGGGCACGCAGGCTGCACAGAACTACACCATGTCACTACATCAGAAAATATTAGCTAGAGTAATAATAATCATGAGTGCAAAAAGTATTCATAAAAGTGACTTTATCTTGAAAAGTAAAAAAAGACAGCAGAAAACCCTTGAAAGTGCTCTTCTTTCAGAGGCTGTCATTTCATAATGGAACTGTCTAGAAACAAAATTTCTTCTTTGAAAGAAGCAGGAGTGTCCAATGTTTCATTAGAGTCCAGCCCTGTCCATATAGCCCTAATAGAAAAAATTCTATAGCTGTTTTCAACTGAATGGAAGTGAATCTGGCACAGGCTCCAGACAATTTTACTGAAGCGCTGTGGCACTCAATGTGATAACAACAATAACAGCTATACGCTGAAAATGGTTAAGTATAGACTACACACCGGTCATGTTCACTTCATTTTTGATCGGGTAAAGCGCAGCATGTGTGCGAGCGCTGTTACACTCCTTTTCACAGAGCTTGCCGACAGATTTTCGATGCAAGTCGAAAGTCTGTCTCGAGAGATTATAGCTATTGTAACTTTAAATTCTTGTAACTTCAATTTCTATATGCCATTCATGTCATGAGATCTATTGAAAGCACATTCAGTAACTCTAATCATACATTAACGGGGTTTCACAACACAGTTTGCTTGGGACAATGTAATCCTTGTAACTATGTTTGAGGAAGTCGACTGTAACTCTTACTCCATATAGGTGTAGAATATGCAACTGACAAATATAATATCCAATGATCATAGATCGAGAATCTCCGCTACAATTCCTGTCTTGCCTGACTACTTGTTTCTGTTGGAAATGGGTTGGCTTTTAGAACGCAGGGGTACATGTGGACTCATTGTATCTCATGTGTAAAGCATTGAGTATCAATACTATTCTTACCTTTCCTCATTTTTGGGAGACTGTTTTTTTTTCATCCAAGCGCATCAAACAGATCCTCCTTGACCTTGTGTTCTGTCCACAGTAATTGCCATGTCTATAGCAGCCTCTGACGTCAGGCATAATAACTGTTCTCTTTCCCACTCACATATAGGGGGGATAATGAGGATGAATCATATTTATGACCAAGTACTCCGGATATGAACAGCTCCCAGGTTCTAGTGTATTTTTAGAGCCCTTAGCTGGCCAGACCTGTCTGATTGCAGCAAAACTGACAATGTCCCTCTCTGTCTCACTCTCTCTCTCTCTGTCTAAATTATGATATATTTTCTTAACCTCTGCCTTACTCTCCTTGCTCTGTCGCTGCTCCAACTGTCTCCGTCTCTGTCCGGCTGTGTCTGTCTCATTCTGTCATTGTCATTTTTCACATGTCCCTCTCCCACTCCACCTCTAGCTCTCATTCCCTCTGTCATTCCCTCCTTTGTGCTTCACCTCTGGTGTTCCTCCTCTCCTATAGTTTTTTCTCATCTCCCAGCAGCCTCCTCTACTCATCTAGTTTTACATTCACAAAGAATGTACGGGAGAGAGAGAGAGAGAGAGGGAGGGAGAGAGAGGGAGGGAGAGAGTGTTCCTGACAGTCATGCTGTATACATTGTATACATCATGGTCATCATGAACAGATAACTGAAACCATGTCTCACACGTTACATGGTTGCCATGCATACAAAGGGCTTTACGCATGATAGAATAGTGGATTTGATATTTAAAAAATCACCTCTATTTTCAGATCTTCTATTTCGCTTTATAAACATTCCATGTGAAGCCGAGCATGTTCAGTCTGTGTAGTGACGACTCAGATGTGTTCTCAAATATTCCAGCTAACAGATCCTGATGATGTTGATGTTGTTGATGAGAGGTGTTTGTTCTAGAGGTTGTCTGTATCTTTGACCACAGCCTGGAGGAAACCTTTCTAACCAAGACGCTAAAATATTAGGGCTGTCAGCGTTAATCGCGATGCGATTAAGGGCCGACCATAACGCGTTATTATTATTTCTTTAATCGCGTTAATCGCATGCCGCTATTTTGTCCCTTCGTCGCACCCGTACTTGTAGTCAAGCCGTTCGCAGCTGTTTCCTGTGTGTGCAGGCATGGAAGAGAAAGACAGCAATACGCTTCTAAATGGCTTGTTTTACTTTAAAAAAAACTCCCCAAATGGCACAGTGGACAAGTCAAGAGCAGTCGTTTGAACCCTTGTGTAAAACGGAAATAAAATATCACCGAAGTACATTGAGTTTGAGCTAAAAGCTAAGCATACCGGAGCAGCTAGAGGCCAGCTAGCATCCAGCTAGCTAGCGCGAGACTCATCACTCATTCTTCCTTCAGAGTCTCGGATGCGCGGGTCCTCTAACCACTGGGAGGTCGGCTCCAATGGCTTCATGCGATATACACGTTATCAATACACAGTTTCCAATACTGAGCCATTATTCACATGGAAGTGCCAAAGTTTTTAGCTCAGACACAGCCTTCTTCGGCTGTTTCATTTTGGGTTTCGACTGCTCCACAGCGCCGCCGGCGGAAGTATCGGTTCTGGAGCGTATACTGCACTGTTTACAATTGTGCATTTATTTTCTATTCATATATTTTGTAGACATTGTTACCTCCTGTCTACGTTGCACTTCTATTGAATTGAAAATAAATCTAAAATTCACAAAGTACATTTATTTGCATTCATTTGATTCCCAATCACGAGACACTGGTAATAATGATTAATATCTAATAAAAAATGCTTTGAAATGCAAAAAATTGGATTTTAAACATGCGATACAAAGATGCGATTAATCGCGATTAACTATAGTTAATCGAAAGATTAATCGCGATTAAGAAAATTAATCGTTTGACAGCCCTATAAAATATCAACAACTGGAGCCAACTGGAGCTCTTAGAAAATTGTGAAATAGTAACATTGGTCCACTCCACACAGCCAAAAACGTTTCTATTTCACAATTTCGGCTCTAAAATTGTTAAGTGGAAAAGTTTTTTTTTCAATGGTAGTTTTTACAGGGGTGGGAGTTTTGAGAGGGGTGGGAGAGGTTAGGGTAAGGCATGGGGCCCCTTCGGGGGTTAGGGTTACCCCCGTCTCGACCACCTCAGACCCCCTAAACCCTGTGGTATTATATTATTATATTATATATTATATTATATCTATATTATTATATAGTATATAATATTGTATGGTAATGATTAGGGGTGTCACGATACACTCAGTTCACGATACGATACGTATCACGATACTGGGTTCACGATAACGATACGATACGATACGATTTTAACAATATTTTCTTAAACTTGAATAATGACAATATATGACTGGAAAAGTAGTATTTTATTTGAAATGCACAAATACAAACCATGCTGTTGTGGGAAATTGTTATTACAATAACAACTAGAAAAAACATGAGATTGGAGATAAGGCTTATCTTCAAATAGAATGAGTTACACCGTCACTTAGATTTACTTTGAACTAAAAGGTTTCTCAGCAGTATAAATTCTCATTATGCATCTTCAGTTTTTCTTCAAACTCAAACAACAAGACTTTTCTTAGTCTATTTTTTATGCATCTTCAGTTTTTCCTGTCAAGTAAACAGTTTTGCCAGAAACTCAATTGAATGGTTTCTCTCCTGTATAACTTCTCATGTGTCTCTTCAGAGACTTGTTCAACTGAACTACTTTCCACACATTGAACTTCAACAAACAAAGACGTTTCTTTGTCTATTTTTGAAAAAAAAAAAAAAAAAAAAAAATTTTTTTTTTTTTTTTTTTTTTTCACGATATGAGATTTCATCTCAACGATACATATCGTGACGTTTTACTATCGCGAAATTTCGTGGGACGATATATTGTGACACCCCTAGTAATGATATGTAATGCTATAGTATATTATAAAATATTGTCCAGTATAGGTTCATGTAGGATGGATTTGATGGTAGCCAAGGTGACTGAGGTGGGGGGCGACCTGTTGTCGGCCAGCCAGTAACTGAGCCGGTGTCTCACTCGACCCTATATGTCAATAGATCTTATAGTATTTTATTTATTTTATTTATTTTATTTATTTTATTTGATTTTTTTTTTTAAAGTATGTTTTTATTAGGATTTGATGGGTTTATTTTTTAATAGCACAAATTGTCTTTTATCTTATTTTATGCTTATTTTTATTGGTTATTCACTGTGCCCCACTTTCCCATATCATTCTCCCCCCTGCGTGGCAGGCACACCCACGCATTACCCTCAGACTCTGACAAGTGCTTGTGGCACTCACACTATCACACACTTACACACATCCAGACATACACACAACAGTACACATTTTATAACAGTCATCATGAGGACCGCAATGGAAATAAGCTGTCAGCTTTATTGCGTTTTTATCCTTTTGATAATGGTGGGCCTGTGTATGTATATATGTATATTGTATATACTGTGTATTCATTATCAATAAAGAACTCAATCAATCAAAAATCAATCCTAACCCAGACACTAACCCTAATGAAAAACCCACCAAAAGTAAGGTTTCCATTTAACAATTTTTGAGATGAAATTGTGAAATAGAAACGTTTTTAGGCCGTGGTCAAACGTTTCTATTAAAAAATATATATAGACTGGGCTGCTGGAGCAGACCATTTCACAGCTGCTACAGGTGTAAACTTTTAGTTTTCATATTGGTAGCCTAGGTCATGTCCAATGGTTGTGAGAGGCCTTCTGGTCTCCTTAAGAGAAGGGCCAAGCAGTTAGAAAGGTATAGTTCAATATTGTATTGTATTGTTATCTTTTTGTGTATGCATTCATGTGCTCGCCAATTAGGCACTCATGTAACTGACACCCCATTTACACCTGGTTTTTAAATGTGACCTGTATCCAGATAAGTTATCTGGATGTTATCTGGATGAGGAAAAATGCATGCTAATGCAAGGTGTAAATGCATCATGATCAGGATGTGATCAGAACTTCCTGACCACATCTGGAGGTAGTCTGGCTCACATACTGTTCAGATATTTTACACCCCATTCACACCTGGTTTTTAAATGTGACCATTATCCAGATAACCGGATACAGACTATACTGTACACTATACACTATACTATACAGACTGACTCCCAACATCTGATTGCATTATTAGTGTTTATGTCCTTTGTACTTTGTATCCATGTGGACATACAGTAAATAAACCATTTAAGTGTGTGTGTGTGTGTGTGTGTGTGTGTGTGTGTGTGTGTGTGTGTGTGTGTGTGTGTGTGTGTGTGTGTGTGTGTGTGTGTGTGTGTGAGAGAGAGAGTTATATCTAATCATATTCATCTAATCAAAGCAATATTTTACATTTGCCAATGGAATGTGAGCTTTTTTTTTATCCAATGAAAAGAAAGCTACTATGGTTTCCATCACAATGCAGCAGCGATTCCGTGGTGTAGCACAGCTGGAATGTGGAAACAAAGTTATGAAATCTGGTGAAGATACAGGCCAGTGGGAGAGGAGTAGAAAACGGGGTATGGTTTGGATAAACGGCTGGAGATGGGAAGTCGTTTGACACTTAATTGGTGTGACCAATTAAGGGAACCAGGTGTTTGTTCTGCACTGTGTTCAACCAGCAGAAAGTGCTCTTTCCACATGAGGTAAATCCCAGACAGAACATCGCTATGCATGCACTCCCATATCTGACCACACGGTCCACACTGACCACACAGACAGTTACAGCTGCTGCTCCAGCTGCAGCAGCAATGACAGATCTGAACCTGATCTGTCTTTCACAATTTACCATCGTCATTCAGCATAAAAATGTGACATTGCTTTGGCTGCTCTACAGAGCCCCAGGGGTCACCTGGTACTGTAAGAACAAATGATTTATGTGGTGGAAATCAATACGGGCACCGATTGGTAAACCGCACACGGCTCCATGTGCACATAATAATCAACCATGCCATGGATTAGTAAAACGTGCCCTTGAATTAGTAATCAGTGCATAATACGGATTTGTAATATCATCTCAAACAGGGACACCACAGCGGCCCACCGAGTTGCATATAAAATGTAATTAACATGCTTTTTCTACAAACATGATTTATAGGGAGTAAATGGGTTTCATATTGTCACCAGATTGTCACCATCGGATCATAAATTAGACCTACTGATATGATTAATCAATGGTTATGGTTCACATATGGTGTAGTCTAGGTGGCTAATGTCTATTACAGTTCACTATTATGCCAAGCAGTGTGTAATGGCTCTGGCCCACTGTATAAAGGCTTCAAAGTCCCTTTTTGAAGTTATCAATGCAGATATTGTAAATCACTGTGCATGGTTTACTAATCCGTGGGCACAGTTTAGGATTAAATGGTAAGAAAACCATGCCCACTGGTTTATGCCTCTTTTTGAGCCATGTTACAGTTATCTGTATTGCACTATAATTCACCTTATTATTTGCCCATATAAGGTCATAAGTCATTTTGTAATCGTTCTTCCGTTTTAGACGCGGAAATAGATTACTCCCACCTTTATCATTTTTAGACTTGCCAAAAAGCTGTTTTCAAGCAAAAAAACAAACTGTTATGAAGTTTTAATATTTTTTCGGATGAGAATGTAACATTCCAAATACAGTATGTGAGCAGCGAAATACAGAATACGAGCAGCGAGGAGCGCTGGCTGTGTGACCGGTCGGACTAGCTAGTATCTGTTAACCCCTACTGTAGGCTACTGGCAGTGAGAAAACACTGTCGACGTGCTTTTGTAAATAACGTTAAATGCCGACCAGGTACAGCCATCAGCTCCTCGCAGCAGTAACGCTACGAGCATTTCTGAAGTTGGCCGCAGTGTAGCTGCTGAATGTTGCCAAACTTCATTCATAGTTGACAGTTTATCGATGTTTACCGGCCGGGCTAACGCTGAACCGGAAGAACAAATACAATTGCGTCTTACACGGAAGAGTAAAAAGTGGGCGTGGCAACATAACTGCTGCGTGTTGAATATTCATTCATGCAGCACCGAAATGTGTCAATTTCTTATGTTTCCTTTTTATCGGACTAGTTTCGTAGAGAAATAGAGAAACAAATGATGCGATGGTCCAGCCCCCCCCAAACCCCAGCTCCGCCCCCATCCGTCAAGAACATTTCAGGCTCAGATCTTTTACTTTTTTTTTGCTTTAAGCCCTGGCTTCATCTCCCAAAGTCATCCTAATTAGTGTTTAAAGCTCCCACTCCCCACGGCGAGGTCATCTGTGCCTGCTCACCGCCGCTGCCTTGTCGTCGCCGTGCCAACTCTAATCAAAGGGCCCTATCTCCTGCCGTCAATGTATCGTGTGTGTGCGTGTCTGTGTCTGTGTCTGTGTGTGTGTGTGTGTGTGGGGGGGTGTGTGTGTGTGTGCACGCGCGCGCGTGTGTGTGCGTGTCTGTGCGTGCGTGCGTGCGTGTGTGCGTGTGTGTCTCTGTGCATGTGTGTGTGTGTGTCTGAGAGCGAGACCACTCACACATCATTAACAGCATTACCTCAATTACACAGTCTGACAATGAGAACTAGCTGAGAGAGAGAGAGTGAGAGAGAGAGAGTGAGAGAGAGTGAGAGAGAGAGAGAGAGAGAGAGAGAGAGAGAGAGAGAGAGAGTGAGTGAATGGACAGACGGAGAGGGAGAAAGTTCTCACTCAGCAGAAATGAAGAAACAATTGTAACCATTCCCGCCCCACCTGTGGAGAAAATGTCAAACAGGTAACTGTACACACAACCAATTTCTTGACTGCATCAAATTCCATCCTGCATTTTCTGTTAAAAGAAGAAAAAAAAACCAGCACATTCACTTTTCTAGCATGAGGCATTCATTCATATTCAACATGTATCCGAGTGTGATTGAATACACGTTGACACATCACTATGACAGGAGTGACAGGAGCGCAGGGAAGTGGGTATTTGTTTGCGTCTCTGTTAGGGGCCCGATGCAATCATACGGGCAGAATCATTTCTCCTCGCCGTATCTCTGTGCACGACAGTGCTTTCCCCAGCCCCCGTAACAACGCCAACTTGATTTGACTCTTGTCATGTTTCTCAGGCCCTCCTTCCTCTTCCTGTTTAAAAAGAAAAAAGGTGTCTGTCTTTTGGTTATCGCTGTATTTCCTCAGGGACAGATAGAAACAAAACAACAAAGGCGGGAGAGAGAAAAGAAGTGGAAAAGGGACAGGGCGGGGGTTGAGAGGATGGCGGTGGCGGGGGGGGAGAAATGGCTTAAATCGATATCACGAGTCCCCGGGGATTTGAAATGGTGCCCAGGGAGGGTTTAGGAGCAGCACATCCGCTGTCTCACCCACAGGGCGAGAGGCTGCTCGACCACAGCGCTCAACAAATCAATAGTCCAGCCCTGCAGCTCTCTGTGTGCGTTTGTGTGTGTAACTGTGTATGTGTGTGTGTTTCTGCCCACAAGAACACCATCCATTGACTCAGAGAGCGCCAGGTGAAGTGTTGGGTGAGAGAATTGTCCAAACAAACCTCGAGGGGGATTTTCTTCACTCTCTTTCGAATAGGAAATCTAGTGAGGGGCCGCTGCACATGCATGCAGAGATGGACTTCACTGACAGAGACACACGCTCAGAGAATGTGTGTGCAGCTGAACTCAATGAATGAATGCATGACAGGGACTGCCTGCTGTTTTTGGTTAACAAGGAAGCCAAGGTCAGTTTTCAGTTTTCCTACAATGGCCCTAAAGGGCAGTTTAGAGTCCAGAGATTTATGGTCGTTGCGACCGACCATGATCACATTCCATCGTTGGTGAGAACGACAAGTGTTTATACTTCGAGCGTCGGGCGATAAAATAAATAAAAAAATAAATAAAAATAAAAAAATAAAAAACTCTCGTAACGGACAAGCCCGTCTTTTATTGTCACACGAACACCACAATACATGCATGCGGCCACAACACACTCATGCTGATGGTGGCCGGTGAAAAGTGTCCTCTGCATTTAACCCATCCAGGCATGTCCTTTCCTCCGAGGGGCAGGCCAGGAGCAGTGGTCGCTTTCTCGTACAGCGCCCGGGGACCAACTTCGGATGTTGTCGTCACTGGTCGGATGACGATGACGATCTGATCTTCTGCATGTTTTTAGTGGGGGGTTATATACGGAGGAGCCCCCTGGGCCCCCCTGGGCCATCATTGCGATGAACGTTGAGACCATCGTCAAGACTTCATCTGGATTCAACTTTGACCCCATCGTTGGCTCCGTTGTCATGACTTTTTTTTCTCCTACCGCAGTTTCTGAAGCCACTAGTTAGCTAGCTAGTTAATAAACATAATGACACGGTTTCCGAGCCAATTTGGGCTAACGACCGGGCAGATTATAAAGAAGCTGTTAAAAGGCAAATGCCTGGAAACCGGACATTCTCTCAACACAGACGGTAAGTAACAGCTAACACATCGTTGGATAATCATACAGCATGTTAGCAAGCAGATAGACAGTTTTGTAATGTTGCAATCAAAACGGTAATGTTATACCTTGACTGGCAGCTTCTCTGTCTGTCCGGCATGAATCCATGTGAAAATATCACAACACATCCTGCTCTGCGCCTCTGCGATGCGTTCTCCCATCGCCGATGCCCATCGGGCTATGATAAATCACTGGACTCTAAACTGCCCTTAACACTTCCATATCCATGTGTATATGTAGATACAGTTAAATAAAAAGTGCAATATAGTGGGGTACATTGTGATATACTAGCTCTGTTTGCTGAGGATTTGGATGGTATGCTTCTCTACCTCCTCCTTTAAAGCATACTTTAACATGCACTTTGTATGGGCCTTTTATCTACACATGCTTCACACTTCACACTAGATCTTGAAGGCAGAAGTGGGTTGCAACGCTGTACGCGTCTTATCGTATCTCTTCCATCAAAACTCTTTGGCAAATGAGCACACTGTACTGCAGGCAACAGCTGGTACTGCAGGCAACAGCTGCTCCTCCATGCTTGCGATTAGCGGTAAGCTAGGGAACAAACACATGTAGCCTATACTCTGTTGTTATTCTGCAAGTCCCAATCGTTGTTATTGCAAAGCTAAAAAGGAATGATGTAGCGAAATCAAGCAAGACAGCTGAGGGCGCGGCAATAGAAGCCATTTGCATGAGCAGCTATTTCTATCTAGATTTATTATGTGGATTGGAGACATTATTGGATTTACATTTTCAGTGCAGCAACTATGTGGCTCTGGCCACCTCCTAAAGTAGTTAATTATAATACTATCCATCTTCAATACAGTTTGCATTATGTGCGTAAACTCCATATGAATATGATCTCAACGCCCCAGACTCGTATTGATGACAGGTACATACTGTAGGCCTATTTCTAGGTGGAGGCATGACACAGTAGAATATAAAATACAGTGATCAATTTAGATAAGTGCTAATTCATATGTCAGTCATTATGTCATTCCAACCTGCCCCTTATCACATTTCACCTGGATTCTGTTGATTATACTGGAATCTGGATCAGAATCCATTTCTACTGGATATTTCATTCCTTTTTCCTTTTGTCTCCTGTCACCCATGAAGCCATTTGACATGGATTTGCGTGGACCGACATAAATGGCTGTAAGGTAAGTATAGTAACAGTGGAGAGGAAGCTAAGCATGGCTCATGCCTGCTGAATCTCCCCTTTGCTTCATTTAGCTGAGTACTCCAAAATGGCTTCAGGCAAATGTGATGAGTCATCCATGCAAAATGGTCTTTTGACGACGCTCCTCTCTTCCACTTAAATAAATATCCTTTGCGATATTGACCTGAAACACTCACTTTCACTTTCAGTGACAAATTCCTCTGAATTTACTGTTAAAAAAAAGGGGTGGGGGCGGGGGGGAAGAATACAACTGCAGTACAAATTATAGTCCGTCTCTAGGGCAATATGACGTCTTTTGACAGAGATTGATGATTGTGGGTATTAGCAAGGCAGAGTGAAATGTATTTTTCTTTAGGGGGTTATTACACGAGTGAAAACACATCACAAGCAATTATAGTGGTGGGCGCTCTCTCATTTTGCAGATGTACCTGCACCTGCATAATATTAGTGTGTGTGGGAGTACACAGGTTATTGACAATGCAGCATTTTCTGTCTCTGGTGACCCCCCCCCCCCCACACACACACACACACACACACACCTGGACACAGACCAAACCAGGGTCTCTCTCTCTGTCTCTGGTGAGCCCCTCCTCCTGGACACAGACCAAACCAGGGCCTCTCTCTCTGTCTCTGGTGAGCCCCTCCTCCTGGACACAGACCAAACCAGGGCCTCTCTCTCTGTCTCTGGTGAGCCCCTCCTCCTGGACACAGACCAAACCAGGGCCTCTCTCTCTGTCTCTGGTGAGCCCCTCCTCCTGGACACAGACCAAACCAGGACCTCTGTCTCTGGTGAGCCCCTCCTCCTGGACACAGACCAAACCAGGACCTCTGTCTCTGGTGAGCCCCTCCTCCTGGACACAGACCAAACCAGGACCTCTGTCTCTGGTGAGCCCCTCCTCCTGGACACAGACCAAACCAGGACATCTGTCTCTGTCTCTGGTGAGCCCCTCCTCCTGGACACAGACCAAACCAGGGCCTCTCTCTCTGTCTCTGGTGAGCCCCTCCTTCTGGACACAGACCAAACCAGGGCCTCTGTCTCTGGTGAGCCCCTCCACCTGGACACAGACCAAATCACAGCCTCTCTCTCTGTCTCTGATGAGCCCCTCCACCTGGACACAGACCAAACCAGGGCCTCTCTCTCCATCTCTGGTGAACCCCTCTACCTGGACACAGACCAAACCAGGGCTTCTCTCTCTGTCGCTGGTGAGCCCGTCCACCTGGACACAGACCAAACCAGGGCCTCTCTGTCCTTCTGTCTCTGGTGAACCCCTCTACCTGGACACAGACCAAACCAGGGCATCTCTCTCTGTCTCTGATGAGCCCCTCCACTTGGACACAAACCAAACCAGGGCCTCTCTCTCTCTTCTGGTGAGCCCCTCCACCTGGACACAGACAAACCAGGCCCTCTCTCTCTCTCTCTTCTGGTGAGCTCCTCCACCTGGACACAGACCAAACCAGGGCCTCTCTCTCTGTCTCTGGTGAGCCCCTCCACCTGGACACAGACCAAACCAGGGCCTCTGTCTCTGGTGAGCCCCTCCACCTGGACAAAGACCAAACCAGGGCCTCTCTCTCTGTGTCTTTCTCTGACTCATCAGTTTTTGGCTGGGAAGAGAGTGTTACATAGATCCATATCTCCATTCCTGCCTGTCTCACCAACCATCTCTCCATCATTCCCACTACCTCTCTCCATCCTAATTCTGCCTCTGTACCTGCTACCATGACTGTTTTATTCTCATCCTCTCCTTGTCATTCCGGGTTCCACCCTGTCATCTGGTAGGTGCACTTGCAGCTTCAGGATAAACATACAAGCCTGTATTATCCATTTATTATCACTTTTGTGGCACTGACATGATGACTTCATTGCTTTCAAAATCAAATCAAAATCAGATTAGTTGATATTGCAATGCTTAGACTTTAATGAAAAGATATGTCGGGGGGGGGGGGGGGGGGGGGGGGTTATGATTTGTTCCTCCTATCCAGCCAGTGATAATATCAGCCAAGTTTCTGCCAGAAGGCCACAGAGGGTTTGCCGGGGGTTATATGTTTCCTACTACAAGACAGTACATAATCATTATTCCTCCCCTCAATTTCCACATATGATTATTGCTGCTTCTACAGTTAGACTTTAATATCATCTAAGAAATAAAAGCCTTTATGTAAAAAGTTTGGGTTAGAGTTGATGAATTTGTTCTAAGTAACTTTGTATTTATTTTATCCCCTACCCCCTATCCCTCAAAAGGCTGTGCCTTCTGCCAGGAATTTGTTCTTAATGACTTACCTGGTTAAATAAAGGTTAAATAAAAAATAAAAATAAAATGAAACATGCTTGTTCTTTTTCAGTCTCATTCAATGGCACGCATTCATATGTTCAGGCTGTCCAGAACATCAATTTTCTTTGACTGTTTGCCAGAGGCTAGACTGAAGGTCACGGATATTACACACAGACTGTCACTCACTGTCTGTGTTCATATTATAGACTAACACACACACACACACACACACACACACACACACACACACACACACACACACACACACACACACACACACACACACACACACACACACACAACCATGCCTAAACCATTAACCCCAAACCTCCCATAAACCTCTGTATAATTGCATTCTACATGTCATCTGCTTTGGTAAGTGCAGGAAATGACCCATGACTGCCTCGATAATAAGTCACCGTGCAATAACAGTGGAAAAGGTCAGTGAAAATCACAGGGGTCATGGCACACACACACACACACACACACACACACACACACACACACACACACAAGCACCGTCACTGGTCTGGGGGACGATGTGTGACGAGCCAACAGGGTCTTGACCTTTCCACCACACGCCGAAGCTTCAATGATTGGACAGTAAGCCCTCAGGGTACAGTGTTGAGACAGTGTTTTTAACCCTAAATCCCTTCTTTACTTGAGCTTACCGAAGCCGTATGTAGGACCCCGGGTCAATTTCAAATGAAAGGTCAACCACTTCTTAGTGGAGGCAGTTATATCAAGATATAGGATGTAATAATGTGAATGAGAGGAAGGAGGAGGGACTAACGGCCCTATCGTTGTACGGCGCTATCGTTTGCGCTGCCTTTGCGCTGCGTTTGCGCGCATCTTATTGCTATCTTCCCAGCGTCTAAGCTATTGTCTGCCTCCACCGTCCAGTTTTGCGCTGTGATGACACAGGTGTAGGCGTGGCCCAGGCGTGTCGGTGGGCCTCTAGCCTATCATGTGTCTCGCGCAAGTGTCATTTAGCGCTGTGGGGAAGATACCGTCGGTATGTGGCGAGTGCAAAGAGAGGTTTGGGAGTTGCCCGTTCCAAAATAGGCGGTCCAGCGCAATGTGTGCTCTCAATTTTAACGCCAGGAAATAGCTGGTCTTAGCGCAAACCACTGGCGTAGCCAGACTTGGCACATTTCTTTTCAAGCCAGATTTAGAGGAATATTAAGATAGGACCATATGACCATAACCATCAATGTTTGCTCCTTTTCGCACTCATTATTAGCAGGTAGAAGCAGTCAATTAAATTGTATTTTTTGGCAACATGTAAAACCACTTTGGTATCTCAAAGAATTCTCCCCTACCTTTTCCAATGAGTGTTCTAGTCGGGAACGCATGTTTGGTTGGCATGCAGGTTCGTCTGCAGAGAGATCTGTAGCGGGGCCATTCGGACAAATAGCGTTTTTGGAGCTGCCAGCGTCTTTCTGCAATTCATTCTCTATGTAAGGACGTGCTAGACGTGCTCCTCTTTTAATGAACGCACCTGGCATTTCAGCGCTGGTGGCGTCTCGTCTTTTTGGAGGAGCGCTGTGGGCGTTTTTAAGCTGAAAAAAGTTGAACATTAGAGGAAAAGCGCGATGCTCGTCCTTTCCACTCCTACATTTTCTCCTCCCAGAGGGATCCTAAACCTTGCTGCTGCCAGAATTGGCAATAATCTGGCTTTCATGTTGACAGTGAACAACATCAAACAGACAAAACTAGCTGGTTACCGTCCGTGTGGTCGTTGTGTTCTGATCTGTACTGCACGCGACTGCAGGGGGAAACAAACGGAGGAGAAAAAAGACGCTCCGTGCTCTGTGTTTTGTGCACAATGGAAGCGCTCTCAACATGATTTTCATAGCATTCTGACTGAAAAAAGCGCTTTGGGTGTGAACGCCGCCTAGACAGGCTGTGCATGACAGCTGATGTTTGCAGACAAACAAACAAAAAACTTCCCCTTTCTTTTTGGGTGTGCCAGCTACCTGTGTGGGTGGCACTGGCACACCCAGGCGCACCCGTAGCTACGCCATAGGCACAAACGCAGACGTACGCCTGAGCGCAGAGTGTCTTCACATCTCCGTGCAGTGCAGGAAATCCTTGCTTGGATCCATTTACGCACGGCATGGATGTCACTCTCCACTCCGCCTGCACACACTCTTCTCTCCTCGGAATGCCACGTTGATTTTCAACTATAGCCTATATTGCAGAAAAAACACACCTTGATTTAAAAATGAGAATTCGTTTGTCATGGTTTTATTAGGCTACATAATTCCCGACCATACAGGTTTGTGGTGTGAGGTAACAATAGATTGCTTTTGAGAAAGTTGTGACGGTGTTGTGCCAAGCTGCCTCTCCCCACCCTGGCCGGCCCAAAACACCCAGGGCACCGACCCACACCCACCCCACCACCAAGCCTGCATACCCGTCCAGCTTCCACCTGCTCGGGAGAGATCCCCCTCCAGCACCCGGCGCACACAGACTCCGGCCCCGCCAGACCCTCGTTTCCCTAATCCAATTCAAAACGCATCATTTTTTCGCACAGCACCTGTGTCCGGCCAGTACAGTAACCTCTTTCCCTGCGCGGATGGCAGCTGAAGTCCCTCTCGCCATCAAGCAGACAGTGACGGAAGCATGTGTCTTTATGTGCGCCAAGGGGAAAATGACAATGAAAGTGGTGGGATTCGATATGTATATATATTAATAGAAACAAATAGAAAATAGCTGATTAATAAAATGTGTGCTGGTGGAACGAAATTCAACTTCCTCAAATAGAGCAGCATCACTCATCGCCTCTCAGTACGCTGCGTAATTACGCATGCAGTATATTACCGCAGCGGAGATAGAAGAGAGCCCAAAAAGGAATAAGCATACAGACGTTTGGGCAGCAGCCCTTTTTCAGTGTGTGAAATGGCAATAATACACAGGTGATTCACAGGTGGGCATGAGCATGTTATTTTATTTCCATGCATGACATTCTCACATCTCTCTCTCTCCCTCCCTCTCCCCATCTAGGCTATCTTTTCTCTCCCTCTTTCTCCCTCTCAGTGAAGGAGGAAGCTGCTGACGTGACGCTGTGGTTTTATGGGCATGACCACACCTCCACAATGCTTTTGGGCATAAACACGCCTATACAGAGATGTGCGCCGAGATGGCGTGAAGCGCAGCGGGCCAAAACGCCCACAATTAGGGATTTGTGCGGCGCTATTCCAGCGCAAAACGGGCGCTAACGCAATAATACCGCCGTCGGGAAGATAGAGCCCTAAATCTGTAGACTCCAATATTATGTTGGCTACAGAGGGACATATTTTAGATCTAAGTATAATGTTTTACCTATACCTATAGTTTTACCTATACCTACATACTTACATGTTTGGAGCTATATCATATTCTGTTCTTTCTTTCTTTTTTGTATTGCTCCTGTATATTATGATTGTAGTGTCCTTTAGGCCTATGCGAGCTGGGCACCTTTGGTGTATGACACTTTGGAAAATAAAACTAACTAACTAACTAACCTATACTTATTGTATGGTGGTATACCAGTCCAGCTAACCCTAACCCATGGGTCCTGTTCATGTAGATACGCATGCCGGTGTAACTATTTCAATCATGAGAGACCGGTCGGTAAGGTTTAACAAGGGACTTTATTTAGCAAGTGGCGTGCATGGCAAGTACTTCGGCGTATGACTCCATTGTAAGATGTCGCTCTCGAGAGGGCGGCATCTATTTGGGCTAGAGAGAATCCCCCAAAAGGAAGATCTAATTTCCAGAAGTTAGGATGACTTAGGGGTTGGTGACTTAGTGACTTAAGGGTTGGTGACTTAGTGACTTACGGCTGGCGCTTCCCAACTTGGCGATGGACTTGGATGACTTAGGGGTTGGTGACTTAGTGACTTAGGCGTTCTCAACTTGGCCTGGGTGACTTAGTGACTTCCCAGCTTGGCGCTGGACTTGGATGACTTAGGGGTTGGTGACTTAGTGACTTAGGCGTTCCCAACTTGGCCTGGGTGACTTAGTAACTTAACTTGGCGCTGGACTTGGATGACTTAGGGGTTTGTATGGTGAACCGAATTGTACGATGAGGAGTCCGGAGGCGAGAGGGCAGCATCTATTTGGGCTAGAGAGAATTCTCCAGGAGTCAAGACTCGTTGGTGGTGGACTGGGGAGGTGGGTGGGGTGAAATGATGGCTTCAGAGGCTGGTTTCAGGGGGAATGAACAGCCGCGATGCCGGCTGCTGCTGTGATCCGCCAGAGTGGGGGATGACGTAGAACCCTTGCTATATATACTAGGGAGGACTGACGTCATGCCTGACGTCATGAACTGAGGACGACTGATGTCATGCCTGACGTCACGCTAGGGCTTGACTGACGTCACGGGCTGATCAGGTAATACAGATATGACGACCTCTCTCTCAGCTTGAAATTTGGTATGGAAACCTCACAACAACATGTAACAGGTAGCCACATTATTTCACAACTGGTTATTTACATTAGTCAACCATTGCAGTACAAATAGCCCTATCAAATATGAATTACTAAAATAATCACAGTGGGATTGTATTGGGGCACTAATATACTGAATAGTACATACAGTACATTACATACTATAACATACCTTGTACAATAGTACTAGTATTTGGATAGCTTATGGAGGGAATTGTGTACAAAATAGCAAAACAACATACTATCATTAACATATTATTATTATTATTATTACTACTACTACTACTACTACTACTACTACTACTACTACTACCTTGGTCTAGTACACATATAATGCATTGGAGGCCACTTTCTTATTGCACCACATTATAGGGCTCAACAATGTATCAATTTTTCATCAAAATCGCAATATGGCCTATTGCAATTTCTAAATCGCAGGAGGCGCAATATTTGTTAAAGGAGAAATGTGGGCCAACATGTTGTCATGCTGCAAAGATGTCCTGGCCTACACACCATATTCTACATACAAGATTTTTGTTTGGTACTGATCATGCGTTTTTCAATGAAAATGAGAATGATGTAAAAATGATCATCCCCTCTAATAGTGCAAATAATAAACTGTAGCATTTGCAATATCAGTCAAAATAATCGCAATTAGATATTTTTTCAAAATCATTCAGCCCATTGATTTTGTTTCGTCATTTTCTTCATCGTACTGCTCATTGAATAATGGCAGGCAGCAGGGATGATGACTCAAGGCCCAGATATGGATAAGACCTTGTACTGAGTAAGTGATCTACTAAAGGCATTACGCTGCACAATTATTATTATTATTATTACTATTATATATTTTTTTTAATTTGCTATTGAGGCTCTTGTAAAAGTTGTGTAAGAATTAGGGATGTTCATCAATTATCGAAAATCGATAATTGATCGTTAAGGAATTTAATCGATCATGTGGAATTTTGATCGATTATTGTTATTATTAAAAACAATAATCCCACTCCATTGCACAGCCGACTAACGTGAGGTGGAGCTTCATATAATCTCTAGTTTTCTGGCTGGGCACGGGCCTTTGTGCCAACAAAACTGTTTTAAACATGGGGAATTCACACCGGCATGCGCCGGGGACACAAACAAACACACCCAGCGGTCTGCGGACCTCAGTGACGCTCAGGCCTGTTGATTTGACTTTTGTGCTGTCAGCTAAGCTGGAAGACGCCGATTGCCTTACATCATGTAACCTGACATGTAACATGTTTGTTTACCTGGCCACAGCGCTAGTGTCTGATATTCTTACTACACAGCGGCATCGCCATTATAGCTGGCCGAGAACGCGCAATGTTATTACCAGACCAGAGTAAAAAAAATATATATATATATTATTATTACGCTATCGATAATTGATCGTTAATTTTCCCGATTTTCGATTATGGAAATTGTTCAAAATGAACATCCCTAGTAAGAATCATTTAGGCCAAGGGCTGACGTGTGTGTAGCGATATAGCAATTATGTTTTGTTTTCATTTGAGCCTTTTTGTCCTTTGCCTTTGAATTAAATTACCTGCTTTCCTAGATGAATACATACATTAATAGGCACTGTGGGTCATAATGAAAACAAAGGATAGCACTTCATTGTTTCCCACTGATTCTTGATTAAAAAATAGTTTCTAACATTGATCTGTTCTTATTAAGTTGCGCCTTTGAAAGTCAAATTATGCTTGAGTGAAGGAAGTGTTTTGGAAACCATGCGCAAGTAAACAAGTATGTCAGCAGAATCAACATCTTAACAAAGCAAAGACAAAAATGGCTCAAAAGTTTTTTTGCTTTTAACTGAATGTAAGTGGCAAAGTGGTGGGATATTAATGCTGGAAATGTAGTCAGACGCCTCCATCTTTACATTAAGTGAGTTTTTGGTTATAGGGCTGAATATGCAGTGTGTGTAGAGCAGAAATGGAAAAACAGGACTGCATCTTCTTGGATGCAATCTAGGAGGACTAGCATTTCAAGTGCTACGCCCAAGGATGTGGAGTGCGTGCGTGCCTGCGTGCGTGCTTGGAGCGTGGTGAGATTGTCTGTCTGTGAAGAGTCTGTCTGTTTGCCTTAGCCTGCCTTGCTTGCCAGATGGCCATGGTTTGTGGTCTGGGAGCTACTGTGGCACAGTCCATAAGGCATCCGTCTCTGTAAACCATGTAAGAATCCCCGTGTGTGGAGTTTGGTGTGTCTTCTGCAAATTATTTTTGTCTATAACAGGCTGTTCTGTCTCACTGCCTGAATAATAGAGAACATACACAAAGAGAGGGGACAGTTGAGGGCAGGATCCGGGGAATTGATTCTATGACTGTAATGAATAGCATACCTCTATATCTGTTAATACTGGTTGTATCTGTTTATACTGTTTATATGTTATCTTAAGCTTTTTTATCATTTTTATAATCTTTTTAGAGTGTTTATTTTGTCTATATCTCATATTTGTTATTATCACTGTTACATGAGCACCACTCACACAAGACAATTTCCTAGTATGTAAAAACATACCTTGGCTAATAAAGTAATTCTGATTCTGAGTTCTCAGCTCTGACGTTTGTCATTTCATTAAAAAAAAACACACACACACATTTTGATTAGCCTGGATCCAGGCTTTAGAATCCGCCCACTCCACATTTTGATAGCATGAACTCTGGTGGGGAGGGCATAGTGCACTAAGTGCAGAGTGAGTGGGAGAGCTCTGTGGAGTTCATGCTTGCGCATTCGCGGTTCAGAGCCGACCTCCGTGGCGAACTGACGGCTCCGCATGCTTCCGGACACGAGATGGATGGAGTGTGGCTGTGGCTTTGCTAGCCCTTAATGTTAATACATCCTTGTCAATAATCAATCACAAATTACAAACAAATGTGCGTTTAGATGCAAAGGACTATGTAGGCTACTTCGCTCATTACAGCATTGCAGAAAAAGATCGCATCGCTATTCTCGCTGGGGACCTCCAGATGATTCCCTGTCAGCCAAGGCAGGCAGTCTGCGCACTGCTATTAACACTGTTGAAATGTGACGGTGTGCAAGTGCCTTTATAGACTGTTTTAGCAAATAGGATGAAGGGGGGGATTTGAATCTAGAGCTGAGGTCTTTGTCTTGGGGAGGGGAGTAACTGCATTGGTAATGATAAAACATAAAGAATTCTAATTTTGACCTCCATTCATTAACAACAGCACTATTAAATTCCAATATACTGTATATTGATTTTCAGCAGGGGGGGATGCAAAGGTGTGCACTGTGCAGTATCTCTTTAAAGAAACAATCCTATAACTTATTCCAGCATAATTTGAGTTGTTGCAGATTCTTTTTTTCCATTTTCCATTAGGGGTGTGAATCTTTGGATATCTCACGATTCAATTTCGATTGCTGGGTTCACAGTTCGATTCAAAATCGATTTCTCGATTCAAAACGATTCCCGATTCAAAATTAATTCTCAATTATATAGGGGGATTTCAGGATCTACTCCAGTCCACATGTGTGCTATGAAAGGCAGTGTAGCAAATGATGGCATGAAAACAGAATCAGGGTACATCTCGGCGCACTGCTCAAAATCCCTTGCGCACATTGTGACACAAATAGATGGACACACAAACAAATGTAACAGAGAATGGACATGCACAGTGAGAGTGTGACGTTTTGAAGCCTGGAGATTGGGTTTATGATCACCGCCATGTTGACAACTCCATTTTATATCCTTTTAATGAGACAATTAAAACGACCTACACTGATGAAAGCCAGAGGGCGAAAAGCATTCTGTTATGAAATAAAACAAGTGCTGTGCTTAACAAAGTAACTGTTCATTGTGTACGATCAACTTAAATGACCTAACAACTGGATACGGCATGGAACAGTCTGAGCGCAGTGGCTGTAGTTGAGCGCAGTGGCTGTAGTTGAGCGCGTGGCTGTAGTTGAGCGCAGTGGCTGTAGTTGAGCGCAGTGGCTGTAGTTGAGCGCAGTGGCTGTACTATGACTGCAATTAAAAGTGCCGCAACTTCCTTATTATCTTCAAAATTCACCCGTGGTTTTTAGTGCTTGGTTTGGTTTCTCCATGTGGCATCAATGGAATACCGTAAATTCCGGACTATAAGACGCACCGGTGTATAAGCCGCGGGACCAAAATTGACTATTTTTTTCTTCTATAAGCCGCACCGGACTATAAGCCGCGGGTGTTTTGATGTTTAATTACCATATGAAAGGGTTCGTGCACAGAGAGGAATGTCGGGAAAGAGATCGCTGTTTGGGGAAGCTCCCATTTATTAACATTTCAACAAAACAAAACAAAAGTCAGGTCACTAATCCCCAGACAAAATCACACAACAATAGGCTACCGTATATGTGCAGCAAACCTGTAACCAGAGAAGTCAAGTCACTAATCCTCGTCTTCCTCTTCTTCCTGCGTACTGAAACCACCAAAGTCCTCATCTTCAGTGTCGGAAACGAACAGGTTCAGGGTGGCTTCGTCAACCACTCTCCTCTCTCCTTCAGGTGCCATGGCACGAGTCCGATACCTCACGAGTCCGACACCTCACGAGTCCGAAAAAAGAGGCTAACTTCCCCCAGACCCTAACCCAAAACCTAACCTCTCCCACCCCCACGCCTAAACCTAACATCCCCCAGACCCTAACCCAAAACCTAACCTCTCCCACCCCCACGCCTAAACCTAACCTCCCCCAGACCCTAACCCAAAACCATGAGGTGTCGGACTCGTGAGGTATCGGACTCGTGAGGTATCGGACTAGGGGGCAGTCCCCGTGGCGTCATCCTCTTCATCCCGCAGCAGTCCAGCGTTTTGGAACCCGTTGGTAATTGTGGATGTTTTCACACTCCTATAATATTCCGTGATCTTCCTTTGTGTGAATTCGCCGAAGTTTGTGATTTTCTCCTGATAGTCGGGAGGGAGTTGTTCAGTAGTTCTCCCCCGGACGGACAGTCCCTTTTGCCCAGGTTACGCGCGGCTGCTCTGTTTGATCGGCGGCTGCTCTCTTTTAATGCGAGATTGACTGCTTTCAACTTGAAAGCTGCCTCGTGTGAATTTCTGCGTACCTTCCCCATGGTAAGTGAGAGTGTTGCTTCTACTGCTCGTCTTGTTGTGAATATTCCTTGATCTTCCTTTGTGTGAATTCGCCGAAGTTTGTGATTTTCTCCTGGTAGTCGGGGGAGGGAGTTGTTGCCCGAGTGGCCGTTTGCTTACCGTAATTACCATATGTAAGTGGTCACGCACAGAGGGGATTGTCGGGAAGAGATGGCTGTTTGAGGAAGCTCCCATTTACCGTATTACAACATTTCAACAAAACAACATAACACAACACCACCGTTGTTTATTTTTACAGTGCACACAGTGTCCGCGGTGTGGTGAAAAGAGGGCAAGAGAGGAAATTAAAACAGAAGTGGATTTATAGTTAGAAAGAGTGCTAAAAAAGAGAGATTTTTTTTTTTTTTTTTTTTTTTTTCTGAAAAAATCCATAGATAAGACGCACCGTTATATAAGCCGCAGGGGCCAAAAAACGGGAAAAAAGCCGCGGCTTATAGTCCGGAATTTACGGTAGCTACATCTCAGCACCGCTTTTGGACTCTTCTGAAATTAACTATTTTATGGTTACCAGCCCATGACCTCTTAACCACTGCCACTTTTTTTCTTCATTTGCAATGTAAATGGTAAAATCGTTTTAAACCCAGACTTTGAATAATTTGCAGGGAATTAACAGCTGTGTCTGCTCCCTGAACTGCACTGGAAATGGTTGGTAAATGTAACTTTACTATTGAAGTGTGTCATGCCCAGAAAATCCCAAACTTTTGACACTTGAATGCTATGATGATGTTGAGTGTTTTCATTCAAACAATCCACATAGAACCATGTGAAGTAAAAAGGTCGGTCCACGTAGAACCATGTGAAGTAAAAAGGTCGGTCCACGTAGAACCATGTGAAGTAAAAAGGTCGGTCCACATAGAACCATGTGAAGTAAAAAGGTCGGTCCACATAGAACCATGTGAAGTAAAAAGGTCGGTCCACGTAGAACCATGTGAAGTAAAAAGGTCGGTCCACGTAGAACCATGTGAAGTAAAAAGGTCGGTCCACGTAGAACCATGTGAAGTAAAAAGGTCGGTCCACGTAGAACCATGTGAAGTAAAAAGGTCGGTCCACGTAGAACCATGTGACTGTATGAAGGGTGAATGTACAGTATGTAAGGTCTGTGAATAGCTGCACTTCACTAAATAGGAAATCATTAAGGTGAGCAAATGCATAAACAAGTGAAGTACAGATACTATACTGTTACTACAGTTCAGGGATAATCAGCATAACAAGGGGGTCAAGACAAGTGACACGGTTGCTAACCGGACGGACGTGATGTGATGTGAACAAGCAAGTTAGCAAACATCAGATAGTTTCATTCCACTTGTGTCCACTTGTTTGTATCCACTCATGCCCACTAATTTGTGTCCACTCCATGTGCCAGAGCTCACTCACTGTATGTTAGGAGGTGTTAAGCTTAATTTATACTTATTATAAAGTGTCGCTCAGCACATGGTCGCAGACGAAAAATAAAGTGTCGCTCATGGTGTTGCATTTATACTTCAGAGGAGGTTCGCCTCGGTTCAGCGGTCACGTGACACCCGAACGCTATAAGCAGCTGCAGACAAGAGAAGACAGGGAACGCACAGTGAAACCACCTCGGAGGCAAGATGTAACGTACTTGGCTGCAGCCGGATATAAACGACACAACTCACCTCCTCTCTCGTTCTTTGTGATTTTCACAAAGTTATACATCAAGGACAGGCTGATCAAAATAGCAGGGACACGTTCATTCATTTCAATCGAGTGAAAACCAAAACAAGGAAGTCAAGCGTGTGCCGTCTATATAGCCAATCAGACTTGCGCGACACATCGTGATGTTGTCAGCGACACTAGACATTTCACTAGGTAGCAGACACTGCTCGCGGACACTTGAAAGTGTCCGCTCAAGTCCTCATTTCTGTCGGCGACCGTTTCAAAAGTGTCGGCAGACAAAGCATAAATTGGGCTTTATTGTCAAGAAGAATATTTCCATTCTATTGTTGCTACAGGCTCCTGATGAACTCATCTATTAGCACCGCAGGGAGAATAACTCTTCTTGTTACTCAAGTTTATTCCAGTCCGATTATTCAATTGACATATATTTCAGTTGAAGTTGTATGGAATATTGTGATTGATAGAGCACAAAAGGTTTACATGAAATATAACGATGAAGGGTATTGTTATTGGCTCGCTGGTTACGCCTCAGTCCCAAGCTTTTTTCTTCTTTTTTTATGCTTTATCTCCTTTCTCCTCTCCTTTCATTTTTCATTCTTCACCAGTTCTCCTTATTTATTCTTCCTCTCTGCTTTCCTCCACCCTCCCACTAGCATCCATCTCTCTTCCTGCCTCTCTATCCATCCATCCCCTTCTCCCTCCCATGTGGACTGCCCACTCTGACCTGTATCTGTCTGGCCTGGATGAGTCCCAGGTTTGGTTTAAATGCCCCAATTATTCTCCTGAATTATGATGTCCTGCTCTGGGCTGCATTGCTCTGTCTCTGTGGCTCTCTACTGAAAGCTGGCACAGCACAACAGAACCATTTAAACAGGCCAGATTAAGGGCACGTTCAAATGAGCGCTTTCTCCTATGTGGAGGGCCATAGAAAAGCATGAAAAGCTGTTGTGGAAAATACAATACCACTCCTTTCTGTTTGTGCACATCAAGGTTGACATGAACTATTTTCATCGCTAAGGTAAAGCACAAGGAGCAACCATTAACCAATAACATCAGAAGGTTTTTAGTGCCTTTCAAAATGGAATAAAATATAATTATCTCCACCAGGCGAAGCCAGAGGAGATAATGTGTGTGTGTGTGTGTGTGTGCGTGCGTGCGTGCGTGCGTGCGTGCGTGTGGTGTGTTTGAGTCTGTTCCCTGTTGCTCTGTAGACATTCACAGACAGAGAGAGAGAGAGAGAGAAGCCAAGAAGAACCAGAGCATTTAAAAGTTATAACGTGACTTCGGCCCAAACCCAATTACAAACAAAATTGTGAATATCTGAGTTTACTGTAACTCATTGAGTGCCAGCCACTTTTGGAGAACGGACGCTCCCAGTGCCAGAGTTTCAGAGCGTTTTCAGTGATTTCTCGAGGCCCACAGAATATTGTGTGATATTACTATGTAAACACCGAACACGCACAAAGAACGAGGAGACTCTCTTCTATCATCTGCAAAAAAAAGTTTATTGATCCCATTTTCCGTTCTTTAGTTATGAGCCGGAGAAGATAGCTTGATTTAACCAAAAACAGCCATTTTTTTCTAGAAGCTGAGATAATGAGCCTTTTGTGAAATTAAACATTTCAAGCACATCACTGACTCTGAAGCTAATATTTTCTAATGTAGTCACACCTCAAAAATAATTTCCTTCAATAAAACAGTGAAGGCCAGGGAATTTTGTTTGGCAGAATAATATTTTTTAGCTGCAACCAGCAGCGCTGGCCCCTGCGTGCGCTGCTGGTTGCAGCTTCTTGCTGGTCTTGATTTGCTGCTGGTGGGCATCGGATATTCTGGCTTGCATTTGCCAATCCTGTCCTGCTGTCTGGGTCTGTCTGGGTCAGTGTTGTGTGCTGCTCTGCGTGCCCCCCCCCCCCCCCCCCCCCCCCGCCTCAACTGCAAACCCCTCGTAGTGGGAGTGTCTCTGGTGGCTTTCTGCTGCTGTGCACAGTGAAGGGTGCGGCCGGTGCGCTACATCCAGCTTTTTTACAGCGTTCCGCGTGTGTTTGTCACCGGCTCCCATGCTTCCAGTTGAGAATAATAACAACTCCACGGCTGATCATGCGGATGGGCTGTCGCAACGGACACGGAGGGGCTCAATTGTGGCAGCAGATTGGCTGCTGCAGGCACAGCTAACGTTATGCTTCATGCATATCGATGCATACGGATGCGATGCGATTTCCGTTTCCCCAACGACTTCTTCTTTGTTTTTTCCTCGCCTTTCTGTAATCTGGAGAGCACTGTCGCCACCTAAGGGTTCTGTAAAATAGGTTAGACACATTCAATAGCTCCCATATTGTAAGAGGCGATGTAAGAGGCTTAGATCGACATCCCCCCGTCAAAAAACGCAATTGACGACTTTAGTCGTCATTGGCACTGAACGTTACTAAATCAATTGACGACTAAAGTCGTCATTGGCACTCAATGAGTTAATGAAGATACAAAGGACTGTGGATGTGTGGACTTTGTGACAGCATTTCAGAGAAACATCGCATTGCTATCCGGGGACATCCAGAAATCTCCACGTCTCCCAGCTAGGGATGGGAATTGATAAGATTTTAGCGATTCCGATTCCATTTTCGATTCTGCTTATCGATCCGATTCCTTATCGATTCTCTTATCGATTCTCATTGGGCAAGGGAAAAAAAAGAGTACAAACGGGTTTATCAACATTAATTTTTTTTTTTTTATTATTATTATTATAATTATGTATTATTATTCAGCTCTGAGATCAGATTGCTCTTTTCAATCCCATACCAAGCAGGGATCAGTGTTTCTGTTAAACTGGCTCTGTTTGGGGTTTGTATTTTGGGTTGAGCATCTTTGTCATCTCCCTATAGAAAATATAGTGGGAATGAATGAAACAGAACTAGTGGTTAGAATGACAACATGCAACTTTGACATTTTAGTTTAGCTGGCATGTCTAAATTAACACATTCACTTCCAGCCATTTTTTTTTTTACTGTAGGTAGCTTCTGCCAGAGGGTTTTTTTGAGGATTCTGGCTCATCTTTCAAGACCCGAGGATTCTTTTCTGCTAAGATTTTGTGAACACAAAATATCTCAAAAGAACTAATAGAATGTGTGCTTTCTCTGTCTAAAAGAGTTAGTTTGTAGAGTTAGTAGTTATGTAGGTATTAGCACTTGAATACAGCATGGTTTCAGCGTCTGAAAATTTAAGCTGAGATAAATAGCTTTTTGTGAAATTCGATAGAACAGTCACTTTAACCATTCATTTTTGGCATCAGTAAGACGTCAGACATCTAAACAATAGTTTTCCTCCATAACAGCAGGAAACACCCCTCTACTTCAAACTCCTCCCTCCGTGTGTGTTCTTCTTGGCTGCAGCGGGCGTGTCACAAGCGAGTTGCTGCTGCTGCTGCTCCTGTCTGCTGGCGGCCGCTGGGCAAGTCTGGATGGGCTCGCTCGTTTCTTGGGGTTTCGGTTGAGAAACCCCAAGAAACGGGGTTTCTTTTGCGATTCTGGTCTTATTTATGCTGCGTGTTTCAAAGTGTGTTGCACCCATAATCTATTATGCAAATTTGCAATCCCCCACCGCCAGCAATCAGCGCGAAAGCGAAAGCGTTTTCGCCAATCCATTTTACTGTATGAGAATGGTTTCATCGCGCGTTCCCCTGCAGTTTTGGCTCGGCTTTTTCTAGAATGGAGAGCACTGTCGCTACTTAGTGGGTCGGTGGAATGGGTTGTACACGTTCGGTGGCTCCAATATTTTTATAGGAGACGATCCACGTCCCACCGTCAATTTTTTTTTTTTTTTTTTTAAGCCGAGATATCTCGTCATTGGCAGTCAACCGTTGGATTTTGTAAGCCGAGATATCTCGTCAATGGCAGTGAACGTGTTAACGGATGGAAATGGAGTATTGGTGAAACCTGGTTTACACAATGAAACAAATCGCACGAACACTAAACACACAATAGACGGGGTCTGGAGGAGTTTACCTTCCATATTAACAGATGACGCGCTAACGTTAGCCGCGCTGCTGTTAGCCGCGTTATCGTCACTCCGTAGCACATCAAAAACGTGACATTCCTCCCAAATTATTGCATGCTGTGTGGACAAATGTTTCTGCATTTTGCTAGTATTTCCCCCCTTTGACGAAATAGAGGTTTTGCAAGCATTGCAAGTGGCACTGTGGTCATCGTTTCGCTTCTGCCTAGACGCCATGGTGGCTGCGGTAAACAAAACAAGGCTGCGTGCGTGTCGCAGCGTGTGACGTAATCGCGCATGGAATCGATAGTGGAATTGTTAAGGACTTTGGCTAACGATTCCAAGGAATCGATCCACTGGGACCCGGTTCTCAACAAGAACCGGTTCTCGATTCCCATCCCTACTCCCAGCGCGACTGTCAGCCAGGGCAGACTGTCTGAATGCGGCTACGTTACGCCCAGTGCAGGGAGAGGCACACAGCCATTTTTGTAAATGGCGACTTTTGAAATGTGTGTTTCAACAATCCGATCCAACGGTTCTTTGTAACTTCCTAACTGTTATTGAAACGTGACCACCACATTTGTCTGGTAAAACAAATTCTTTCTGGACATTGGACCCAGCGAAATCCATGTCATGTTAACGTTACATGGGACGGCTACATCTCCCCATTATAAAGCAAGCCAATCGCCAGAATAGAATGTTGGCATTTCACACTAATGAAAACCAGCAATATAAATGTTAGTATCCTATAGCCTACTGCTATGTTATTGATTCTTTGGGGGGCTGCAGTCTGATGCTTTATTTTTACCCCGCCTTTCTCCAATGTTAACTGAATCAAATGAGCTTTTAAATCTTTATTGTATACAATATATAGGGTACTGTAAGACAGGCTATAAGCATGATACGTGCTGTTCACTCTTGGTCATATACCAATTAAGCAATGTGGCGGTTTAATGTTGCCTTGTTATCGGCAAGCGGTTCCCTTCACAGTTGCATTTGGGTTTGGCCATGGTTAGGCGTAGCGGTGCCTGGCGGAGATCTGCACTCTACTCAGTGCACTCTTCTAGATCTATCTGTCTATCTGTCTCTATCTATTTGTCAAGTGCATATCATAGGTACAGTAGCTTGATATTCACACTGAATGGCCATTTTGTTACCACTCCGTTATTCAGAGATTGCCTCCTAGTCAGCCGTTTTCTGTGTGGGGAGGTTGATTTTTGCACTTTGATTCAAATCAGGAAGAGTGCAATAAGCATAACAAGTATTTAATTGTTGTTTAAAATTAAATAGGATTTGCCATTGTAATGAAGAGCAAGGCAGATGACACTCTGCAGACTGAAGACTGTTTGATCATAACAGCAGTACATGAGGTATGCTCACACTTGGTGCATTCATATCGATCTCGCTGCTGGAAAGTAGACTTTCAACTCACACTTGGATGAGCCTAAATATAGCCGCCCTCAACCTCCCATCTTTCCAAAGCCACTGTGTAATCTGCCTCCATGGAAATATTCCTCATTTTTACCACCAATGTAATCCTACGTTCCGGCTGAACCCACTAAACCTCGGCTGACATATGTTCCATACCCTGAAAGGTATTCTAATCATCCAGCTCTCTTTCTTCACCCCATAATTGATCATATCGCACGTGGCCTTGATTAAACACCCACTCGCACTTCAGAATTAATCACGCATCACATGAACTTAACATTAATCACGGTATAACCCCCGCCCCATCTCCATTCCTCAGTCGGACTGTAATGGGATAATCATCTCTTCAACAATTAATAACATCGGCATGGGGGCTCCTGCGCACTACTCCCCTTCTCTCTCTGTTCTCATAGTGTTATTTTAAGATGGTCGCAGGCCATGATTGAAGGGTCACAATGAGAGCTTAAATGGGATTTATTAGCATAGATGCCAGAGAGGCGAGGAGGGCGAGAAGGAGAGCAGGGGGGAGAGAGAGAGGGGGGAGGAGGGCGAGAAGGAGAGCAGGGGGGAGAGAGAGAGGGGGGAGGAGGGTGAAAAGGAGAGCAGGGAGGAGAGAGAGAGGCGAGGAGGGCGAAAAGGAGAGCAGGGAGGAGAGAGAGAGGCAAGGAGGGTGAGAAGGAGAGCAGGGAGGAGAGAGAGGCAAGGAGGGTGAGAAGGAGAGCAGGGAGGAGAGAGAGAGGGGGGAGGAGGGTGAAAAGGAGAGCAGGGAGGAGAGAGAGAGGTGAGGAGGGCGAAAAGGAGAGCAGGGAGGAGAGAGAGAGAGGCAAGGAGGGCGAAAAGGAGAGCAGGGAGGAGAGAGAGAGGCGAGGAGGGCGAAAAGGAGAGCAGGGAGGAGAGAGAGAGAGGCAAGGAGGGTGAGAAGGAGAGCAGGGAGGAGAGAGAGAGAGGCGAGGAGGGCGAAAAGGAGAGCAGGGAGGAGAGAGAGAGGTGAGGAGGGCGAAAAGGAGAGCAGGGAGGAGAGAGAGAGAGGCAAGGAGGGCGAAAAGGAGAGCAGGGAGGAGAGAGAGAGAGGCAAGGAGGGCGAGAAGGAGAGCAGGGAGGAGAGAGAGAGAGGCGAGGAGGGCGAAAAGGAGAGCAGGGAGGAGAGAGAGAGGCGAGGAGGGCGAAAAGGAGAGCAGGGAGGAGAGAGAGAGGCAAGGAGGGTGAGGAGAGCAGGGAGGAGAGAGAGAGGCGAGGAGGGCGAAAAGGAGAGCAGGGAGGAGAGAGAGAGGCGAGGAGGGCGAGAAGGAGAGCAGGGGGGAGAGAGAGGCAAGGAGGGCGAGAAGGAGAGCAGGGAGGAGAGAGGCGAGGAGGGTGAAAAGGAGAGCAGGGGGGAGAGAGAGAGAGGCGAGGAGGGCGAAAAGGAGAGCAGGGAGGAGAGAGAGAGGCAAGGAGGGTGAGAAGGAGAGCAGGGGGAGAGAGAGAGAGGCGAGGAGGGTGAGAAGGAGAGCAGGGGGAGAGAGAGAGAGGCGAGGAGGGTGAGAAGGAGAGCAGGGGGAGAGAGAGAGAGGCGAGGAGAGCGAAAAGGAGAGCAGGGGGGAGAGAGAGGCAAGGAGGGTGAGAAGGAGAGCAGGGGGGGAGAGAGAGAGGCGAGGAGGGCGAAAAGGAGAGCAGGGAGGAGAGAGAGAGAGGCAAGGAGGGCGAGAAGGAGAGCAGGGAGGAGAGAGAGAGAGGCGAGGAGGGCGAAAAGGAGAGCAGGGAGGAGAGAGAGAGGCGAGGAGGGCGAGAAGGAGAGCAGGGAGGAGAGAGAGAGGCGAGGAGGGCGAAAAGGAGAGCAGGGAGGAGAGAGAGAGGCGAGGAGGGCGAAAAGGAGAGCAGGGAGGAGAGAGAGAGGCAAGGAGGGCGAAAAGGAGAGCAGGGAGGAGAGAGAGGCAAGGAGGGCGAAAAGGAGAGCAGGGAGGAGAGAGAGAGAGGCGAGGAGGGCGAAAAGGAGAGCAGGGAGGAGAGAGAGAGGCGAGGAGGGCAAAAAGGAGAGCAGGGAGGAGAGAGAGGCAAGGAGGGTGAGAAGGAGAGCAGGGGGGGAGAGAGAGAGGCGAGGAGGGCGAAAAGGAGAGCAGGGAGGAGAGAGAGAGAGGCGAGGAGGGTGAGAAGGAGAGCAGGGAGGAGAGAGAGAGGCGAGGAGGGTGAGAAGGAGAGCAGGGGGGAGAGAGAGAGAGGCGAGGAGGGCGAAAAAGAGAGCAGGGAGGAGAGAGAGAGAGGCAAGGAGGGTGAGAAGGAGAGCAGGGGGAGAGAGAGGCGAGGAGGAGAGCAGGGGGGAGAGAGAGGCGAGGAGGAGAGCAGGGCGAGTGCAGACAGTGAATGGAAGAAGGAAGGGAAGGGAGATGAATATAGAGAGCGTGGAGATGAAGGAAGAGAGAGGTGATGGGGCCGTGTTTGCACACGTGCACCCATCAGAGGGGCATCGCTCTTCTTTATCTCTTTTAGACTTGTTTTAATATCTCTGTGTTTTTCTCTCTGTAATAACCCCTGCTGCCCCTACCTGCTGATTCATCTGAAACACTCAGCAGCAACGCTCCTCTGGGGTTCATAGAATACCTGCCACTACAATCCATAACAGTACATAAAGAGATATGCACACACACACACACGCACAAAGAGATAAGAGAGCTGCAAAATAGATTATTATATGCTGTCTTGAAGGCTTCACTTGCCCATAGCATAATGAGAGTAGCCTATCACACGCGGGCATGGCTGCAGAGCATGATGAAACCAAGGAGATGATTGAGGAACACAGCAATGGCCACTGTATCTGAAGCTCATTTTTCTGATGAGGCTGCAATGGATGGCTCTATTGCTTTTTCATGAACTCTGACCTTAAAAGTAATGTGTCACTCAACTTGCTTTTCCTCCTCCCATCGGTTGGCATTCCATATAAAGAAAAATCTGATTTCCCCCCATTCTTCTCTCCAATTGTACTTGGTCAATTTCCCCCCGCTGCCCCGGTCGCTGCTCTACGCCCTCTGCCGATCTGGGGAGAGCCTTAGACTAGCACCATGCTTCCTCCGACACATGCGCAGTTGCCAGCCGCTTCTTCACTGCTTCACCGGCAGGATGTAGCACCTGGGAGGATTACGCTATTCCCACCAGTTCCCTTCTGCCCCAAACAGACACCCCGACCGACCAGAGGAGGCGCTAGTGCAGCGACCAGGACACATACCCCTAATCCGGCTTCCGACCCGCAGACACTAGCCAATCGTGCCTGTGGTCATTTTCACTCACAGCCCGACCAAGCCGGAGGTAACACGGGGGCGCGAACCTGCAACCCTCGTGTTGGTAGGCAGGGAATCTACCACTACACTACCGGGATGCCCGGCATTCCATATAATATGAATGAAGCAGTCTCATTTAACTCAGTACAAACATCTGTGAGAAAAAAATGGCTTTCATTGGGTAATGAGATGGAGCAAGACAAATGTAAAACAGCTGTGTTTTTTGCGAGCCGTATCAAGTAGATGTCATTCCAAACATAACTAGATCATTCATAATCAATGTTGCTTGATAAGCCACAGTTATAACTGTATCTCATGAGGTACCAGCCCCCCAAAAAAACATTCAGCCATCAATTTAATTATTGGTTCCACTGTAAGTCAATGAGTGCCTAAGTCACCCCCTCTTCTGGGTTCAGCATGGGGAGTAAGTTTTCATTCTCCATTCATTCTTCCCATAGAAAAGAGTTGTACTTGGACAAAAAAATGGGATCCGGCTATATTCAGAATCACAAGAGACCATCAAACATTTCACTCGGACCAAAAGAATGTGAGCCAGAGAGAGAGAGAGGGAGGGAGAGAGAGAGAGAGAGATATGAAGAAGCGGAAGGGTATTTAGTTCTATTGTTTGGGTTAGGGTTCGATATTCGGGATCGATTGTGAATATAGGTGAATCTCTTTTTTATAAGGATTTGAAATAACGTCAATAGGAAAATGACTGGGGAAGTAAATCCCTATACGTGCCATGCCCAACCACTCTATACTGTATGTTTTCAGGAAGCAGTGGATGATTTGTTCAAATGTAAGAAGTGGGGAGTCAGATGTCTTACTATTTTCCTCTAACATTTATAGTCAATAATATAGTCAATTTCTGTTAACAGAATGGCATCTCCTCCTTGCTTTTGGGAATGCTTCTTCTCACACAGTCGCAGGCAGCTCTGAATGATGTTTCTGGTGTGTTACTGTATGTTGGCACCTGATGCCAGAAATGGGATGTTTCTTGGCCGGGCCAGACAATGAGACAGAGCATCAAAGGACGCCTGCTTCTTTGAAGCTCCTTGGCAACGGTCAACCCCTCCAGATGTACATCGCAGTGCCCCCAGTGGACATGCTGTGAAACCACGGGGACAGATGTTCTGCCTCCTGCCAGTGTTGTTATTGCTGCTGTCTGGGAGTGTAGATCCAGGGTCAGTGAGCACTATTCCTTTTAGAAACATACTCACAAGAAAAGACCACAATCAATTGTACTTTCTGTCTTTTTCGACCCTATTTTCCTAACTTGTTTCTTCTACTAATCGGGACAACACTTTTTGAAATGGGAGCAGTATTGAGTGAGAGCTCGTAGTGCAGCTGGGGCCAGCTGACGCGCTGTTGCTCAACACTGCTCCAATTTCAAAAATGGTCCTGATATAGTCGCTTAGACACAACAAGTTAGGACGCTCCAGTTTGACAAATATCTAAACTCACCTTTAACATTGGGAGAATTTGTGAATATTAACCCTATTGTGATGTGACACTGTTGCCTCTCTTATTGCTCCCCATGGAGAAAGTGTTGTTTTCAGTCGGGCCCCTCTAGGAGGGGGGTTATAGTGCAGCATCGGCTACAGAACAGCACTAGCCTGGAACTAGAAGAGGGTCCAGCATCTCGCCCGAATAAATCCCTCCAGTTCATTGGCTTTAACAATACATTTAGATTGTAAGCCTGTGGACCTTGTCTCTTTGTTACCACATCAAAACTGGATGCACAATATGAAGGGAGATGGAGACATTGATTTGACCATAAGGAATGCGACAGTAGGCACGCATAGAGATAGAGTTCCTAAAGAGGCATTGCTGATTTACTGATACACGGATCATCACCTTCGGGTGCACATAGCTCTCAGGTTATAACTCGAACCGTGCCTATAAGCTAAAAGGAGCTTATAACCAGTTTGACGGGCATTTATACTGCAGTATTTCAACCGCTCACGTTGGTCAGCAGCGAGCATTTAAACAGCTCATGTTGGTCAGCAGTGAACATTTAAACAGCTCATGTTGGTCAGCAGTGAGCATTTAAACCGCTGACGTTGGTCAGCAGTGAACATTTAAACAGCTCATGTTGGTCAGCAGTGAGCATTTAAACAGCTCATGTTGGTCAGCAGTGAACATTTAAACAGCTCATGTTGGTCAGCAGTGAACATTTAAACAGCTCATGTTGGTCAGCAGTGAGCATTTAAACAGCTCATGTTGGTCAGCAGTGAGCATTTAAACAGCTCATGTTGGTCAGCAGTGAGCATTTAAACAGCTCATGTTGGTCAGCAGTGAGCTGTTTAAACAGCTCATGTTGGTCAGCAGTGAACATTTAAACAGCTCATGTTGGTCAGCAGTGAGCATTTAAACAGCTCATGTTGGTCAGCAGTGAGCTGTTTAAACAGCTCATGTTGGTCAGCAGTGAACATTTAAACAGCTCATGTTGGTCAGCAGTGAGCATTTAAACAGCTCATGTTGGTCAGCAGTGAGCTGTTTAAACAGCTCATGTTGGTCAGCAGTGAGCATTTAAACAGCTCATGTTGGTCAGCAGTGAGCATTTAAACAGCTCATGTTGGTCAGCAGTGAGCTGTTTAAACAGCTCATGTTGGTCAGCAGTGAACATTTAAACAGCTCATGTTGGTCAGCAGTGAGCTGTTTAAACAGCTCATGTTGGTCAGCAGTGAACATTTAAACAGCTCATGTTGGTCAGCAGTGAGCATTTAAACAGCTCATGTTGGTCAGCAGTGAGCTGTTTAAACAGCTCATGTTGGTCAGCAGTGAGCATTTAAACAGCTCATGTTGGTCAGCAGTGAACATTTAAACAGCTCATGTTGGTCAGCAGTGAGCATTTAAACCGCTGACGTTGGTCAGCAGTGAACATTTAAACAGCTCATGTTGGTCAGCAGTGAGCATTTAAACAGCTCATGTTGGTCAGCAGTGAACATTTAAACAGCTCATGTTGGTCAGCAGTGAACATTTAAACAGCTCATGTTGGTCAGCAGTGAGCATTTAAACAGCTCATGTTGGTCAGCAGTGAGCATTTAAACAGCTCATGTTGGTCAGCAGTGAGCATTTAAACAGCTCATGTTGGTCAGCAGTGAGCTGTTTAAACAGCTCATGTTGGTCAGCAGTGAACATTTAAACAGCTCATGTTGGTCAGCAGTGAGCATTTAAACAGCTCATGTTGGTCAGCAGTGAGCTGTTTAAACAGCTCATGTTGGTCAGCAGTGAACATTTAAACAGCTCATGTTGGTCAGCAGTGAGCATTTAAACAGCTCATGTTGGTCAGCAGTGAGCTGTTTAAACAGCTCATGTTGGTCAGCAGTGAGCATTTAAACAGCTCATGTTGGTCAGCAGTGAGCATTTAAACAGCTCATGTTGGTCAGCAGTGAGCTGTTTAAACAGCTCATGTTGGTCAGCAGTGAACATTTAAACAGCTCATGTTGGTCAGCAGTGAGCTGTTTAAACAGCTCATGTTGGTCAGCAGTGAACATTTAAACAGCTCATGTTGGTCAGCAGTGAGCATTTAAACAGCTCATGTTGGTCAGCAGTGAGCTGTTTAAACAGCTCATGTTGGTCAGCAGTGAGCATTTAAACAGCTCATGTTGGTCAGCAGTGAGCATTTAAACAGCTCATGTTGGTCAGCAGTGAGCATTTAAACAGCTCACTGAGATTAAGGCCACATGAATGTCTTCATCCTATCCATGAAATCATAAGACACTGGCCTCCTCCTCTATTCAGGAAAGGTCTGCAGCTCCTTGACCTGCCAACATTTTGAGAGATGCTCTATTTCGATTGTTTACTGCTTGAGTGCTTTCTTATCTTGTAAATAAATTGCTTTAGTAGGGTTCTATTTGATATTTCAATGTTGTTCAATTCCATATTGCATTTCAATTTAGACCTGTATTTTTTTGGATTTGAATTATGTATTAATCTCAGTGAGAACTCATAAATGCAAGGGTATTTCATTGTCTCCCTTGAAAGGGTACCTGCCACTTTACAAAGATCACCACAAATTAGTTTTTAAAAGCAGGATTTCTCCCCATCATGCCCCCCAACCCTCCTATCATTTCTGTGACAGTTATCTTTTATTAGTGCTGTGGCATTTCTGCTTGATTAGACTGTCCACAGTGAAAAGAGACAGACAAGATGGGAGAGTCAAACAACAGAGGATCCAGATTAATTTCAAAATGAAGACATTGCATTGACAAGGTACAGTAGCAGTAGGTACCTTAGCCAACGGAGCCACCAGATTCATCCAGAAGTGACCCTAGAGAACATCTTCAGAGTGTGCGTGCACGCCCTCAAGAGTTATAAAACACACACGAGAGAATTGAACAAGGTTGAACTTGAATAGAGACAGAAATATACAATTAAACAAGTACACCCTTGGGGACAGAGATGGTACAAAAGTGAATTCGTGTACACTAGTGAGGTCATGAGAAACTAAAGAATACATACAGCACATAGCAAATTGAACAAGTCTACACAGGTCTGCCCAACAGACAGAAGAAAGCCCAATGTGTGAAACATATTTTAGTCTTCTAGTTTAGAATGTAAACTAAAAGACTCAAAGATGTCTAATCTAAACTTTAGATTATTGGGCAATAGCTGTGACCAGCATTAATTTGACTAGTCAATTTATAGCATTTTTCTACCAAGATAGAAAAAGAATTTACACTGCAAACCAAAATGAATCTTTAGTTTGACCACATTGATTGATGTTGCACATAGTCAATAAAAGGCCAAAATTAGAGTGATTAGGGCTATTCCTAACTACACTAAACAAGCCATGTGTGGCTATTCAGTTTTGCACAGTATACAAAACAACTTCCACAGACTTGAAAATTGCCCGAGCTAGATAATCCATCACAGTAAACATGAAGCCTTAATTTGGTATTGTCACAGTTTGTTTTATCCTTATTTGATTGTGCCCAAATTGAGTGTCAGTGCACATATCTTGTTACACTCTGCTTCCTGTCAATCACCTGACACCCACAGGAATGAAGGGAAGTCTCTGCCAGGATAATAATCCCTCAAAAGCATGTTGGTTTATTATCACACCTAGCTGAGACAGTATTTAAGATAGGTTTGACACTAGAATTTAGTGCAGTGCCCGTTCGCCCTGCTGCTGCACAGAACATTGTCTGTTTATTCAAAGTTTATTAATATTGAGCATGTCCAAACTGCACCAAATCCAACACTGCACATCCTGAACTGACGAGTAGCATATGCATCGGTGGTTGAAGAGATTACTTACTGTAGTGTTGATGCGCAATTAAAAATAAATTCCTATAAAGACAACTAGAGGGGGAGATAAACCTATTTTAACCACTATATTGGTTGTATAAATTAATAGTATACTTGTGATTGTGATTGTGAACAATGCTGAAGGAATCCTATTCTAAATTAAAACGTTAAAACGTTAAATTAAAATTCCACATTACTGCATGATGCCACCATGACACGCCGTCTTCTGTGTGAGTCCCCTAGCGGCAGAACATTACATACTGTATTGTATGTTTAATATACACTGTTTATCCGGTTACACCTCTGAAAGTTTTCCTGAAAATCATCATTCCCCTCCCCTGATAAGGGTCCAAATAAAGTCACGTTGTGACTCAATGTCTATTAGACTTGTTGGTCTTGACACAGGGGGAAAGGTTTGCTGTGTTATTTCTACTGTGGTAATTCCTCATTTCCCCACCACTCTGTTTCACATGGATGAAACCTATTCACATGTCATGTGGAGATCTCATTGTCAGTAATTCACTATCCTGTTCACATGTGGAGATCTCATTGACAGTAATTCACTATCCTGTTCACATGTGGAGATCTCATTGACAGTAATTAGGGCTGCCACGGATCACGGATAATCCGTGACCCGTACGGATCAGCCCCCACGGTTCGGAACGCGGTTCGGAACATCCATGGTCCGCGGACCCCCCCTCCCCCCTTTCGTTTCATTTAGCGTTTAACGTTATGAGAACGCCAGACACAGACAGGCATCATCATGGCAAGCACAAGTGAGCTTCATCAACCCTTCTCCCCGCTGTAAAGTCTCTCTGAATGCTGTGGCTAGTGGCTACTAAAGACAGCATCACAACAAACTTATTTCAACACCTCTGAAAAAGCACAGGAATGCGAGCAGCGTGTTGCGGGCTGCACAAGATAACGAGAGCCACAACACACGCGCACACGTTTCACGAACACATTATCACCGGACGGTGAAATGTTGCCTTTAGGACACATAACAACAAAACAACACGTGGGGCCACCGAGTAGCTTAACGTAGCATCAACGTTATGTTTGTACCACCCGTGTCAAGTGACTGCAGGTTAGCAAGTATAGGGAGGACAAACCTGTTTGTGTGTTTTTCTGAAAAACATATTTGTAACAGTTTATGATGCACCTATCTTGTTATATTTACTAGTATATGGCCAATAAACAACAAATCAAAAGTGTCCTGGCCAAAATCGTGCATTTTTTTGTTTTAAATCAAATTTTAAGGGGAAATTAGGATTCATCACTCATTACATTGCCAAACGCCTGAAAAAGTGGGCCTCACGTCAAATGTAATTCATGCCTGGAAGGTCTTGGAAAACCCCTCACGCCCACACCCCAGCTCCGATTGGGCTGAAAATTTGCATGGCTGTTGGTTATTATCTGGGCAAGGTTATGGTCAGGTTGTTCAGTACTTGAACCACCTGGAAAATCCTGGAAAGTCCTGGAAACCACCTGGAAAGTCCTGGAAACCACCTCATGCCCACACCCCAGGTCGGATTGGGCTGAAAATTTGCATGGCTGTGGGTTATTATCTGGGCAAGGTCATGGGCAGGTTGCACAGTACTTGAACCACCTGGAAAATCCTGGAAAGTCCTGGAAACCACCTGGAAAGTCCTGGAAAACACCTCATGCCCACACCCCAGGTCGGATTGGGCTGAAAATTTGCATGGCTGTGGGTTATTATCTTGGCAAGGTCATGGGCAGGTTGCACAGTACTTGAACCACCTGGAAAGTCCTGGAAACCACCTTGAAATGACCTCATGCCCACACCCCAGGTCGGATTGGGCTGAAAATGTGCATGGCAGTGGGTTATTGTCTGGGGAGGGTCATGGGCAGGTTGCACAGTCCTTGAACCACCTGGAAAGTGCTGGAATATCCTGGAACTACATGGAAAGTCCTGGAAACCACCTGGAAAGTCCTGCAAACCACATCATGTCCACACACCAGGTCGGATTGGTTGGCGGGCCGTGGGCAGTGTCAGTCACAATTTGCATCACGAAAGTAAGTCTGATACCACGCCAGCCCACCCCCAAACACACACAGACTCAGCATAGCGCCACCTATTGGCAAACACAAAAAGCAGTTTATCTTGAGAACCACTTGTCCGATCGACTTCAAACTTGGGGAGTGTGTTTAGGGGGACCGGATGGAGTGCAGTGACACATTTTGTGCAATTCGACACAGCGCCACCTACTGGCAAACACAAAAAGTGGGTCATCTCGAGAACCATTTGTTGGATTGAGTTCAAACTTGGGGAGTGCGCTTAGGGTGACCTGATGGAGTTCAGTGCCCGAATTATGTGCTATTCGGCACAGCGCCACCTACTGGCAAGCACAAAAAGCGGTTTATCTTGAACAATTCATCTCATCGACATCAAACTGGGGGAGTACGCTTAGGAGACGTGATGGAATTCAGTGGCGTATTTGGTGCAATTCGGTATAGCGCCACCTACTGGCAATGCAAAAAGTGGTTTATCTCATGGACCATTCGTCCAATCGACTTCAAACTTGGGGAGGAGGCTGCTGGGAACCCAACACAGTGCAGTGCCAAATTCCATGCAATTTGGCATAGCGCCACCTACTGGGAACACAAAAAGTGGTTTATCTCGAGAACTGTTTATCCAATCAACTTCAAACTGGTGGAGTGCACTGCTGGGATCCCAACGGAGTGCAGGACACATGCATATCAATACACAGACCTTACACACACAACACAATACGACGCCAGAGCCCCACCAAACTAGATTTGAAGGCCGCATAGCGGCCTGATATCAAGTGAAATAAAAAGGCAGACTTAACTTGAATTATAGCTGCTGCTAGGAGTAGGGTTTAATTAGTTTAACTCATTGAGTGCCATGGACGAACATGTTCGTCATTTCGTTTAGTAACGTAGAGTGCCAAGGACGAACATGTTCGTCAATTGCGTTTTTTGACGGGGGGATGTCGATCTAAGCCTCTTACATCGCCTCTTACAATATGGGAGCTATTGAATGTGTCTAACCTATTTTACAGAACCCTTAGGTGGCGACAGTGCTCTCCAGATTACAGAAAGGCCAGGAGAAAAGAGAGAAGAAGTCATGAGGAAACGGAAATCGCATCGATATGCATGAAGCATACCGTTAGCTGTGCCTGTGAACAGCAGTCATCTGCTGCCACAATTGAGCCCCATCCGTGTCCGCTGCGATAGCCCATCCATATGATTTAGTTGCCGACACGGCGACACCAGCGTCTTTCTGAAAAGTTACATTATTCTCAGCTGGGAGCTGGCGACACGCTGTAAAAAAGCGGGGGGATGCAGCGCGCTTTTCAGTGCAGATCAAACTCAGAGCAAACCGCAGCAGAGACACTCCTCCACGGAGGAGGAGGAGGAGGAGGGGGGTGGGGCACGCAGGGCACTACAGCATACAACCATTGACAGTACACACACACCCAGGCAGCAGCAGGCTCGATGCACAGAGAGCAAACAAGCTAGAATAGGCTATCTGATGCACACCAGCAGTAAATCAAGACCAGCAAGAAGGTGTAGGGTCTGCGCATGCAGGGGCCAGCGCTGCTGGTTGCAGCTAAAAAATATTATTTGGCCAAACAAAATTCCTTTGTTTTCACTCTTTTATTGAAGGAAATTATTTTTTAGGTGTCATTATATCAGAAAATATTAGCTTCAGAGTCAATGATGTGCTTGAAATGCTTCCTTTCACAAAAGGCTGAATATCTCAGATTCTAAATTGAAATGTGTCTTTTTGCTCAAAACAACCTATCTTCTCCGGCTCATAACTAAAGAACGGAAAATGGTATCAATAAACTTTTTTTTGCAGATGATAGAAGAGAGTCTAATCGTTCTTTGTGCATGTTCGGTGTTTACATAGTAATATCACACAATATTCTGTGGGCCTCGAGAAATAACTGAAAACGCTCTGAAACTCTGGCACTGGGAGCGTCCGTTCTCCAAAAGTGGCTGGCACTCAATCGTTTCTGCAGTTTTGCAGTCTTTGGACTTCATACTTGGCCATCGGTTGCAGTATACAAACGTTTCTCCTGACTTGGGCCCACATTTCGGTGAAAGTTGTAAAGCGGTAGCGCTAGGGATGCACCGATCGATCGGCACGTGACCGGAAATGGCCGATTTTCACGTGATCGGCCTCGATCGGTGATCTGTTCCGGTCACTCTAAATAGCCGATTCTGTGAGCCGATTTTCACATGACGTGCGCGCACCCCAAAGCACCGAGACAGGCACCCAGCCACCACACCATACACGCCAGCATACCTTCCTCGTTGTGGATTTTTTTCACCGTCAGTGAAGTAGACAAAGCTCGCAGTTTGTCACACATGCAAGTCGAAAATAAGCCGTGGAGACAGAGGTGCGGCCGTGTCCCGCTCGGCTGGAGTCCAGTCAGAGCGGCTCGCTTCACCTCACTGGCCCCCCTCTCTCTGCTCTCTCTCCCCGGGAAGCGGTGCTCCAGCAACCCGCCACCGCGCACAGCCGGCTTGGCGAGTGTGTCCAGTATAACCATTCCCCGACCTGCTTTTCCATTCCACATCAGCGCTGCTGCCTGCAGCCTGTCAAGTCATGTTGTAACGTGACGTGGATACAGGAGAGACTATTTGTTTCGTATTGCAAATAGAACGACATGAGAACGACGGACATAATAATAAAAATGCATCGGACTCACAAGTGTGCAACGTTTTCTGTGCGTGACGATATTTTTTCGGATGGCAGATAAAAATACGCATACCAAACTTCGGACTGTGTGTAAACTCCGCCTGATATTCAGACTGAAGATCGTTACTGTAACTCATAAACTCATTTCCCCTCTACTCAAGAGGACTGGTCTGGAGCCAGTCTATAAACTCCTTGTCCATGGATCATTTTGATGTTCTGTTGCACCTGTTTTCTTTTGGAAAAGTAAATGCATGATAGCTGTGGGATATAGGCTATTGGATTTAATTTAATATTTGTATTCATTGTATTTGCACAAAAAAGCTCTGTCCAGTAGCCTAACCTGGAACACTTTTATTTTGAGATGTGTTTGAGTGAGAAGGTCCTACTTCATGCAAATGATAAGAATTGTTTATTTGTTTATTTGGATCCCCATTAGATGTAAGAATTGTTCTATGAATCTTAATTTTTAAACAAAGTTACAAAAACGTTTGTGTAAGCTGTCAATTGTTGTTTTTAGAAAAAAAAATCGGAATCGGCAAAAATCGGTATCGGCAAGTCAGACTATTCAAAAATCGGAAATCGGAATCGGCCAAGAAAATGGCAATCGGTGCATCCCTAGGTAGCGCGTATGCCTGATTTGTTATGAATTTTCAATTTTTGAAAATTTAGACTGTAGCGCCACCATCAGGACTATTAGCGCCAAATTCGCGTTGACAAAGTTTTGGCATGGGACTGGACCTTTGTCCAAAGTTTGGTTTATTTTCATGCATGGGAAGTCCAACCTCCCAGAAGAACAACAATATTGGCAAATACAAACAGTGGCCCTGGCGCTGGCCCACCCACTAATTACAGGCCTATATGTTTTTTTAAACAAGTTAAACTGGTGATGTTCATTAAGTTTCAAGAATCTGAATTCTTTCACTAAAAGAACGTCGCAACAATAACATTTAGGGATATTTGGAGTTATTCCCCCGACCAGCGAATCAGTTATGAAGCACTGCAGAGATAGCAGAGAGTTAGCAAAGTAGAGTATAAACCGAAACAGTAAAATAATGCTGATATCTGAATGTACAAACAGGGAAGTGTAGCATTTATTGGCATCTGTAACTGTGGGGGCACAGTTTCCCTAAAAATAGAAAAACTACATAATGGGGCTTTAAGGTTAGGGTAAAATATCAGGGTAAGCCAATCAGAGGCAGAGTCGGGCGGGCCATGCCTTCACCATAGTACACAAGAAATGGGATTTTCGAAATTGTTGGATTTGGCTGTCTTGTGTTTATACCACCAACAAAATGCATTAAAAAACAGTTTGTGCTTCCCAGCTCTGATCTTATTTAATATGCTCTCTCTTCAAAAGTGTTTGATTTTCATCATAATCTGGTTTTCCATAATAATAATAATAAGTTCAGTGTTTATGCCTGTGTTGCTGTCTGTTGTAGTGTAAAACGACTAAAGGGAGAGCAGGTGCTTATATGAAAGTGAGTGAGAAAAGGAGCAGATACTGAATAATGACATCACAACAGTATAATCCTAATGTTAATTTAAAATTAAATATTCTTCTAAATATGGATTAAAGTCCAAAAAACATCAAATTTTCTTCGGAGAGTCCCTTCCTTACAGCACCCTCTACCTAAAAGTACTTCCAGCGCCACTGGGGAAGGGCGATTCTGAGCCTGCACTGCAGTGGTGGAATTCGCTGCAATATAATTTTTATTATATTTTCTTTGGGGGAGGGGGGGCACCAGCACAAATCTTGCCTAGGGCACCAACTTGGTCAGGCACGCCACTGGGGAGGGGGTGTGTGTGTGGGAGGGGCGTCGAGAAAAAAAAGGTGAAATTATATGTAGGCTATTATTGATAAACCAAATCCTGCCTCATCATAAAAAAAAGGAAGGGAAAGGGAATACCCATGGCATTGTGTTTCTGTAAATCATTCTTAACCTTTTTCATATTAAGGACTCCTAATTTAGTTCACATTGGGGCCATGGACCCCCAATATGATGAAATTTGGTTTCTCAGATGCAAATCAGATTTTTTTTAATGTAGCCTAGATATGATTTTGTTCAGAATTCCATATATATTAGGTTGAGAGAGACAACAGAGAATCTTGAATCCTCTCCCCTGACCCCACATTGAGAAGCACTCCACCACTGACTTGTTTGTGCAGAGAGAGAGGAGGGAGGGGGAGGGGGAGCAGCCCAGCTGCAGCTACTCTGCTCTGCTCCGGTCTCGCGCTTCCTCATTTAATGAAGAAAAAGCAGGGGGGATTTTTACATGGCGCACTGCACCTTTTGACACGAATAACAAAAATCCCCCAAACGAAAAATGAAAACTGACTTGACAGCGTTCAAGAGAACAAGTTGGCGGACAATTTCATGTGTTCACATCGCTGGTACCTCAAAGTTGAAGTTAGTGGCGAGGCGAATGAAGGGAAATGACGCGATTTTCGTAGGTATAACCCAAACAAATCAAAAGGAACCATTCACCATGACGTGTACACAGGGGTTGGCTATAATTTAAGTGGCAGACCAATGGTCAAATCAAAAAATCCAGTTGGGAATCCACTCTTAAAGGCGAGGAGTGACGATTTTTTGCTGTGCCGTTTTTATTCCAGCGGGCTGAAACGCTGCATTTGCTCCTCTAAACAGAGCTTGATTTAATTTATTATTTCGGCCTTTTTCAAAATTATTTTTTCATTTTGTAGTAGTGATGGTGCATATTTATCGATACAACCCGTGTTTTTATTTAAACATGACCCGAAAGTATGTTTAATACTAGATTGAAATGAGCCCAGAATGCAGAAATCTCCCATAGTGATTACATTACAGCGTGGTTAGAGCGGTGGGTTTGTCCTGCCTAGCAAGTAACAGCCAGCAAGTTAGGCATAGCAGCAGAGTAAAAGCATAAATTGTGTCACTTATGAGAAAAAAAATATTTTTGAGCTGTGCAGGGCAACAAATGGTTAGAGAAGTAGCCTATAATAGTATAAAAGGTTTTCTGATCCGTGCCAGCCCTAACAGTAATTCACTATCATGTTCACATGTGGGAGATCTCATTGACAGAAATTCACTATCCTGTTCATGTGAAAGATCTCATTGAGTGATCACATAGTGATCTGATTCACTATCTTGTTCATGGGGGATCTCATTGACAGTAATTCACTATCTTGTTCACATGTGGGAATATTGAGCCCTGGGAACATTGATACGCTCCTGCTCCCCATCATACTGAGTGCTTTGCCACAGGGAAAAGCATGCCATACATTCTCCTTCCACAGAAACAGTTTCAACAAGATTCAAACAGCTTGAGGTATTTTTCACTTGGCTACATCCTGCGTCGAGAACCAGCATAGCAGTCTACCTCTCCTGTTCCACAACTCTGCACTGCCTTTGACGGTTTGATGTTAGCCTTTTAGCACATCTAAGAGAGTTACCAAGAAAGCTCAAGATATTCTTCAGGAGCCCCTACACCATCTTTTCTCTGAGTTTTCCCTTATATACCCGCCTGGGCGTAGGTTCAGGCTACCAGCAGTTAACTCATTCCCCGCCATTGCCATGATAGTACGGTACGTCAACCCGTCTTTTCAACGCCATGCGATAGATGGCGCTCTTGGCCACCTTATGAAGTGCTACCATACACGTATATTCCTCAACAAGAGTTATTGCCCCACAAAACCACCGAGCGTTTTCAGCATCGATCTCACTTCATGGAGGAAGCGCATAAACACGTCCAGCCTGGTGCCTGTTGGAAATAAGTGAAAACACTTATTTCCAACATGGTCCCAAGATATTACTGCTCTGCAGCTAGATGTATGGAACAAGGGCCTGTTCCCTACTATAGGGGGTAGGATGTAGGCCTACAGTGTTCTTGTTGGCATACATTTAATATATGTCATATACTCTCTTTTTTAAGTACGGTAGCTATATCTTCCATTGAACTTTCTTGATGGTATTACAATCTTGACCTTTGATTAAAAAAAGGGGGGCTACGTGTCAAGGCATGGTTCGAATACCTACTGGACCGTTTAGATTGTTCACATCTAATGTCTATAATGCAAATTACGCCATCAGTTTGAGCATTGTTTAAACTAATAGTTCCATCTGTTGTTGTAACCTTCAGGTGATGTGTGCAACATTTACTCTCAGAAATAATTTGATTGGTTTTATAACCAAGAGTGCATCCCCACTTCAAAAATATATATAAAAAGACTTGTGTGATTCTTCATCTGATGGCTTCAAATAATCACCTGCACTACCAGTCACAAGTTTGGAGACATTCATTTTCTTTGTTATTACTATAGACTACTACTATAATACAAAAATATATAACCATATTATATTTTAGATCCTTTAAAAAAGCCCTTTGCCTTGATGAAAAGCAACGGCTTTGGAAAGAATTTCATGGCATCAGCGTTATTTGTATTTGAGTAAGAAAAAAAGATCAAACATTTCAGCATACATGTAACCCTTCAGATAAAAATGGCTTTGAGATAATGAAAAACATAGTGTCAATCAGGTGTGACCAAACCTTTGACTGGTAGTGTATATTTTCAAAACTATTTGTAACATGAGTGCAGTTATCAGTTTTCAATACTTTATTTACCTACATATATTATGGAGAACGTTTTTTTGTGCATCCCCCACCAGCTGTTTCACATTCCTACAATTTCACACATAAGCTGCCCAGTACAACCACAGACTTTTGCTGTTGGCTACTTAGCAGCTCCACTGGAGCAAGATGCCACGCTGAAGGACATTGCAATGGTTTGTTATCAGATTACTGTAATCCTATAACAGCACATGTAATCTTTTATTCCCCTCACCCTCAATATATTGGCCATGATCCCCAGGCTATATAGTGCCAGTCCTGCTAATGGTGTCAGCTGGGTTGTCAGCCAGCTCTCAGTAAGTAGGCCCGATAGTGTCTACTGTACAGTAGATAACAATAGAGGAGTTCCCGCAGCTCGCGTCTCTTATGCCTTCCCAGTCCAATAGCCAGCAGCCATACTGTCTGTGGAGCTGACAAAGGACTGAACTACATCTGAGTATCATCTGATGGTAAAACTTCCCTTGCTCTCCTTCTGGATCCTTGACACATCTCCCTTCCTCTGTCTGTTGAGTTGTCCCCCTTCTCTCTCTCTCTCTCTCTCTCATATCTCTCTCTCTCTCTCTGATGTCTTGTTCTTGCTGTGAAGTCTCCTTTTCTCTCAGAAGTTTCCTCTATGCCCTATTCTCTCTGTCTGTCTCTATTAATGTTGTACAGTATGTCCCCACACCATTCACTACACTTTTCTATTACGGAGTGTTTAGACGCCTACTTTTCTTATAATACAGTGCACTCCTCTTATAGTGATCACCTTGAGACGGGTCAAATTGATCACTATAAGCGGATGATCATTATAAGAGATTCTTTTCTTTTTCTTTATTTCTCATGCAGTTTACCATCTAAGTGACATTTGTATGTATTACATGAATACAGTACATATAAAGCAAAGGAATGTTATTGACTTTAAAAATCCATACAGTAAGTTAGGCCTCAGGCTGTTTCAAACACAGCGGTCTCACCTAGACAGAGCAGCCTGACCTCCAAATGGATACGACCCAAGACGTCGTTTTTACAAGCAGCTTAATACGACCTAAAATCATGTTTCAACGTTAAGCGACCTCTAGCGGTCGTGTGAATAACAGCCCAGTCTCAGAGTTTGGTAAAATTATAACCTCATGCAGGATTTGAACCCACAACCTAAACCTAAACCTAACGCTAATCCTAAACCTTTGTTGTTCCATAAACCACTCCATCCTCCTCTCCCATCTTCAGCACTCCATTGGCATCACTGGCACCGTCCTCTCCTGGCTCACCTCATATCTCTCCGACCGTCACCAAATACATCTCCATCAGCAGCCAATCCTCCACTGCGCCAGTCACCCACGGTGTCCACCAAGGTTGAGTTCTTGGTCCCCTACTCTTCATCCTGTATATCCTTCCCCTTGGTCAGATCCTCCGCCGCCACGGCCTCTGTTTCCACTGCTACGCCGACGACACTCAGATATCCCTCTCCTCCAAAACCATCACTCCAGCCACCCACTCCACCCTCTCCGCCTGTCTTACTGATATCAAATCCTGGATGCAAGAGAACTTTCTCAAATTCAACTGCAATAAATCTGTAATTCCCATCATTGGCCCAAACTCCCTCACCCGCTCTGCTCAGAACTTTTCACTCAACATCGATGGCTCCAACATCACCCCCTCCACCCAGGTCCGCAACCTCGGTCTCATCCTTGACCCCACCCTCTCTTTCCTTCCCCATGCCAACCATGTCACCAAAACCGCCTTCTTTCATCTCAGGAACATTGCCCGCCTGCGCCCCTCCCTGTCCTTCTCCGTTGCTGAAACCCTTAAACATGCCCTCATAACCTACTACTGCATTAAGCTATTGGGTGCTATATAAGTGCGATTACTGTAATGTTCACGTATTCCGCGCACTCGCGCATATCAATTAATTAAACTAGAAAACTCACGGTTTCCTCAAGTGCTGCAAATGGCTTGAATGGGTTTTTTTTCCCTCCCGACCTGTCTGTCTGTCTTGTATGTGAAAATGCAAGAGGGTGATAGTGTTGCATTATATATATTCGAGACATAATAGCCTAACTTTTGTGGGGAGAAATAAATTGAAAACTAGTCAGATATGACTTGAATGCCACTTGTAAAATCATCCACTGTTTAACATTAGTGTGACCACTATTTTGACTGGCGGGTTTTGGGCGATGTAACAAGGCGTTATCGCCTGAATGCATCAGAGTGCATCGGGAACTTCGCAGTGAGACATGTGTGTTATGGAGTAGTGGAGAAAGGTGTTGGGCAGAGATGTGTTGTGGACAGTGCTGGGCAGTAACGCGTTACTTAGTAACGCGTTACTGTAATTAGTTACTTTTTTAGTAACTAAGTAATATAAGGCGTTACAATTTCCAAAACAGTAATTAGTTACAGTTACTAATCCAAGTAACGCATGCGTTACTGTGTTACATCATTGCCTGCCAGAATGCAGTGTTTTCTATGTAAAAGAAAACATTTTATCCTCACGGACTCAGGCGCACACATATAGTCATAGTGTGTGTGCGCGATGCAGCGTCAGAGCGTGCACGCTGGCTTTCAAAACAAACCGAGTCAGAAGAAGGAGACGAGCAAGAGAAACCTGGCTACCTCGAGAGAGAATATGCGGGGATGGAGGCTAAATTGAAGGTGACGCTGGGTGAGGTAGACTTGGGTGTGTTCACTGGATTAACAGATACACTTTGGGTAAGTCAGTGTTGTAGCTACACTTTGTTACTTCCTAACCTTCTCGTCAAAGCCTTTCTCACCGTAGTCAGACGGGCCGGCCCAGGGAATGTTGACAGATCATCACTTTTCTTTCAGCAACGAAGCTTGAAACGTTTGCATTGAGGCTGTTGTATTACCACTCCGAGTTTCCGACAGTAACAGCATCTTTCACTCACGTTATCTGTGTGACTGTCTGACTTTCATTTCGTGTGAAGCTAGCCAGTCTTAATACACCACTTCCTGTTCTTTCTAACCGAATTTCAAAGTAAAATGCCTTTGGCTTTTCGTTTAACATAGCCTAATACCAAAGCGAAAATAATTAATAGAGTGACATGCTAGATGGTATTTGGGGTAAAAATAAAAATAAAAGTAACTAGTAAAGTAACTAGTAACGTACCTAGTTACTTTTTGAAAAAGTAATCAGTAAAGTAACTTTTATTACTTTTTTAAGGAATAATCAGTAATCAGTAACTAATTACTTTTCCAGAGTAACTTGCCCAACACTGGTTGTGGATGCAGTGTATGCAGACCTGTGCGCACGTTTTGCACCGCACCACAGCTGTGCAGCACACATCCCCATCCCCGCCCTCCCCCGCCCTCTCTACTCAGCCAAAAAAGACAGACCTTTTCCTTATGTATAGAAACAATGATCACTCATGTCTAGAAGGGTAAAATAACCTGCCCTGATATAGGCTACCGCCTACAGGCCATGGTCCAGACTTCATGTTTAGAAATTGCTATAATGTGTTAAAAAAATTATTATTAGGCTGATTGGTCCAGTAGATTGTGAGATTAGCTGCGGACAGTCAGACAGACAGACAGACAGACACAGATACACACACACATGCACACGACCGAATGCATGATCTCCTCCAGGCTTCCGCTTGGCTGAGATCATGACTAAATAAAGCAACTCTTGTGTGTGTGCCAGTCCACCTCCCTACACGTCTCTTCTGTCTGTGCCAGTCCACCTGCCTACACGTCTCTTCTGTGTGTGCAGTCCACCTCCCTACACGTCTCTTCTGTGTGTCAGTCCACCTCCCTACATGTCTCTTCTGTGTGTCAGTCCACCTCCCTACACGTCTCTTCTGTGTGTCAGTCCACCTCCCTACACATCTCTTCTGTGTGTCAGTCCACCTCCCTACACGTCTCTTCTGTGTGTCAGTCCACCTCCCTACACGTCTCTTCTGTGTGTCAGTCCACCTCCCTACACGTCTCTTCTGTGTGTCAGTCCACCTCCCTACACGTCTCTTCTGTGTGTGCCAGTCCACCTCCCTACACGTCTCTTCTGTGTGTCAGTCCACCTCCCTACACGTCTCTTCTGTGTGTGCAGTCCACCTCCCTACACGTCTCTTCTGTGTCAGTCCACCTCCCTACACGTCTCTTCTGTGTGTGCAGTCCACCTCCCTACACGTCTCTTCTGTGTGTCAGTCCACCTCCCTACACGTCTCTTCTGTGTGTCAGTCCACCTCCCTACACGTCTCTTCTGTGTGTCAGTCCACCTCCCTACACGTCTCTTCTGTGTGTCAGTCCACGTCCCTACACGTCTCTTCTGTGTCAGTCCACCTCCCTACACGTCTCTTCTGTGTGTGCCAGTCCACCTCCCTACACGTCTCTTCTGTGTGTCAGTCCACCTCCCTACACGTCTCTTCTGTGTGTGCAGTCCACCTCCCTACACGTCTCTTCTGTGTGTCAGTCCACCTCCCTACACGTCTCTTCTGTGTGTCAGTCCACCTCCCTACACGTCTCTTCTGTGTGTGCAGTCCACCTCCCTACACGTCTCTTCTGTGTGTGCAGTCCACCTCCCTACACATCTCTTCTGTGTCAGTCCACCTCTCTTCACGTCTCTTCTGTGTGTGCCAGTCCACCTCCCTACACGTCTCTTCTGTGTGCCAGTCCACCTCCCTACACGTCTCTTCTGTGTGTGCCAGTCCACCTCCCTACACGTCTCTTCTGTGTGTGCCAGTCCACCTCCCTACACGTCTCTTCTGTGTGTCAGTCCACCTCCTTACACGTCTCTTCTGTGTGTGCAGTCCACCTCCCTACACGTCTGTTCTGTGTGTCAGTCCACCTCCCTACACATCTCTTCTGTGTGTGCAGTCCACCTCCCTACACGTCTCTTCTGTGTGTGCAGTCCACCTCCCTACACGTCTCTTCTGTGTGTCAGTCCACCTCCCTACACGTCTCTTCTGTGTGTCAGTCCACCTCCCTACACGTCTCTTCTGTGTGTGCAGTCCACCTCCCTACACGTCTCTTCTGTGTGTGTCAGTCCACCTCCCTACACGTCTCTTCTGTGTGTGCAGTCCACCTCCCTACACGTCTCTTCTGTGTGTGCCAGTCCACCTCCCTACACGTCTCTTCTGTGTGTGTGCCAGTCCACCTCCCTACACGTCTCTTCTGTGTGTGTGCCAGTCCACCTCCCTACACGTCTCTTCTGTGTGTGTGCCAGTCCACCTCCCTACACGTCTCTTCTGTGTGTGCCAGTCCACCTCCCTACACGTATTCACAGGGCCTTTTATAAACTCACACTAACTGGTGCCACTCTATATAGCCAAACTTTTAATGATATTTGATGGGCTGTCATAAAAATCTCATTTTCCTCCAGTGTCTTCAGGCCTTTTGTTATTGCTCAGTTTCAGGAGACATTGGGTTGGATGTACAAAAAAAACACATTTAGACCACAGAGCAGCAAGGGCTCTCTGTTTCTCACTTTCCTTTTTCTGTCTCTCTCTCTCTTCCTATAGGGCAGGGCAATATAGCAATATTATATAGATAACATCATGCCATGAGACTATATGGTCTTTGATTTTTTCACATAACCAACTGGGAACAATTCGCTAGGGAAACCGTTTCAGAGGTCAGGCACTTTCAAAAAATACCTGGCAGGTGATTGGATGAACCATCTGTCTATCACATCTTTTTCACGGGCTCACTCTCGCTGGCATCACGCCAAAGCCCACCCATAGCTGCCTCACAGGACGCTGTTTGGTGTGGACCACTGATGGTTCGGATTCAAACCAATATATTGGAGCAGTGGCGTGCCGTCCATTAGGTGAACTAGGCAAATGCTAGGGGCACTTGAGCCGTTAGGGGCGCCAGAGAGGGTAAAAAAATAAAAAAAAATTAACAAATACTTTTTCATGATAATAGGCCTACTATTATTTTGCAATAGTAGACAAAAAATAAGCACAACGTCTTAAGTCTCAACTGCAATTAATTTTGCATATTTTATTTAGTTGTGCGTGTGCAATACTCTTATTTTACTATTACTTTTTTTCTTTTCTTTTTTTTTCTCAGATTTGTTTATTAGTTTTTTTCAACAACATACAGGTGTTCAAAACGTAATTTGTCACGCTTTGATATTGTGTCAAATATAGTATGCAGAAGAACAAGATATTGCACAATCCAATGACAGAAACATAAAAAACAACACCAACACAAAAACAACACAAAACGTACATATTGGTCACCTAGAAGAAAAGAAAAAAAAATCTATACCAAATTTACATAATACAGAATGATACATTCCAAATCCACCATCTGTGCATGAGAGACTGTTACTCTGGAATGACAGTAAACTCCAACTTTTTAACGTGTGTAAAAAAGGGGCCCCAGGTTTGATCAAATTTGGCAAGTGAGCCATTTACAGAGCACCTGATTTTTTCAACTTTAACAAAATAAAGAATGTCCCTGATCCATGCGGGATGAGAGGGGGGTGCAGTTGACTTCCACCTAAGCAAAATCAGACGTCTAGCTAATAAAGTTACAAAAGCAACAAAGTTTGCTTTATATTTTGGAAGCGGCAGAGTGTGAGGCAGAACCCCAAACAGTGCTGTAATAGCTGTTGGTTCAAATTGGGTCCCAGTACAGTCTGAAATTGATTTAAAAATGTCCAGCCAATAACTGTACAGGGAAGGGCAAGTCCAAAACATGTGAATATATGTAGCAGGAGCCCGGCGACATCGGTCACATGTAGGGTCAACATCATTATAAATCCTAGAAAGTCTGACCTTAGTGAAGTGAACACGGTGAAGGATTTTGCATTGGGTCAGACCGAATCTAGCGCAAATAGATGAGGAGTGAACCCGATGCAGAATGTCCTCCCACACTTCCTCGGAAATCTCCTCACCCAGATCCTCCTCCCACTGGGTCTTTATATTATGTAGTAAGGCTGGGCGCAATGAATGAATATGTTGATACAGACAAGAAATCAAGCCCTTTACAAAATAAAATGGAGTTAAAAAAGAGTCAATAGGTGAGGGCTCCGGGAGGTTGGGAAAATGAGGGCTTAAATTACGAACAAAACTGCGGATCTGTAAATATCTAAAAAAAGAATGTCTCGGTAGAGGAAACTTCTCAGAGAGCTGCTGAAGGGATGCGAAGGTATTGTCAATGTATAAATCACTAAAAGTCTTAATTCCTGAGTTGGACCACAAGGAGAAGGCCTTATCCACCAGAGAAGGATGAAAGATCGGGTTAGCCGTTATTGGAGCTAAAAATGAAAAGGTCTGCAGACCGAAATGGCGTCGGAATTGCTTCCAGATCCTCAAATATTTTACTATTACTACTACTTATTTTACTATTTGTAATTTGTTGTGTTTTACTGCTTTATATAATATTTTATTTTATTTTATTTATATTATTCATTAATATATTAATTATGAATTATTAATTGTATTTGCACTGGTTCGTTGTTCCCATTTCCAATAAACTTCAAATGCATAAAGCTATACAGTTTCTGTGTGACTGTATAAGTATTTGTGGTGGAATTAGCTAAGATATAATTTTTATTATATTTTCTTTGGGGGGGGGGGGGCACCAGCAAAAATCTTGCCTAGGGCACCAACTTGGTCAGGCACGCCACTGTATTGGAGCCATTGACAGTAAATATATGGACCACCTTAGCTATATGTTTTTGACACGGCAAAATGAAGCTCATTTCCCGATATTGTTTGATTTCGTTTGATTGGATGAATGGATTTTCCTGTTGCATTGTGGGAAATCTGTTCAAACCTGGAGCCGGGAAAACACGGCATCCATCTTGTTCATGTTATTTTCCCTGCTAGCCGTTAGCTTGGCTAACAAATGTTGCTAACGTTAGTTGCTATTGCTAGCCATGCTCCATTGCTCTCACAGTGCACACAGTAGCCCGAAGAAAAACCAGAGTATTATTTCCTCCAGACCTCGCGCGGCGTCACCAGCCTGCCGCCATCACAAAATCGAGGTAATCTTATTTTCTAACGTAACGCTAATTGCATAGCATGACATTAACGCTAGCTACATGTCCATTTGTCATTACAGGAGGACGTTAGACTAGAGTAGCATAAGTTAACGTTATACAACGTTAAACAGTATTGCATGCTGCACAGATTCGGACGTAGACAGAAAACAAACGCAGTTCTGTTTACCTAGGTTACCTCTTTGAGATGAGGCAGACTCAAAGCATACTCATTACTCATATGATCTACCAGCTATAGCGTTATATATCTAGCTAACGTTAGATGAGGGGGAACAAGGGGGTTCAACTCCTCTGGATAGTTTATCCACCTCTGCATTTACAGTATTTACCAATCGCACGTAGTGTTGGGTAAGCAAACGTTAACGTTATACAGTGATTAACAGTGTCTAATTCGTTTCTTCCAGGGGTAGCCGCCGTCCAGTACCAGATGGGACACACACAACAGAGGATCATGATTTGTGAAGATCAAAGCTATAATATTCTGTTCTCCTGAGATTAACGCTAAACTACACAACAGAGGATTATGATTTGTGAAGATCAAAGCTATTCTGTTCTCCTGAGATTAATGCTAAACTACACAACAGAGGATCATGATTTGTGAAGATCAAAGCTATAATATTCTGTTCTCCTGAGATTAACGCTAAACTACACAACAGAGGATCATGATTTGTGAAGATCAAAGCTATAATATTCTGTTCTCCTGAGATTAATGCTAAACTACACAACAGAGGATCATGATTTGTGAAGATCAAAGCTATAATATTCTGTTCTCCTGAGATTAACGCTAAACTACACGTTACTGCTGATCAGTTGTTTCAACATAGGAAATAGCAATAACACACAAGCCAAATGCTGACATGAGAGATTTGCTTTGAACAATTGTAGCTAGTATCTGCCAGTGACCGGAGAATATTGTTATTTTGCTTGTTTTAATGCTTTTGTCAATAAACATTGTCAACAAAGATAGCCTTGTTGTATATTATCATGTATAAGATTGTTGATGTCGAGTGAACACAAACTATGAACCGAAGATTGGACCAGAGGACAGGACGACGGAGAAACTTAACCGACCAGCAGTCTGAGTCTGCTTCAATCAACGAATGCTTTATATTTATTGAAATGAAATATGGTGATATCTGGTGGTCTGAAATTACTCTCTCTAGCTAGGCTAACTGGCTCATATTATGTCATATTATTGTAACGTCTGAATCAGCGTTTCATAACTTTATAATAGCCTTACGTTTATAGCCTGGATGACGTTAGCTAATGCTACCCATCCTTCCATTGGTGTTACACGTTATATTTTTAACTGAGCTTTGCTTACCTCAACACAATTGTGTATCAGCTTTAAATGTCCAATATATACAGCATTAAACAAACGACCAGCAGCATTCAAATGTGCAAAAACGTTATATTTATTGAAATGTGATAATAATGTCACAAGTCACATTACATAACGATATAGCGTTAGGTGTTCTTTTGATCAACAGACCTTTATCTCTGGCTACGTTGCTAGCTAGTTAGCCGCAGATCAGCTCTAAAGCCCCAACTTGTATGGTCGCTGCCCGTCCACTAAAACCCGATTTCGATATAGCGTTTAGGTGTTCTTTTGATCAACAGACCTCATAACGGGGATCTATACTGTTACGTGTGTCTACTAAAATCATTAAAAGATCATAAAGGTAATGCTGTTATTGGTATTTTACTTTTAATCTCTGGATACGTTGCTAGCTAGCTAGCTAGCCTGCCTTGGCAACTGGTTGGGATCATCTGGTTTCCTGTGGCTGGTGTCAATCAAGGAAAATCCCGCCCCCAAAGTTACAATTTTTATCGGCTCTTTTACTCGAAATGGGCCCATAATTTAGAAAACGGAGCCCAGGAGAGCATGAAAAAGACTTGAAATTGTTTATTCAGACCATAAGCTCATTCGGAAAATGTTTATTTAAGACACAGAACGAGAGAGAAGTCGGCTCATTTTTACATTGGAGCCAATGTACGTGTCGTCACTTCCGGACCTGACGTGCGCCCCCCTGCGGACTTTCGAATTGATGGAATTTCAGGACTGGCCTCATACATTCCCTAATTCTGTTGCCCACTGATTGGAGCGTAGCAAGATGGATTTGTCATGTGATCATGATCTCATGATCTTGCACGAAGGATCTGTATGTGTAGGATCGGTATCCTGCCTGAAAAATAGTGTTATGATATTTTTGTCATATCACCCCACCCCACGCTAAAGCTATGCTGAAGCCACGCAGTTTCATTTCGGTGTCCTTGTTAACAGGCGAGACCGTTCACACCAGCCGCACGCTATGCCACGCTGAAGCGATAGTTCAGGCTTCTGTTCTATTTTCCAAGCATGCAGCGCGCTGAACCCGAGCTGCCAGGCATGAAGGCAATGCAAGTTGTGGGCGGGGGGAAGGCAGCACCGAGCGAGGCACTGAGGAAAAGAGAGTGCTTCTTGTGTGACCGGTTTAGCGTGACACTCAGCTTCTGTTCAGCGCAGCTTCAGCAATGCTTCTGAATAGCACCCGGTGTGAACCAGGGCTTACGCTTTGTTCACACCATATGCCAAAGCAAAGCTCAAGCCAAGCTGAAGCTGAGCTCACACTAAACCGGTCACACCAGAACCACTCTTTTCCTCAGCGCCTGGCTCGGAGCTGTTCCTCCGGCCCCTCCCCCCCTCACAACTTGCATTGACTGTATGCCTGGCTGGCACGTCGGCTGCTGCGCGCTGCATGCTTGGAAAATAGAACAGAAGCTGAAACTATCGGTTCAGCGTAGCTTTAGTGTGGCTTCAGCATGGCATGGTGTGCGGCTGGTCTGAACGGACTCACCTGTTAACGGACGCCGAAATGAAACTGCGTGGCTTCAGCGTGGGATTGGCGTATGGTGTGAACGTGCACTTAATCTCCCTTCAGCTTCTTCTTCTCTCTCTTGCCTTTACACACAGCTTTGTTTTTCTGTCTTCTGCACTTCCTCCCACTGTCTCTACCCCAGTCCTTCTATCAATTCCTCCCTTTTTGTCTCTTTCTTTTAATCTGTCTCTCTTTGCAGCTCTGTTTTTTCTCAGACTCTTTTCTGTACATCACTCTATCACTCTGTCCTTCCCATCTCTCTGTCTCTCTTAGCCCGGAAGCGAGTATGGATAAGTCCATTACATTTTTAATGTTGTTTGTAATTGCCTCGCGGTCTCAAGATGTCGAGAGCAAATCAATTTTCCAGAGTGTTTGTGTGTGTGTGTGCATAAGTGCGTGTGCGTGTGTGTGTGTGTGTGTGTGTGTGTGTGTGTTTGGTGTGTTGGGCTCTCAATCAGCTGTCTTGAGAGTGTTGCACCCGCCATGTTCTTGTGTTGCTGGCTGTAAGCATGTCATATCACTGAAGATACATGTGAGTCCAAGAGTCCTACTGTAAGATGCTAAAGCTCTCACTCCTTTCTGCTGAAAACAATAGAATATTCACACAACAATGTGTTTGCAAATTAATTCATACATATTTATGAATGGCGTTTGCTGCAATACATGTATGTGCAAGAGTGACAGTTGTGGCATGCAAAATAACATTTTATCTGCCCAGCCTTATTCATAAGCATTTCATGAGCGATGGAATAGCTATTTTATTCTTGCCTACAGATTTCACCGCCTGTGTATCGATTTCTTCTTCGTCTGCCAACAAGTCACTCCCACAGCTTGTCAGGGTCAGCATTACATCACGTCATCTCAATATTACTTTGCCCCAGAGACATTTCTCACACACAAAGAAGGACAAAATAGTGTGTGTGTGTGTGTGTGTGTGTGTGTGTGTGTGTGTGTGTGTGTGTGTGTGTGTGTGTGTGTGTGTGTGCGCAGAAGGGGGGTGGCAGAAACAGACGAGATTATTTTATTATCAGATCCAGCTTTTTGTGACCTTGTGAAGCTTTGCATTATGCACGTTTTGCATATAAAATGGCAGATTTCCCTTTTTACAAATGTTTCATACAAGCATATAAAAGTATTTCTCTTGCATATTAAAGATCTGGATGTGGGAGCTGTGGCATGCAGAGAGGAAGAGATAGAAGGTGGAGAAGGAGAAAAGAAGGGACTTTACTTGTACCAAAATATGGAGGTGAGAGGAAATGTGGTAGAATTCAAATCAAAAAGAATAATCACAGCCTTAAGAAGGAATGGCAAAAAGATCCCTGCATGAAACAATAACGTCATTCAAGCCAAAACAAATCCTTCTCCATGTCTCCTATCTAGCAGCCTGCCCCGGCCCAGAGCTTCAGCAAAACACACCTCCATCTAGCTGTCCAAACTCAAAGCTGCTCGCTAAGCCCACACAACCTCAAACTGCAGCTTCACACTGTTCCTCTCAATATTACAAAGCATCAGGCCCAAACACCCTGATCAGATGCTGAGTGACAGAGAAAGAGTTGAAGCACAAATAGGGGGACAAAGAAAGAAAGAAAGAAAGAAAGAAAGAAAGAAAGAAAGAAAGAAAGAAAGAAAGAAAGAAAGAAAGAAAGAAAGAAAGAAAGAAAGACCAGATACATAATAAAATATACTGGATAGAAAGAAATTAGTAGAAAAAGAGGTCAAACCCAATTACTGTAGAGAGGGAGATAGGGAGAAAGAGAGGGGTCAAGAGTGTAAAACAATAAGACAATGCATGAAAATATAAAATAAAGAAAGAACGAATGAAGGAAAGAAAGAACGGTGCAAGATAAATAGTGACCGAGACATTCAGTTAAATTCAGAGTGATTGTTTTCACCTTTATTTCACCAGGCAAGTCATTAAGAACAAATTCTTATTTACAATGCCGGCCTGGAAATGTGTGTGCGTGCCCCTCCTCCCCTCCAGCACTCGACAGCTGGGCTGCCCCCCCTCTCCTCCTCTTCCCTGTCCACTGAGTGTGAATTATGCAAAAGCTCACCAATTAAATATTGAAATGAAGATGAAGAAAGAAGGTGGAAAAAGGACAGAAGAAATGAGGAAGAAAAAACATTGATGTGTGTTGATATTTTGCAGTTGTGTGTGAGCGCACCATTCACACAAGCAGTTGTTTGTCGTATCACTCACTGCCGGTGCGTGAACGGATTGGTTCACAACTGTGGTATATTTAGCATATACCACAGGTAGAGCCGCATAGCCCAAACACTACGCCTCTGAGAAAACAAATGTTAGCTAGGCTAGACTGTCTGCTAGCCTCGCAAACGGGAGCTCATACATCATTGTGGTGACACGGGCCAACCCGTGTCACCACAATACCCAGAGTGCCTTGCGGTAATGTTTACTGTCGTCTCCTGCTAGTGGGCGAGGCCTCATAGGGGAACCGTGGAGGGATGATATTGTGACTCCAAAACTTGATAACATTGGACTTGATATTGGATATATATATATATTTATATATACATATATATATATAGGCGAGGTCCAGATAATCAAACAGCAATGCATTGTCTTCTATGTCCCAGCAAGAAAATATATTTCCTAATTGTTTGATTGGATTGTCAAGATTAGCATCATCTGTAATGTCAAACCCACACTGTAACAAACATGTTGTCCCCAGTGGAGTAGTAATTAAAATTTCCAGTATGGCATAATTCTTCTGTTGGAATTTGTTATGGGAGAGGCGTATGAGTCTCTACGTCCAGACGGAACCTCAATTATGGCAGAAGATTTGCTTGTTCAAAATGACTGCGCTGCACCCCTTAGGCTAATATGTGTAATTTTCTAAATGTTGGATCTCACCCATAGACGCATCATTAATCCAAGTTTATAAAAATGAATGCCCTCATTTCTGACACATTATGCCTGACTAATGAACACACAATGCACAGATGTGCACAGATCCACAGTCCCCTCGCTGCCCACTCGCATGAGTGTGGAGGACAACAGAGTAGGGATGTCGACGGTTAACCATTAACCGTTTAACCGCCGAGAACGCCTTTGGTCGGTTAAACATGTCGGTCAATATTAAATTAGCATACAACGTGTTGCCAATGTGGTGATTATATATATACATTATATATATATATATATATATATATATATATATATATATATATATATATATATATATATAGCCCTATTCACACTGGACTTGGGAACCTCATATATTTTGTAATTGATAGAAAAGTAAAGTTTGTCTCCCGCAAGAAAAAAAACTTTTGTGGAGAGTGGAGGCGAGCAAACCTTAAAAAATCCCACAGCAACATATATTTGTGTCTGCATTTTGTGAAATGTATTCACACGGGATAATGGAATTCGCTGAAATCACTGGTGCCCCAGATACAATTGTACAAGGTCAAGATACTCCCCCTACACATCGGTCTCCATCCATGCTGAAGTCCAGTACATTTCCGACCAGGTACCGACAAAAAGTTACACTCCACACTCAAATTAATCTTTTAGTTTGATAACACAGATTGATTTTGCACAGTCAATAATAACAGATTGACAGATGATAAGAGATTATCGATTAGGCCTGTTTCTATTAAACATCAGTGACTGCACAATCTAAACGTAGTAGAAGTATAGGCCGACTTTAGACCACCACAGGTTGGCCCCAGTGAGCTAACCTGAACCAATCTAGTCGCAGTTCATCACAAATTGCTTGTTGCTTTATCAGAATCAGAATCACTTTTATTGCCACAAGTTACATACGAGGAATTTGTCTTAGTGTCTGTATGCAGCGTAGCGGTTACATCAATATACAGGGATAAGAAGTAGGAAGATAACCAACGGCAATCGCAAGGTTGCAAGTGCAATCAAATCGAATCAATCGTGTCAATATATACAATATGTACATGATTAATTATTTCTAATTTAATTAGAAACATGGCTGATTAGCACTGAATTAAAATCACAGACGATCTCCTCACAATCATTACAAATCACTGGATCTCCACACTCATTACAAATCACTGGATCTCCACTAAGGATGGGCATCGAATTTCGAATTTTCGAATAATCGTTGTTATTATCAAGGTCGACTTTTATTATTGAAAGTCGAAATTCGAAATTCAAAAAAAAAAAAAAAAATGTGAGTGAAATGTTGCATTGTCTCCCCTGATTCTAAGTATAGTCGAATCGCTTGGTTTGAGCAAGTAAAACAATTTTTATAAGCATTTTAAGCAAGGTTTATGGAAAAATGAATGGCGGATGAAATCCCATGAAGAGGGAGAGGGGGTGACTTTGGCACCCCTTTGGCACTCAAACCTGAGCCTACTAAATATTTAATGAACCACTCATGATTGTCAAAACTGTTTTTTATTTTCGAAAATGTCAATGTCATGTAACATGTTCTTTACTTCAGTGGCTTGTTTGAGCTAAAAATCCACAGCAGAAGCTTTTTCTATTAATTAATAAAGCCTTAGACTTAGAATCAGGGGAGACAATGCAAGATTAAAAAAAAAAAAAATTACATCTTTAATTTTTTTTACATTTTTATTTTTATTTTCTAATTTCGATTAAAAGTCGACTTTGGCCAGCGAATTTCGAATAGTGTTTTTGCTAGAAATGCCCATCCCTAATCTCCACACTCATTACAAATCACTGGATCTCCACACTCGTTACAAATCACTGGATCTCCACACTCATTACAAATCACTGGATTTCCCCAGGTGATATTAGTCCTGTAATATAGGCTTCGTGATGTGTAGAATTCCACCTGGAAGTAGAATGGCTGAAGAGCCAAAAAAAATGAGCTGGAAACTTGCTGCAAGGTGCAACCATGCGATGAAAAGAGGCCACATGTGATAAAACAGACTCAGATGTCCCCGGCCTTTTCCCTCACTCTCTCCAGTGTGCGAGCCCAGGTCATGAGCCCAGCTCATGTCCCTTCTGTCGCGTGCTTTTACACACGTGCGTGTCCTCGACTTAACACCCAAACACACGGCGCACAGGCGCTGTGGAGGCCAGCACAGGGAATTCTCCTGCAATGTCCGGGAACACTTCTTTACAGATGCTGTAGGAATTATCTATTACAATGTCTCATGGTGCTGTAAAACCAGGCTTGCAGTTGGGCCGAGGAGTTCCATATGGCATTGTGTTTCCATTTATTTATCATTTTGCCATTAGTCCTTGGCATATGGCAAAAATAAATTGCTGTGTGATTTCGTAAGCCACCCCCCTGTATGTAATACATTTTCACTTTGCCATGGGGACTTCTCTCTCTCTCTCTCTCCCTCTCTCTCTCCCTCTCTCTCTCCCTCTCCCTCTCCCTCTCGTTCTGCTTGGATCTTCTCTATTCAGCTCTATTCTATTTATTTTTTTCAATTGTTTGTTTTTGTGTGTGTGTGTGTGCGCATGTGTGTGTGTGTTTGCGCGTGCGTGCGCACATGTGTGTGTGTGCGCGTGTGTGTGTGTGTGTGTGTGTTAGTGCTGCACGAGTAATCTAATCGCAATCGCGATTTCAGCACGTGTGATTACATAACCGCAAAAATGTGCAATTATTATTACTTTTTTAACGTTGTGTGTGTGTGTGTGTGTGTGTGTGTGTGCCTCCTCTAACGTTACACGCAACGCAGCAAACACACGTTTCTCTGCCATCACACTGGGCAGAGACTTCTCCCATGCACTCCCGCAAATAAGTTATGTTATGCACAGCAAGGTTCACAAACATAACATCTTACCGAGAGGGAGAGAAAGAACATCCATGATCGCTAACAGCTAGCTATGCTAATAACTAGCCGTTCATAGAAAAGCATGTAAACAGCCAGCCGTGTGATTAGTGAGAAAGTCAGTAAAATAAGGAGAGAGCTGCAGGTGCTTATGCAGAACTAGCGCACGTTTAAGTGCACAGTGGGTAATGACGCGCTGTGATGAAGAATATAACGAGATTAACAAGGTTGATAGCAGCAAAACACTGTCGCAGCTGCCAGCAGCACCACCTCCAGGCTTCTAGCTAGTCTGTCACATGACACCTTCATGGTCCCTCGATAAAGTCTGCAGATGCACGTTACCTCGCCTCTCTCAAAAAAAGAAGAGTCACGTGACGTGAGTGTGGCGTTTAAGGCCATCTGTCGGCTACAAAATAAATAAACGGGGTGTATCATTGTATTACTGGATCGACAAGTAACTAACTTTGCAGTCTGAGCCATCTTCTATGTGCTGTAACACAGTGCTGCAGTTTCTGAATTTTTCTGGTGTTTCTTTTTACATGTTTGGGACAGGCAAATGTCTCAAAATGTTTGTTTTTTTAAAGATAATTTTATTTCAAATAGTTTTTATTTATTTAGCTTTAATATATTTTAAATTTGAATATATTTCATGTATTTTAGTCTGTGATACGTCAAACCGTGGTATTTTTGTCCAAGGTTATCATACCGTCAAAAACTCATGCTGGCACATTCCTAGATACCATTTGTTTATTATATCGCAATCACAATCGCAAATCGCAATATTGTCCACCATAATCGCTAATCGCACCTTTCCTCCAAATCGTGCAGCACTAGTGTGTGTGCACGTGCGTGCATGCGTGTGTGTGTGTGTGTTTGTCTGCCTGTCTATCTCCTTAGAGAGAGCTTTTGACCCAGTCTAGTGTTGCAGCTCATTTAAAACCAGCTGAGTAACAGGGAGAGAATAACAATGATGTAAAAAGCCTGTCTTGCGTGTGTGTGTGCGTGCGTGTGTGTGTGTGTGTGTGTGTGTGTGTGTGAGTGAGTGAGAGAGAGAGAGAGAGAGAGAGAGAGGCGGAGGTGCAAGGCCCCAAATATCTACTTAAGTCTCATGAAAATGAGAATGGTTCTGAAGAGAAAATGCTTCACCTACTCAAAGCACTTATATTAAAGAGCCCTCTGCTCTCCCAGCGACTCAGGACTGGATTGCAAGGTTTTTTTCCTGCTTGGTTCTTTTTCTTCAGACTGTGGGCTTGATGATTGCTGACACTGAGAGAGGCCTGCTCAGTGGCCCCGCTGACCCCCAGCCTTAAATCTCCAAACGAGAAGGGGAAAAAAGGAGGAGCAGTTTATGACATCGCACTTCAGTGAGCACCGGAGAAGAGAAAAATAAGTATCAATTTTACGAGGGGCTCTAAATCAGGGCGGGTTTGCAGAGACGACTTTATCGTTCAATCTCGCCGCCTGCTCTGAGGTGTTAGCGAGGTTAGACAAGCGAGCGGCGAGCACGCCCGGCTCGCAATAACAATAATCATCTCTCTAAGCCCGCGGCCTGCGACCTGTAAAATGATTAAGGGGAGGATAGAGACAGAAAGATTCTCGGAGAGGTTCTCCCAGGCGCTGCGCGCTGAATTTGCAGGCCTTCATTAGATGGAGCGTCTGTCCGAGCGTGCGGCGTCCAGAGTGGAGATGATGAGAGGGGGTGAGGGGGTAATGGGAAAACTCCAAACTCATTGCTGCTGTTTACACAAGCTGTCTACCATGAAGAGAAGGGCCATGGCCCGCTCTGTCCCGAGATGAATGAAGAAATCATCTTCACTGTCTGTTTCATTATGGACAATCATTTCTCCCCAATCAGAGCAGATAAATCATTTAGAGAAAGCCGAGGGAGGGGCTTGGCGTGTGTGTGCACACAGCGTGATTGAGTGTGACTTACAGCACCCTTGTGTGGGTGCTGTAAGACAGGGAAAGTGTGGTGCGTGCATAGACCGTCTAAAAACGGACAGAGTGAGCGTGATGTCACCTATTGGTTTTTGGACTTCCATTTTGAGGCCTAGTGTGGCCGTGACCGTCGCCATCACAGGGTTCTTGCCCAGCTCGCGCGAGACGGCACGAAACCAGGGGTTTGCCAGAGCCGCAGCTCTGCCTGCTATTGGTCCGTGATCGGCAAGCTGAGCGATCACTGGACAGGCGACCTGCCAATCACGCCCAAAACAGTTTTTTCTATTGTTTATTTTACTCTAAACGGGCGAGTTATACAAAAAGTCACTCCCCATACAGTTGTTATAAAAGGTGAAATGAGCTATATAGACCAAAACCGTGTTTTGAACCAGGCTGTAAACATGTTTAATCCTGATGTAAATAGTGGCATTTTAACATGGGGGTCTACGGGGATTGACTCGCTTTTGAGGCCAGCCTCAATTGGCCATGTGAGGAACTACAGCGTTCAGTATCACTTCCGCAGCCTCCTGGGTGCGTGCAACTCTGGGGATGAACGAGCTGCGTCTAGGGGTTCTGCGAAAGGAAAAATGTAATGGTTTGTAATGGTAAAATAGGCTATTTGGCCATTGGTATTGTTATTATTGCTACAATTACCGGGAATAGCCTACTCATGCACACATCTCTCTGAGGCTGCCCTGTAAAGAGGGGTGCTCAGAGGTTCTCAATCCTGCATGTCTGTCTATCTCTCTCTCGCACTACCACCGCTCCCTCTCTTCATGCACGCTATAGCTCGCTCAACCACTTCTCTCTCGCTCTCTCTATCGCCACTTGAAAATCCTCAAAATAGATGCAGCTATAAAGAGTCTGTTTTTGTTTGTTTGTTTGTTTGTTTGTTTTAGGGGGGGTGAATGTGTGACAACCCAGTCGGGATGTAGGAGGGGGTGCGTGGCCTAAAAACGTTGGGGACCACTGCGGGAAGAGAGTCAGTCTTTTTGTCTGTGTTAAAATGTCAATTTGTATGTATGTAGGTTTGTTACAACACAGAGGTGCATTTGTATGTATGTAGGTTTGTTACAACACAGAGGTGCATTTGTATGTATGTAGCTGTGTTACAACACAGAGGTGCATTTGTATTGTAGCGACCCTGGGGTTTGACATGTAATGTGGTGATTCGGGGTTTAGCTAGGAACTGATGTGTGGGGTTGTTCCTGGGGGGAACGGGGTGTAAGTGGGACTTCCTGTCTGAGCATGAGGCAGTCAAGATATGTGAGGAAGCGGAGTGGACGTGTGGGGAGCTAGGAGCGTAACAACCGCCAAGAGTTGTGTTGAATAACTGTGAATAAAAGCCTGTACCAACTATAAGTCTCCCGGTTCCTGGACGAATACCTGATTCGTCACATTGGTGTCAGAAGTAAAGCTTGGAGTTATCGCCTCCGCGTCGGCCAAAAGAGCAAGAAGGAGCGGAGGAGAGGTTGGAGGTGACGGCTTGAAGGCTCGAGCGACCTAGCGGTAGCGGTTAGCTGTCTGTGTGCTAGCTGCTATGAGCACCACGTGGGATGGTGTGCGACGGAGAATGCCGGTCGGTGAACAGGGGGAAAGAGGAGCTGACTCCGGGGTTCAGCTCGGTGCTTGCGGGCATGGAAGCCCGTTTGTTGAAAGAAGTCAGACGGCTATTGGAAGCTACGCTTGCCTGGGCACAGTGGGCAGTGGAGCTGATGCGGGAGGTCACGCAGCGTGTGGACTTGTTGAGCACGGAGGTAACGCAGCGTGGAGAACGGCGGACAGAGGAGCCGAAAAAGAGACTATGGGGGTTGTTGACGTGGGTGAGTGGAAACGCAGGCAGGCGGAGGACGCGGATATCGGTCCGGTGCTCGCGTGGGTGGCGGCCGGACGCCGGCCCCCTGTGGAGGAGATTCACTGGTGTTCCGGTGCCACAAAGGGACTGTGGAACATGTTTACGGACCTGAGGGTGTGGGAGTCGGGGCTTCTGGGGTTGGAAGGGCGCGGGAAGAGTGGCAGAGTCGCGGTTGTGCCCAGCTGCCTGCGGGTGTTGGCGCTACGGGGGACGCACAGGGGCCGCATCGGTGAGGGGCATCGCGGCCCTGAAGAGACACTCAGCCGCCTTTGTCGAGTTTTCTACTGGGTACAGATGGAGGGAGACGTAGAGGACTACTGCCTTCGCTGTGTTGACTGCGGTGTGCTTCGGGTGGGACAGAAGCTTTAAAAGGGGGGATGGAAATGGGGGATGGTCGAGAGGAAGGTAAAAAGAGAAAAGAAATGGAAATGGTGGTGGTTTAAATGGATGGGAAAAGAGAAAATAAATGATGTAAATGGAACGGGTTATTGTTGAATTGAAATGTGTGTGAAAAAGAAGAGACATAATGTAAAGGGGACGGGGTTGAGTTGAATGGTTGTGAAAAGAGGAAAAATGTAAATGTTGTTGAGGGGAATTGAATTGAAATGTGGGTGATGTGAAGTAACGAAACGGTGGTGGTGGAATGGGGAAAAATAAGAGGTGGAAAAAAGAAAGGAGTACTTGGGGGGAATGTTGTTGGGGAATGGAATTTGATGTGGTGACGGGAAAAAATGGTTATTGTGTTATTGTTGTTTTGGTACAGGGGTATGTGTGTTGTGGGTGCCAGCGTGGGCGCTGGCTTTGTTGGGAGGTGATAATGTAGCGACCCTGGGGTTTGACATGTAATGTGGTGATTCGGGGTTTAGCTAGGAACTGATGTGTGGGGTTGTTCCTGGGTAGCCTGGTAAACCGCCCGTCACGTGAACTCACATTTCATTTGGTTCTCCGTGACGGTCTGGACCCGCACAGGCAGTTAAGATGATTGGTCGAGCCATGCCGGCCCGACGAATCAGCGGCGGCCGTAGGCGGGCTCTGGCTCGTCTGGGCAAGTAGTGGGTACATGGTCTTTGTAGTTCTTTTCACTCGTCAACATGGCTGCTGCCGCGGAAGTGACAGGCAGTCTGAATGAAATTGAATGTAACGTTCCCAATTCTATGTATTCAATTCTAAAAAACGACCCTCAACATTTGGGAAGGCTAAGCCACACAACTAGTTTGTTATAATCTAACTAAATGCTTCGAAGGTGACTTTAGGACCGTGAGGACTCAATCAATGAATACCACGGAGATCATCCACAGGCACCTTCGGCGATCTGATTGGTTGAAGTTAACACCCACCAGCGGTGATAGACAGATGGGTCATCCAATCACCTGCCAAGTAGCTTGGAAAAAGTGCCCGCCTCCGTCAGCGGTCTGGTGACTTCATTCCCAGATCGAGTGGTTTAGTGAAACCTATGTGGAGCTATACCGTCCATCTGGCAGCGTCAGGTTAGTTCCTGGGGGGAACGGGGTGTAAGTGGGACTTCCTGTCTGAGCATGAGGCAGTCAAGATATGTGAGGAAGCGGAGTGGACGTGTGGGGACCTAGGAGCGTAACAACCAGGGCTGGACTGGGACCAAAAAAGCTACCTGCCATGTGTCAGACAGGCCCACAATTTCGAATCGGCCCAATTTTTCGAGCTCACGCTCACTTCGCTCACTCTCGCATGGGTTGGGGATTTACTTATAAAGCCACATGTTATGACCCGGTCTAGGGGTTTTAGGTGTAATGATATTGCAGCATTGAATAAACGTGCCCAGTGAGAACTCAACGTTTACTTATTAAATAGACGTAAGTACAGGGCTGCGGAAGGCTGTTCAAGTAGGTCGGGCTCAACCGCAAAAATTAGGCTAGACTACATCAGATAAACAATATGAAACGTTTTTGAAGTTTACTCCATTAGTTAAATGAAGCTTATTATCGGAAACAGGTGAGTTTAGGCAATTTGCATAGAGCCGTGCGGGGCTGTCCCTGGTACTGAAATGGAGCGGAGTTGTGGTTATAGCCTATATCAATCCGATTCCGATATCAATCTATTCTCTACATGTCCTCAGGAAGGCACACGCCATTCTGGACTGCCAGAACCACCCACTACAAAGTGAGTTTGAGCTCTTACCTTCTGGTCGGCGTTTCAGAGCGCCTGCCAGGCGCACGAAGAGGTTCCACGCCTCTTTTGTCCCTAGCGCCATCAACAAGCTTAACAGCAACTAGCTCCCCGCTGCACTCCCCGCGCGCTCTTAGATGCGTATGCAGGCGTGCTGAAAGAAAATGGAGGAAGGATAGGCTGCACGTCTCCCTCCAAATTCTCCGCGATTCCCTATCCACCTACCAAACCGCTGTTAAAACTGCAAAATCAGACTACATCTCAAACCTTGTCACAAACAACTGCCACAAACCCCAGGTTCTGTTTAAAGTCCTTAACTCCCTTATTAACCCTTCTGCCCCCCCCTCCGCTGTGCCTTCACTCGACTTGTGTGAAAGTTTTCTTAATTTCTTTATCAACAAAGTCTCTGCCCTCCGACCACTCTCCCCCTCGCCCTTCCCACCCCCTCCTCCTCCCCCCCACTCCCCCCTGCCTGCTGTCTTTGATCAGTTTGAGCCTGTCTCCCCCTCCTCTCTCTCGGATGCCATCAAGCATCTGCGACCCACTTCCTGCCCCTCCGATGCTCTCCCCTCACGCCTTCTCAAGGAAACCCCTGACTCTGTCATGCCCATCATATCATTGTTGCTAAACGCTAGTCTCAGCACTGGCTGTGTCCCGGCTGCCTTCAAACATGCTGTGGTCCAGCCCCGAATAAAAAAGCCCAACCTTGATCCCTCTGTCCTCCCAAACTTCAGACCCATCTCCCAACTACCGTTTCTTTCAAAAGTCCTGGAACGCATCGTCTATTTGCAACTACAGTCATTTCTCGAGCAACACAACATCCACGAGAAATTTCAATCAGGTTTTAAACCTCGGCATAGCACAGAAACAGCCCTCCTCCGTGTTTTTAATGACCTCATCTTAGCCGCCGATGCAGGTAGCCCCTCTGTCCTGCTGCTCCTTGACCTCACGGCCGCTTTTGATACGGTGGATCACACGATCCTATTAGCTCGACTTGAGCACCAGGTGGGCATCAGGGGCGTCGCCCTGGACTGGTTCCGGTCGTATTTAAATAACCGGACTTTTTCCGTTCAGCTAGGAGACCTGTCCTCCGCTGTGGCCCCCCTTACCTGTGGGGTGCCACAAGGATCAATCTTGGGCCCCGCCCTCTTCCTGTTATACCTGCTGCCCCTAGGTCAGATCCTAGCAAAATTTAATGTGTCCTTCCACTGCTTCGCTGATGATGTGCAGGTGTACCTTCCCCTAAAACCCACCCAAGGGGGAACTGCACTACAGCCTCTGCTGGACTGCCTGGCTGAAATCAAACTTTGGATGTCCAACAACTTTCTCACTCTTAACGAAAAAAAGACCGAGGTCATCATTTTTAACAGTGCCACCCCGGGCCCCCTTGTCGATGCTCTCGGCCCCCTGGGTTCTAACCTTTCCACCTCGGTTAGGAACCTTGGGGTTATATTTGATAGCGCTTTTAAATTCGACAAGCAGATCAACTCAGTAGTTAAAAACAGCTTTTACCACCTTCGGCTGCTGGCTAAGACGAAGGCCTACCTCTCCCAGGCAAACCTGGAGAGGGTTATTCACGCCTTCGTCACCACACGTATTGACTACTGCAACGCACTTTATGTGGGGATTGATCAGTCCTTGCTCCGCCGCCTACAGCTCGTTCAGAACGCGGCTGCACGCCTCCTTACGAGGACAAAAAAGCGCGAGCACATCACCCCAGTCCTGTCCTCGCTCCACTGGCTGCCTGTGCGCTTTCGCATTGATTTTAAATTATCCCTGACCGTTTTTAAAGCCCTCAATGGCTTGGCCCCTCCCTACATTTCCGAGCTGCTGCACCGCCACACCCCCTCCAGAGCTCTTAGATCGGCCGACCTATCGCTGCTGGTGGTGCCCAGAACCAAACTAAAAACTAGGGGGGACAGAGCCTTTGCGGCAGCTGCCCCAAAACTCTGGAACAGTCTCCCCCTACACGTTCGTGCTGCCCAGACCCTGGAGGTTTTTAAATCGCTCTTAAAAACCCACCTGTTTTCCCTGGCTTTCCCCCCTACCTAGCCATCATTCGTTAGGTCCCTGGCATTTATCGTTTTATTGCTTTTATTGTCTTATTGTTTTATCTTTTTGATTTTAATTGTCATCATATATGCACTTTGTATTATGTTGCTTTCAATTAGTATTTTTGCACTTTACTTATTTACATCTGTGCACTTTACTCCCCGCCTGTGAAGCACTTTGGTTCGGCTGCCGCTGTATGTAAATGTGCTATATAAATAAAGTTGACTTGACTTGACTTGACTCCTTTCAGACACTCGCATATTTGCACATTATTTTTTGCACTGTATCTACACTTGTGTTTGCCCTGCGGTATGGGTTTGAAAATGACATTGTGTGTTCGAACTCCTTGTTCACTTGTTTGCTGTTGTTTGTCGTGCTCTCTTGTTGTCTCTGTTGTACTCTGTTTTGTATTTTATCTTGCTGCAAAACCAATTTCCCCTAGGGGACAATAAAGTGAACTCAACTCAACTCAACTCAACTCAACAATCAATGAATTAATCAAGCATCACTTCGATTCAGCCTCGTGGTTTAAATAGTGCTACTACTACTTTGCGAACAGGAGGGATAGAATAATACACATCATAGTGAAACACAAAAAAGCACCAGCTGATGCTGCACCTCGGCAACACACACACTTTCTCCCCTCCCTCCTCCTCCACACACACGCCAAATGCAAACTTTAAGAGATTGTTAATGTCAGACTCACCATATCTTTCTCTCTCTATCTCTTTACATTCTGCCGAAGAACTGCGTCCTCTTGTCGTTGCTCTGGACCAACTCCCTTGCAATCACCGAAACATCCACTTTGTCCAAATAGTCCTTGTGTGTATGGCCACACATCAGGCTATTAAGTCTTTTTTGTGTCATTGTTGATCACATATAGGTCTTTAAACGTCGGAGGGACGAGAAAGACCTCTTGGCGCTGGCAGACGACACGGGGATTGTATAAAACAACTTTAACAGTTTGTGTACATCTGGCAGGAGTGTTTTTGCCACAGGTGTATTGTTCATTGCTGACACAACAGATGACACGGTTAGGGGTTTGGAAAGCTTGATTGTGTCTGGCAACATATCAAGCTGTGTGCTGAGAGAGTCAACATTAAAATCCTTCTCGTAGAGACACAGAATAGCAGACGGGAAACCAACCTTTTCCCCTTCAGCTGCAGACAGGCGCTCCAGGGCAGCTGCCACATGCAAGTCTCTCTGCACAAAACGACGGTCCAACTCCCCAAAAGTAGGTCGGGCTCAAGCCCTACCTGCCCTATAGGCTCCGCGGCCCACAGTACTAAACATAACACTGATTTTTTTAAAGTGCAGACATTTCAGTCGCACACTGTGCGTCTCAGCAGCGCAGCATGTCAGCATGTGTGTGCGCTGCTCTCTAAGCAGGGTGTGTGCGTTGTGCACCCGCCTATACAGAGACACATAGCCTATTACTATCTTGCACATTGTGGAGTTAGAGGGAGCACCAACAACATCTTTGAACAACACGTCTGTTAGCAGAGTGGGTTAATGCAGCAGTTCTCGCGTGCACTCCCAGAGCAGCAGCAAGACGGAGGAAATAAATATAACACGAGGAACAGTTTCTCTTTCTCTCTCTGTGGTTCTTCTCCCTTGGAGCTGGGCCAGAGACACACACACATACATACGTTTTCCGTGCATGTCATTGGCTGTCACCACCTGTGTTGCCTTCAGGTAACATCCTAAATTACAATGCTATACATTAGCATTGGTTAGAGGGCCACTCCAGAGACCAGAATCATTCATTATTGACGCCTGAATGGGCCGCTACCGGCCCAATCAAATACATAATACATACTTTTTCACCAACCTGACCGGCCCACTACGGCAGCGGCCCGCGGGCCATCGCACCGGTAAGAATACATTGCAGTCCAGCCGTGGTAACAACCGCTGAGTTGTGTTGAATAACTGTGAATAAAAGCCTGTACCAACTATAAGTCTCCCGGTTCCTGGACGAATACCTGATTCGTCACAGTATGTATGTAGGTTTGTTACAACACAGAGGTGCATTTGTATGTATGTAGGTTTGTTACAACACAGAGGTGCATTTGTATGTATGTAGGTGTGTTACAACACAGAGGTGCATTTGTATGTATGTAGGTGTGTTACAACACAGAGGTGACTGTATGTATGTAGGTGTGTTACAACACAGAGGTGCATTTGTATGTATGTAGGTTTGTTACAACACAGAGGTGCATTTGTATGTATGTAGGTGTGTTACAACACAGAGGTGCATTTGTATGTATGTAGGTTTGTTACAACACAGAGGTGACTGTATGTATGTAGGTGTGTTACAACACAGAGGTGACTGTATGTATGTAGGTGTGTTACAACACAGAGGTGACTGTATGTATGTAGGTGTGTTACAACACAGAGGTGACTGTATGTATGTATGTAGGTGTGTTACAACACAGAGGTGACTGTATGTATGTAGGTGTGTTACAACACAGAGGTGACTGTATGTATGTAGGTGTGTTACAACTAGGGATGGGAATTTCGACTAATTTCCCCGCCGATTAGTCTCAAATTGTATTTGCGACTAGTCGACTAGTCTATAAGCAAAAAAACTCGCAATTTAATATACATATTAAATTAAAAGTTTAAAAGTTTAAAATGCAAATGTTTTGTGTATTTAGGAGCTATTTTAGCCCAAACATTCAGTACAAGCTGTTAATTTAAATCCTATTGATGTAACAACAACTGACTGAATAAAGGTGAACAAATTAAAGAGAAATACATTTCTGATACGTTTGCCAATGCAATGCATGGCATTTATTATGAATAATGTTGTAGGATTCTGTAGGTTCCAGCATGTCTTGCATGATTGTGTAAGCTATTTTTATGAAGGTGCTATATAATTTATGTTTACGTTCTAGACAGCCAATGCACTGTAGGCTCTTATGTTGAAGACAGGAAACGGAAGTGTGTGTGTTGTTGTGGGGGCGCTTGACGCTAGGTTATGCTGGAAGCGGAAGAATAATAGAGCTGGCATCTCACGCTGAGATTGTTCAAGATTGGAGTTGCCCCATTTATTGGTTTTTATATCAAAGTATTCACCTTATGTTCAGACCTTACAGTGGGCCAAATTCTTCCGGGTCCTTTTAACACTTCCGGCGGTCACGGTGCAAAATAAGAGAGTTGTTTTTGGAGCGGACAGTGAAGGGGGTAAAATAAAGAACGTAGCCTACTACTTTGAGCCGGTACACAGCAAGCAAGCGAGTATCCACTGTGTTAGCCAGGTCAGATAACGTTATCGTCGACAATGACGAGCATTTTCTTGTAAAACATACCTGGACTCCAACAAAGAAAGCTTCAGATAGTTTTCTCTCCTCCGAGTTGCGCTCGAGCCACTAACGTCAATAAGACCCGCAGACGTTAACGTAATTCCCAACACAGAGGTGACTGTATGTATGTAGGTGTGTTACAACACAGAGGTGACTGTATGTATGTAGGTGTGTTACAACACAGAGGTGACTGTATGTATGTAGGTGTGTTACAACACAGAGGTGACTGTATGTATGTAGGTGTGTTACAACACAGAGGTGACTGTATGTATGTAGGTGTGTTACAACACAGAGGTGACTGTATGTATGTATGTAGGTGTGTTACAACACAGAGGTGACTGTATGTATGTAGGTGTGTTACAACACAGAGGTGACTGTATGTATGTATGTAGGTGTGTTACAACACAGAGGTGACTGTATGTATGTAGGTGTGTTACAACACAGAGGTGACTGTATGTATGTAGGTGTGTTACAACACAGAGGTGACTGTATGTATGTAGGTGTGTTACAACACAGAGGTGACTGTATGTATGTAGGTGTGTTACAACACAGAGGTGACTGTATGTATGTAGGTGTGTTACAACACAGAGGTGACTGTATGTATGTAGGTGTGTTACAACACAGAGGTGACTGTATGTATGTAGTAGGTGTGTTACAACACAGAGGTGACTGTATGTATGTAGGTGTGTTACAACACAGAGGTGACTGTATGTATGTAGGTGTGTTACAACACAGAGGTGACTGTATGTATGTAGGTGTGTTACAACACAGAGGTGACTGTATGTATGTAGTAGGTGTGTTACAACACAGAGGTGACTGTATGTATGTAGTAGGTGTGTTACAACACAGAGGTGACTGTATGTATGTAGGTGTGTTACAACACAGAGGTGACTGTATGTATGTAGGTGTGTTACAACACAGAGGTGACTGTATGTATGTATGTAGGTGTGTTTCAATACACAGGTGAATTTGTGCGATTGTCAACTTGAGAGTCAACAGAGGGCATGAAGGAGCCGATGGTTATTTCTGTAGCGTGGAGTCGAGCCCAAGGAAGCATGACTAAGACGCTGAATCATTCTCCCTCTTCAAAACTCAGTCATGCAACTTTAAAGAGCATGGTGCAGGGTTTAAAAAAAAGTGAATTTATATTTTGGGGTCAAGATTCCTTTGAAAATACCTCCCCTCAAAACATTTAAAATAAAATTAAATAAAATAAAACATGCCCCCAGGGCAGAAATGTGGAGAAAAGGTGGCATTCTAATGCACATGCTCAATAAAAAGTCACGTGGGCAGATAACACCAGTGAAATCACTCACCCAGCCAGGCTGCTCTACAGCAGGCCCTCTGCTTTTTCTTCTTTTTCTGCCAGGCTGGGTGAGTGATGTCACTGGTGTTATCTGCATAGATGACTTTTTACTGAGCACTTGCCAGCTGCTTTACAAAAACCAGTCTAAATGCAGCTATGTGTGAAAAAAACTAAAAACAAAATAGAATCATATTGCTACATACCAGTCCTGCAAAGTGGACTCCAACCTGCACCATGCTCTTAACTTCTTCTTACCCATTGACACAAACAAGTTAGGCATGATGACTCCATCCATTATAATCAGCCCCTCCAGGAAACTGGGGTGTTGCAAGGAGGATTTTCTTTTTGCAAAATAAACAGTTTTCCCCACACAAATATTGCAAGGTCTTGCAATTTTGGCCAGTCACTGACTGCTCTTTTACAGCAGAAAACTCTCCATGCTTTCAAGAATGACGCAGGCTGCAACATTTCTACAAATCATCAGTTTAGTTAGCGGTTTAAAGGAAGCACAGAGACATAGAGCAAGAAAGATAATTGCAACCAATGTACAGTACTCAGATGCCACACTTTTTATCAGTCCTCTCTGTCTGGCTGCAAGTTGCGAATACATCACAAACTATTTCTATGGTAATCCCCCCCCCCCCCCCAAAGTGCTTTGAGTTTCAGAATTGATAGAAAAACATAAGACATAACTGATATTTTCTTTCCCTTTATTCATATTTTCTCATGTACTGTAGTTGTCCAACCTTGAGTCATAACAAATTCATTTTGCAGATGTATTTCCAATATGCATTATCATTGCCTTGCTACTGGAAATGTATGTCAGTATTTCAAAAACACAAATGATTTTACCCATACAGTATACAGTATATAGCCTATGTATTTATAAAAAAAAAAAAAACTCTAAGCAGCTCATTTTTTCGTTGCTCTGGTCCACACCTTTTTGTGCGTTCTTCCTTTATAAAACGGGGGAAATGACAACACATCAAGAGGCATATAAATAAACTAAGACCAATCGACAGACAGATGCAGGCTGCTCTAGTCATCAGCCTTCTTGTTTACTTCCACCACGCCCCTCACCTTTATGACATCACTGATGTTCATCATATACTTATGAGACATCACTGATGACATCATCACTGATGAGATCACTCGCTGAGTACTACATGGTGATGTGTGGGAAGAGGATACAGTACATCACTATAGTGGTGACCTGGCCACCAGGCCGAGCCATCTAGAACTGTAGGACCTCAGTGATGTTATTACCTCATCAGTGATGATGATGTCATAGCAGCATGAGATGTGAGTGGTGTATTATGTAAATCTCGCTGTAGCATCCCCCACACCAGATTCATGCCAGACCCTGAAAAGAGTTAAGAGTTGTTTGCACATTTTGGAGGAGATCGAAGGAATGGTGTGGTGCGTATGGACGGACACAGCTCTCCAATTATAGTAGTCGGATAGTAGTAGGATGTCACAATTTCACATAGACCTTAATGACATCATTGACATTGTGACCTTAATGACGTCATTGACATTGTGACAGTGATCAGTGATGTCATAAATCCTGACGTTATATAAGTGGTGGGAGGTTGGATAATAAAGAGCTCGTCCAAAGCGTCACAAGTCAGGAAGAAAACCTCTTGCTATCCCAGCCAGCTGCTATTGCGTTATTACATGCCTAAATCAAACCTCATGTATAGACCGAGGTGTGACCGACTATGTCAAAGAATAAGACACCTGGATATAAAGGTCCACGTGACTATCAGAAAAGAGGGGAGAGGGAAGGAAGAACCAATGTGCGCTACAGATGTTGCTTTTTAGTCAGAAGCATCCAGGCTGTCCTACGCCAGAGACCAGGTTGGGTTGAAGTCAAGGAGGATGGAGAGTGGGACTTCAACTGGTGTGATGTGGGCTGGCTGAGGGAGAACTTTGATCATTCCTACATGGAGGAACATGCACGGATAAATCACTTCCGCAACCGTTCCGAGCTGACATGCAAAAACCTCATGGTGAAAAACCTGAAAAGATACCGCAAAACCATTGAAAGGGAAGCTGGAAGCATGGAGGCGGCCAAATGTGACTTTTTCCCTTGCACCTTTGCAATGCCCAGTGAGTATCATCTCTTCGTGGAGGAGTTCAGACGAAGTCCTCGCAGCATCTGGATCATGAAACCCGCAGCAAAAGCTCAAGGGAAGGGAATTTTCCTGTTCAGGAAGCTGAAGGACATCATGGATTGGAAAAAGGAGGGCCCCCGCTCAGAGGAACAGAAGGATGCAGCAGCTCAAGTGGAAAGCTATGTGGCACAGCGTTATATAGAGAACCCCTACCTGATCAGCGGCAGGAAATTTGATTTGAGAGTTTATGTGCTGGTCACATCATATATTCCTTTGAAGGCTTGGTTGTATCGAGATGGCTTCGCCCGCTTCTCCAGCACCCGCTACTCCCTGAGCAGTATTGATGACCAGTATGTGCACCTCACCAACATCGCTGTTCAGAAGACGGCGCCCAACTACGATCCTGAGAAGGGAAGTAAGTGGCAGATGCAGCAGCTTCGTAGATACCTGACTGCCAAACACGGCGGAGAGGCGGTCGAAACGCTGTTTCAGGACATGGATACCATTTTTATCCGCAGCCTGCAGAGTGTGCAACGGGTCATCATCAATGACAAACACTGCTTTGAGCTCTATGGCTACGACATTCTCCTGGATCAGAAGCTCAAACCTTGGTTGATTGAGGTGAACGGCTCTCCGTCACTCACAGCCTCTAGTCAAGAGGATTTTGAGATGAAGTGCCAGATGCTGGACGACGTGCTACATATTGTGGATATGGAGGGAAGGCTCACTGGCAGGGAGAAGAGGGTGGGCGGCTTTGACCTCATGTGGAACGACGGGCCCGTCTATAGAGAGGACATCAACCCCGAAACAATGGACAGTTCATCTTTCACTACCAACACATACTTAGGCTGTGTGAATGACCGGGAGAAGCAGCTCCTCCAGGTGCTGAAACCATTTCCAGGCCAGAAGAGGACATGTGGCATGGTCAAATGGCCGTAGTTGCCGAGAACCGCACAGCCATCTCCTATGTTCCATGTACTTGTAGCGCAAGAACATGCTTCTCAGCAGAACCAAACACAGAGAGCCAGCCATCAGTGAAGATGAGCACCAGAAGCCAAAAGTCATACTGGATTACAACAGCTGCAAAGGTGGTCCTGACAAACCTGGATAAGGTATGCATCAATTATGCACACACTTATTTATTACTGACTTTATATGCTTTCTGAGATGGTGCTTTTTCAGTATTTAGCATAAATAGTATATAGCATAAAGAATCAATCACATATTTGGGTGTGATGAGGAAGAATGTGTATTTATTTGTTTATTATTTTTACAGCATGGCCACTAGGGGAGGCATATAAGAGGGTCTGTCTGTATATCTGTATGTCTCTCTGTAATGTTATGTATGTCCAGAGAGTACTTGAGTAGTTTGTTTTGAGGATTTGTACTTTTTAAGTATTTTTATAATGCTTTTACTCTTGAGTAATTTTTATAATATAATAATATAAGATATTAATTCTACTTGAGTAAATGAGTAAAATTTTGTTTTGCACACCACAATATGAAAATAGAACGGTAGCATTGCGACTGCTCGCTAACAGGTCCACAATCAGTTCTGCATTTACAGTAGGGCGCCCAAACTGGTGGCTCAAGCCAAATGAATTAGACAGGTGTGGATGATCAAATTGTAGTGATCCCCATTGTCAGATTAGTTCAGAAATAGTCTAATTTGACACTGCTGATAGCCATAGCTAAATGATGTCTCTGATTGTGATAATGCTTCCTGCTATCTCCAAACAGATCCCTGGCTGCACCTGAACGAGCGAGCTGTTTAGTATGAAAGACAAGACAGATAAAGACAGGGCCAGCTTAGGTAAGTAACACTGGTAACATGTGCTGGACGTATGAAATGAATTTGAGTAAATAATTAAAGTATAAAACATTTTTAAAGTAACGCAAATGTACTTTTACTTTGAGTACTTTTAAATATGCTACTTTTTTACTCTTAGTTGAGTAATTTCCTGGATTAGTACTTTTACTTGTATACTTGAGTAAATTTTCACTGTAAGTAAATTGTACTTGGGTAGGATTTGTAAGTACTCTTTCCACCTCTGTGTATGTCCCCACAAAAGAAAGTGGCCAGGTCACTGATGATGTCATACAGGTCACTACTAGTGCATGTCATATATCACCCGTGATGTCATAAATCACTGATGATGTCACAGACAGTGATGAGGTTAAAAATCACAGATGATGTCATACAGTTGTAGATGGTTCACAGATGATGTCATACAGTAAATGTAGTTCTAGTTCTAGACGGCTCGTACTGGTGGCCAGGTCACCACTATTATAGTGATGTCATATATCACAGATGATGTCATACAGTAAATGTAGTTCTAGTTCTAGACGGCTCGTACTGGTGGCCAGGTCACCACTATTATAGTGATGTCATATACTGTATCACTGATGATGTCTATCAGCCCGTGCCTCATCCTTTCAACTGTCTATCAGCCCGTGCCTCATCCTTTCAACTGTCTATCAGCCCGTGCCTCATCCTTTCAACTGTCTATCAGCCCGTGCCTCATCAATTCAACTATCAGCCCGTGCCTCATCCTTTCAACTATCAGCCCGTGCCTCATCCTTTCAACTATCAGCCCGTGCCTCATCCTTTCAACTGTCTATCAGCCCGTGCCTCATCCTTTCAACTGTCTATCAGCCTGTGCCTCATCCTTTCAACTGTCTATCAGCCCGTGCCTCATCAATTCAACTATCAGCCCGTGCCTCATCCTTTCAACTATCAGCCCGTGCCTCGTCCTTTCAACTGTCTATCAGCCCGTGCATCATCCTTTCAACTGTCTATCAGCCCGTCTCATCCTTTCAACTGTTTATCAGCCTGTGCCTCATCCTTTCAACTATCAGCCCGTCTCATCCTTTCAACTGTCTTTTAGCCCGTGCCTCATCCTTTCAACTGTCTATCAGCCCGTGCCTCATCCTTTCAACTGTTTATCAGCCTGTGCATCATCCTTTCAACTGTCTATCAGCCCGTGCATCATCCTTTCAACTGTCTATCAGCCCGTGCATCATCCTTTCAACTGTCTATCAGCCCGTGCATCATCCTTTCAACTGTCTATCAGCCCGTGCATCATCCTTTCAACTGTCTATCAGCCCGTGCATCATCCTTTCAACTGTCTATCAGCCCGTGCATCATCCTTTCAACTGTCTATCAGCCCGTGCCTCATCCTTTCACCTGTCTATCAGCCCGTGCATCATCCTTTCACCTGTCTATCAGCCCGTGCATCATCCTTTCAACTGTCTATCAGCCCGTGCCTCATCCTTTCACCTGTCTATCAGCCCGTGCCTCATCCTTTCAACTATCAGCCCGTCTCATCCTTTCAACTGTCTTTTAGCCCGTGTCTCATCCTTTCAACTGTATCAGTCCGTGCCTCATCCTTTCAACTGTCTATCAGCCCGTGCCTCACCCTTTCAACTGTCTATCAGCCCGTGCCTCATCCTTTCAACCTCTTTATCAGCCCGTGCCTCATCCTTTCAAATGTTTATCAGCCCGTGCCTCATCCTTTCAACTGTCTATCAGCCCATGCCTCATCCTTTCAACTGTCTATCAGCCCGTGCCTCATCCTTTCAAATGTTTATCAGCCCGTGCCTCATCCTTTCAAATGTTTATCAGCCCGTGCCTCATCCTTTCAAATGTTTATCAGCCCGTGCCTCATCCTTTCAACTGTCTATCAGCCCATGCCTCATCCTTTCACCTGTCTATCAGCCCGTGCCTCATCCTTTCAACTGTCTATCAGCCCATGCCTCATCCTTTCAACTGTCTATCAGCCCGTGCCTCATCCTTTCAACGGTTTATCAGCCCGTGCCTCATCCTTTCAACTGTCTATCAGCCTGTGCCTCATCCTTTCAACTGTCTATCAGCCCGTGCCTCATCCTTTCAACTGTCTATCAGCCCGTGCCTCATCCTTTCAACTGTCTATCAGCCTGTGCCTCATCCTTTCAACTGTCTATCAGCCCGTGTCTCACCCTTTCAACTGTCTATCAGCCCGTGCCTCATCCTTTCAACTATCAGCCCGTGCCTCATCCTTTCAACTGTCTATCAGCCCGTGCCTCATCCTTTCAACTATCAGCCCCTGCCTCATCCTTTCACTTGTCTATCAGCCCGTGCCTCATCCTTTCACCTGTCTATCAGCCCATGCCTCATCCTTTCAACTGTCTATCAGCCCGTGTCTCACCCTTTCAACTGTCTATCAGCCCGTGCCTCATCCTTTCAACTATCAGCCCGTCTCATCTTTTCAACTGTCTATCAGCCCGTGCCTCATCCTTTCAACTGTCTATCAGCTCGTGCCTCATCCTTTCACCTGTCTATCAGCCCGTGCCTCATCCTTTCAACTGTCTATCAGCCCCTGCCTCATCCTTCCAACTGTCTCGAAAACATCTTTTCATATCTGGATGAAGTATTGATCCTTGAGGTCTGTCCCAAACCTCCAGTCTCCGCTCGTGTGTTTTTGCATCCTTCTGAAGCTTCGGTTGGACGCGCAGACAGTTGATTGTGAAGGGGTGAGGCAAGTGGCCCTTAGCTGCTAGGTGTTTCCGGGGCGGTTCATTTGCTGAAAGTTTCTCATCAAGATGAACATCGACTCCCGATGCATCTTTTATGACTTCTGCTGTGTCAGGCTGATGCCTGCTTTGCATAAGCAGCCCAGGAGGTTGGAAGGTTTGAGAGGAAAATCAAAGCATGTGATTCTGGGCAAATTCTGAAATGGTAATTGCGGATGTGTTTACTGTGCTTGATATTAAACAGCATAAAGATCAGATTTCATATTGATTGAAACTTTAACGGAGCAGTTAACGTGGGAGGAGAATAACCTACGTATGTCAATTACTTTTCCTGCCAAAATTTAATTAAAACTTCTAACTTTTAGTGGTTTAAATCAATTCATCAATCATGCATTTCCCAAAATAGCACAAGGGTTATATCGCAAATCATGGTGTGTGTGTGTGTGTGTGTGTGTGTGTGTGTGTGTGTGCGCGTGCGTGCGTGTGTGTGTGTGTGTGTGTGTGTGTGTGGGTGCGCACTCTTTATTAAGATGTTTTTATTTTGTGCTATCACTCATAGATGCACTGTTTTTCAAAATAAATATCTAATTTTGTAACAAAGCTGTGTGTCTATGACTAGGGCTAGGCAATAAAGTGATATTATATTGATATCGAGATATGGTATGGTAGATATCGTCTTAGATTTTAGATATCGTAATATCGTGATATGGCATAAGTGTTGTTTTAAAGGCTGCATTACAGTAAAGTGATTTTCTGAACTTACCAGACTGTTCTAGCTGTGCTATTTGCCTTTACCCACTCAGTCATTATATCCACATTACTGATGATTATTTCTCAAAAAACTCATTGTGTAAATATTTTGTGAGAGCACCACTATTGTCGCAATATCGATATCGAGGTAGTTGGTCAAAAATATCATGATACTTGATTTTGTCCATATCGCCCAGTCTTACAAAATAGTCTTAAAACCAACATGAAAAAGAATCATGATGAGACTGTGATCCTGCCTGAAAAAAAGTATTGATCTGATATTTGTGCCATATCGCCCCACCCCTATCTATGACTGTATATGGATATGTTATATATAGTCTGTGTATTTACTACTACTCCTGCCGCAAAAGGAACAGTGAGATTATCTGGTGAAGGTATTTTCATTGTCAACCGCTCTCTCCTCTGCAGCCTCACTGTCCTGCTCCCTTGTTGCTCAGCTCTATGGACCAGTGGGAGCAGGGAAGAGCACCCTGCAGGCCTGACCAAGCGCCGCAGACAGTCACCAAGCAGTCCAACGCTGCATCGTACGAGGAGGATCGCCCCCAAAAATACCACATGAAGGCAAGACAGTGTTCTCTGTTACGCTACGGCACAGTAAGACTTCTGACAGTTCAAAAGGTGAGTCTCAAGATATAAATGCAGCCATTGTATGTCACGAGCAAAGCCCACCTTGGGCAATAGACACTGAACCAAATACACTGTTCGTTTGATCCCCCAAAGGCACACACACACACAACAGGCCGGAGTCAGGTATTGAAAAAAGATAACAGCTTTTATTACATAAATAGTATTAATACACAGCAATTCATAAAATGTACAGGCCTAAATAATCAGTCTCCCCCCCCCACGTCTCACTGACTCAAATGTGAGGTGATAGCCTATCCACGCCAAAGAACACCGATGTAAGATTGTGCTAAACCTCCTCTAATCTATAAGGCCAAGAGTGCCAACAGAACACACTCAGTGGTTAAGGCAATCACTCTAACACTGCACTCAGAATTGACGGCACACGGCACTTCTATGAAACCACACGTAATAAAGACACAACTACACAGGACACTTCCTATGAAGACACTGCGGGGTCTAGGACAACAGGACTACACGTGAGGCTTCTATGAAAACACACTGCAAAGTCTGGAGGACATGACCACACACGTAAAACTTCTATGAACCACACTGCAAAGTCAGGGCATAACACACGTGAACTTCTATGAAACACACTGCAAAGTCTCCAGGACGTGACTACACACGTGAAAGTTGTACTAAGACACTGCAGGGTCTACACAAGTGTTGTCCTGTGCATGTGGCACTTTTAAACAAGAAAATCACTCCAAGGGAAATTACTTCCAAACACAAGTGAAACACTCGGGGGCTCTATAATGGCAATACAGATAAAGCCTGGATTATGCTTGACGCTTTGGCCGGCCGCACGGAAATGAGAGACACGGAATCCGACGAGGAAACGTGTGGAGCTTGTATACTCTGTGTGGGTTTCTGCAGGCGGAATTGAGCGCGAGTCTTGAAAACTCCACTTTGTCCGCCCGTCCGCGTCCGCGTAGTTACAAATTTCGGCGTGCGCACGGCCGCTCGAAAACCGTCCGCACGGAGCCTTGCGGAGGGGCGTGTCTGCTGATTTGACGTCACTTTTCCGCGCGGACACTCGCGTTCCTCGCTGATGCGGAAAGCATAATGAGACCTTAAGAGAAAACTGCTATAACTCAGTGGGTGCTGCTGGCCGGTCGCTAAACCTATACATAAATGAATACAGTGACAATGATAAGGGGCAGGTCGGCTGTAATAGGCTAAAACGTAGATGTCCGCTCTCGGTCGGACCCCTCCGGCCGAGAGAATAAAAACTGTCCGTCTCACCCCTTCCCATATAAAGCACAGAGTCTTTAATCGATTCAGTCCGGCGTAGCGGGGGCGGGGCGGTCCGGGTGACGAACAAGTCCGAAATACTGGTCCGAAGTAGATGCGGCCACGGGAGACGTCTACACGGATGGGACGATCCGGAGCCGGGAAACTGACAGGACACACAAAGCAGGAATCAACACACAGCCTTCCAGGGCACACACGCACAAGTTGCCAGTGATGGCTATTTGACTTTCCTTTTTTCAGGAAATAGCGAGCGTTGTAAGGAGGTTCTTTTGCGGTTCCAACGCTGCCGCGATGACCGTCCTCCCTCTGGCCGTCCAGGTCCTGTATCTGGCGAAAACACAACAGCGGGGATCAGTGACTTTTTCCGTTACCGGACTCACGCTCTCAGACTGCGATGGATGGCTGTCCCACTTTCCTTTCTCAGGAAAATAGCGAACGTTGTATGTCTGTTGTTGGCCTCTCCCCGCTGGCCAGTAGATCTCAATACGTCGGACCCCCCGTCTCGCCAATCCGCTGTAAAGGTCCGGTCCTCCCTCTCGTCCCGCACCGGTGTGTTGTGTTCAGTCTGCCAGGTTGCCTCCTGCCATCGGTTAAAGGCCGAGTTATAAACCCTCTCTCCGCCAATCAGCGCAGCCCCCTGGAAAGTTGGCACTCAGAGCTGATGTGCTGCACCTGTGGACAATCTTAAGACACCCCCCACAGTCCATCCAAAGCCCAACCCAGGTAACCCATATCCCCAGTCTCAGTCTCTATACATCGTGCAAATCATGACATGTATACAGTATAAAACAACATAGTCCAATGGCGACATTTCTCCCCCCCTTTACCGGTGGTCGTCCCGACCATCCCTCTCAATCCCGATACCTTTGGGGTAGCACGCCCAGATTGTCCCGATGTGACCGTCTCACCAGCTCCTGTCCCTCCCCCGGCACAGGCCCACCCCCCAGCTGAGGTTCAACAACCTGGTCGGGCTCAGGCACTGGATCAGGAATGGCGGGCTCTACAGCCAGCAGGGGAGCCAATGGTGCTAAGGGGGCAAAAGGCAACAGAAAAACAGGCTGGTTAGGCTGAGAATCAATACTGGGGGCACACACCTCGGGCTCAGTCTGTTCAGTCCATAGTCCTGCTGGGCAGGGTCGCAGATTGTTACGGTGCATCGTCCGGATGGGCCCTTCCTTCCCCTCGGGCCGGATGCCGTACACTGGGTGGTCTGGCCGTATCTGTGAGATGACAACATAGGGAGAGGGCACCCAGTGGGGTGCCAACTTGCCCCGGGCTCTCCGCCTAAAATTCCTGATCAGTACTCTCTCTCCAGGTAACAAGGGAATTGCCCGAGTCTTTTTGTCATACCGAGCGCGATCCCATGTTTGCCGTTGTTTGGTATGGGCTCGCACTCTGCTGTAGGCTTTAACCAGCGTCTGATGATGAGTGTGGACCCACCCCTCTAATGTCCCTCTCTCCTGCGGGGGGACAACATCCAAACACAGATCCACAGGTAATCGAGCATGGCGGCCAAAAAGTACAAAATAGGGTGTCAAACCGGTACTACAATGTACAGTGTTGTTGTAGGCTTGTATTAAGGCGGGCAGCTTCTCCCTCCACCGTACCTGAACATCCGCCCCTAATGTACCCAGTAGAGACAACAATGTTCTATTGAAACGCTCGCAGGCCCCATTCCCTTGTGGATGGTACGGGGTCGTTCGGCTCTTTGTGCAGCCATAGAGTTCACAGAGCTGATGCATTACCTCAGACTCAAAAGCCCCTCCACGGTCGGTCAGGAACCGCTCGGGGCAACCGAAGGGCTGGATAAGGGACGTCCATAAAGCCTTAGCAGTTGTCAGAGGAGTTTGGTCCTTGGTAGGCACGGCCACTGCGTACCTAGAAAACAAGTCAGTCATAACAAGGATATAGGGATGTGCGTCGGCTGGCCTTCCCAATGACAAATAATCTAGGGCCACCACCTCCCAAGGATAGCTAGATGTAATAGGCTGAAGGGGAGCTCTCACGTCAGGGCCGGCCTTCCCTATGAAGCACTCTGGGCATTCGGCTGTCCAGGATTTTATGTCCTTACCCATCCCCAGCCAGTAAAACCGGCGACGCAACATGCTGAGGACCTTCTCACTGTTGGCATGTCCAGCCGCGTGATGGTAGTCCCTCCACAATCCCCGCGCACGCTGAGCAGGGACAACCAACTGAAATGCTTGCTGGCCGGTATCTGGTTCCTGGATATAGCGGCCTAGAATTCCTCCCCGCAGCTCCAGCCGATCCCACTCCTGTAACCACTTGTGCACCTGGGGAGACACAGACTGGCGCACCTGAGCAGTGGTTAAACCTTGTCTTTTCAGTTGGCTCACCTGGCTCAGGTCCGGGTCCTCCTGCTGGTGTGCCCGCCAGGACCCTGGGCTGAACTCCCGTCCCGTCTGCAACCACTCCCCTGCTGGTCCTTCCTGCTCTGGGGGTGTCGCCTGGACCGCCGCAACCTTCGCCTCCCCCGGAAGCCGGGACAAGGCATCCGCATTTCGGTTTGCCGTACCTGGTCGATATTTGACACTGAAGGTGAAGTTAGCCAGCTGGGCTGCCCACCTTTGTTCGACGGCCCCCAGCTTTGCCGTCCCAAGGTGTACCAGCGGGTTGTTGTCGGTAAACACTGTGAAATCAGCGCCCCACAGGTAGTGCTTGAACTTTTCTGTAACTGCCCAGAATAAAGCCAGTAGCTCTAATTTGAAGGAGCTATAGTTTTGGTCATTCTTTTCATGGGGGTTTAGGCTCCGGCTGGCATATGCAATGACCCGCTCCTTCCCTCCCTGTACCTGGGATAGCACTGCGCCCAATCCCTCCAAGCTGGCATCCGTATACAGCAAGAATGGCAGGGTAAAGTCAGCATAGGCCAGCACTGTGGCTCCTAACAGAGCGCGTTTGAGCTCCTCAAACGCATGTTGGCACTTAGGTGACCACTGGATTGCTGCAGTTTTAACCCCTGCGGTACCCTGCTGGAGGCTGTTGAGGGGTGCTGCCACACGAGAAAAGGCGGGGATGAACCGGCGGTAGTACCCCGCAAAGCCCAGGAAGGACTTAAGCTGGGTTACTGTCTTGGGGACGGGCCAGTCATGTACCGCTGCAGTCTTATCGGGGTCTGTGGCCACTCCCCTCTTACTGACCACATGCCCAAGATACTTCACCTCCTTCCGAAACAGGTGGCATTTCTGGGGCTGTAGTTTCAGACCGTGTTGGTGTAGCCTCTCAAACACTTGTTCCAAATGCTGGAGATGGCTGTCAAAACAGGGAGAGTACACGATAATGTCATCCAAGTATATCAACAAAAAGTCATTTACCTGTCCCCCCAAGCAGCGCTGCATGAGCCGCTGGAAGGTGGCTGGGGCATTGCACAGGCCGAAGGGCATCCGCTCAAACTGGTACAGGCCCACTGGTGTCGTGAAGGCAGTCTTCTCCTGATCCCGCGGATCCACTGCGACCTGCCAATACCCACTAGCCAAGTCAAGTGTGGAGTACCAGGCAGACTCCTTGAGGTGGGTGAGAGACTCTTCGATCCTGGGTAGAGGAAAAGCATCTTTGTGAGTGATTGCATTGAGTTTTCGGTAATCCACACAAAAACGCCAGGACCCATCTTTTTTTCTAACCAATACTACAGGGGAAGCCCAAGGGCTGGCACTTTCCCTTACTACTCCACTATCCAGCATACCTTGTAGCAGGGCTCGTAGCTCTGCATATTGATTTGGTGGGACCGGCCTGTGCCTCTGGCGCACTGGAGGTGCATCGCCAGTAGGAATCTGGTGTAGGACAGCGTTTGTGTGCCCAAAATCCTCCTCATGGGCAGCGAAAACCTTTGTCCATCGCTGCAACAGCTCAGTTAAACGCTGCTGCTCCTCCTCGGACAAATTGTCCCCCTGCAGTGTTAAGGCTGGGTGCTCTAGTGGGGGGTTATCACACAGGACTGGGGCATTGTCTACTCTCCTTACCCCTACCTCCACTATGGACGGGCCAGCGGGGGTCAGCACCAACTGCTCCGGGGTCTGCACTGCCTGGGGATCCACTTGGGACACTGCAGCAAGGGCCCGGCGCTGGGGGAGCTCTATGGAGAAAAGATGGGGATTACACACTCGAACTGGCACCCTCCCCCCTCGTACCCAGCTCAGTGTCCTCGCCACACGCCACTCTTGGTCCTCGCTTTGGAGATTCTCTACAATGACACAGCAGTCTGACCTGCCAACTGCTTGAGGCACCTGGGTCCAGACGATCATTTCAGTCTCTGGGGGGAGCACCACCAGGGCCTGCCGGGGCAATCTAGCGACCCCCTGTAGTTCAGGGGCAGGATCGGAACGGCCCACCCTCCGACAGACCGCAAAAGCCTTTCTCCAAGCCACACTGGCGGTAGGGGGCAGCGTGGACTTAAAAGCTGCCTCCCCCAGATGGCCGTCCTGGAAAAGGCCCCGCCAACAGTCTCTAATAATGTTCATCCCCAATATGCCACATTCAGAATTTAGACACGAATCTTCCACCACCACCACCCCCTTTCCCATTACCTTCACCCCATTGATCTCAAAGTCCAAGAGCGCGTAACCAATATATGGAATGTTGAGTCCATTTGCTGCCTTCAGTGTGAGCCAGGGGATGTCTCCCTGGACCAGTCCTTCTCCAAAATGCTGTTGAAACAACGAATAACTGAACAGGGTTACTTGTGAACCAGTATCCAATATACAGGGAATCTTTTTACCTCTGACAATGACGTCTACCTCTGGGCATGTCCCGATCAATGAGGGCTTCGTTGGGGATGTGGTCTGAGTCCCCTCCTCGACTGCTTGCCCTGCAGCAACCGAGGAGACTAAAAATCCGACGGCCCGGTATGTCGCCTGGGGCAGAACCGACGAGTGTGGCCTGCCTGCCCACACTCTAAACATATTGGCCGGCCTTGGGGGTCCCACTGGAACTGCTCTCTAGGTGTTCCAGCGGGTGGTCTACGGGATCTTGGCTGGAACAGGGGTCCTGCTGACTGATTACGAGTCTGTATGGTTTGTTCGGCTGGCCCCAGGGAAAGGTTTGATATTTGAATCCGCATTTCTTCTGCAAGGGATTTCCCTAATGTGGAGATCTGATCTTTGAGGTCTTTTTGAAGATCTGCCCGCAGGGACTCCCATAATGACTGCATGTCCTGGGAAGGTGGAGGCGGGGCAGACGTAGGGGCCTGTAGGGGTGCTGACGGCTGTGCAGGTAAGGCTGGTGGGAGTGTCTGTGGGGGCCCGGAGTTGTAAGTACGACAGGCCCGTGACTCAGTCCAATCTTTGGCCTGCTCTTTCTCCAGGATTTTGGCCTCCAAACAGATGGCAGGGAAGGTCATCTCTGGCGTGCGACGGAGGAGACGCTTCAGCTCCTGTTTCACAGAGCTTTCCTGTAGTCCCCGGATGAACTGCGTCCGTAGTAGTTCATCCTCAACGTCTGCATCCTGTGGTCCCTCCACTTGCCACCTGTGGTAGAGTTCACGGAAACGGAGAATGAAAGTCCCCATCCCCTCTTCTATGCCCTGCCTGCACTCATAAAACAGAGCCCTCAGTGTGGCCAAGGATTGGCTGCTTCCATACAATGATGTTAAAAAATTTAATATTTTTAAATCAGTGTCTCGATCGTTAGATGGAAGCAGTAATATTTCACGTTTGGCTTCCCCTCCAAGTGCACTCAAAATAAAATCAACTTTTTGTTCCATGGGGAGGCCCTGTGCACGTGAAAATACTTCTATTTTAGCCCGCCATTCTCCAACCTTTTCTCCAGCCTTCCCTTCAAACGTAGGGAGCCATGGTCCGCCCATATACCACGGTATCATGACATGATTTACTATATTTGGGGCCACATTAGCAGGGCCAGCAACACCCTCTATACTACCATCAACCGACATGTTGAGCGTGTGTGTAGGGGGATCCTGCCGACTAACGCCAAAAAGTGTCACGAGCAAAGCCCACCTTGGGCAATAGACACTGAACCAAATACACTGTTCGTTTGATCCCCCAAAGGCACACACACACACAACAGGCCGGAGTCAGGTATTGAAAAAAGATAACAGCTTTTATTACATAAATAGTATTAATACACAGCAATTCATAAAATGTACAGGCCTAAACAATCAGTCTCCCCCCCCCCACGTCTCACTGACTCAAATGTGAGGTGATAGCCTATCCACGCCAAAGAACACCGATGTAAGATTGTGCTAAACCTCCTCTAATCTATAAGGCCAAGAGTGCCAACAGAACACACTCAGTGGTTAAGGCAATCACTCTAACACTGCACTCAGAATTGACGGCACACGGCACTTCTATGAAACCACACGTAATAAAGACACAACTACACAGGACACTTCCTATGAAGACACTGCGGGGTCTAGGACAACAGGACTACACGTGAGGCTTCTATGAAAACACACTGCAAAGTCTGGAGGACATGACCACACACGTAAAACTTCTATGAACCACACTGCAAAGTCAGGGCATAACACACGTGAACTTCTATGAAACACACTGCAAAGTCTCCAGGACGTGACTACACACGTGAAAGTTGTACTAAGACACTGCAGGGTCTACACAAGTGTTGTCCTGTGCATGTGGCACTTTTAAACAAGAAAATCACTCCAAGGGAAATTACTTCCAAACACAAGTGAAACACTCGGGGGCTCTATAATGGCAATACAGATAAAGCCTGGATTATGCTTGACGCTTTGGCCGGCCGCACGGAAATGAGAGACACGGAATCCGACGAGGAAACGTGTGGAGCTTGTATACTCTGTGTGGGTTTCTGCAGGCGGAATTGAGCGCGAGTCTTGAAAACTCCACTTTGTCCGCCCGTCCGCGTCCGCGTAGTTACAAATTTCGGCGTGCGCACGGCCGCTCGAAAACCGTCCGCACGGAGCCTTGCGGAGGGGCGTGTCTGCTGATTTGACGTGACTTTTCCGCGCGGACACTCGCGTTCCTCGCTGATGCGGAAAGCATAATGAGACCTTAAGAGAAAACTGCTATAACTCAGTGGGTGCTGCTGGCCGGTCGCTAAACCTATACATAAATGAATACAGTGACAATGATAAGGGGCAGGTCGGCTGTAATAGGCTAAAACGTAGATGTCCGCTCTCGGTCGGACCCCTCCGGCCGAGAGAATAAAAACTGTCCGTCTCACCCCTTCCCATATAAAGCACAGAGTCTTTAATCGATTCAGTCCGGCGTAGCGGGGGCGGGGCGGTCCGGGTGACGAACAAGTCCGAAATACTGGTCCGAAGTAGATGCGGCCACGGGAGACGTCTACACGGATGGGACGATCCGGAGCCGGGAAACTGACAGGACACACAAAGCAGGAATCAACACACAGCCTTCCAGGGCACACACGCACAAGTTGCCAGTGATGGCTATTTGACTTTCCTTTTTTCAGGAAATAGCGAGCGTTGTAAGGAGGTTCTTTTGCGGTTCCAACGCTGCCGCGATGACCGTCCTCCCTCTGGCCGTCCAGGTCCTGTATCTGGCGAAAACACAACAGCGGGGATCAGTGACTTTTTCCGTTACCGGACTCACGCTCTCAGACTGCGATGGATGGCTGTCCCACTTTCCTTTCTCAGGAAAATAGCGAACGTTGTATGTCTGTTGTTGGCCTCTCCCCGCTGGCCAGTAGATCTCAATACGTCGGACCCCCCGTCTCGCCAATCCGCTGTAAAGGTCCGGTCCTCCCTCTCGTCCCGCACCGGTGTGTTGTGTTCAGTCTGCCAGGTTGCCTCCTGCCATCGGTTAAAGGCCGAGTTATAAACCCTCTCTCCGCCAATCAGCGCAGCCCCCTGGAAAGTTGGCACTCAGAGCTGATGTGCTGCACCTGTGGACAATCTTAAGACACCCCCCACAGTCCATCCAAAGCCCAACCCAGGTAACCCATATCCCCAGTCTCAGTCTCTATACATCGTGCAAATCATGACATGTATACAGTATAAAACAACATAGTCCAATGGCGACATGTACAGCAGGGAACCTTGGATTGAAGTGTCCCACACATGGCAAATGGCATTATGTTGATTCATACAAAGGATCATTAGCACCGAAATGGCTCAGTTCCCCACATCTCAACAAGGATACACAATAAGAAATACAGTTAACACATTGACTGCCAGCCGTTTTTTCAATGCTGTAGGTAGGTTCTGCCAGGGGGGTTTTTGAGGATTCTGGCTCATTTTACAAGAGCCGAGGATTATTTTCTGTTAGGACTTCGTGAACACCAATCATCTAAAAAGAACTAATAGAATGTGTGCTTTCTCTGTCTAAAAGAGTTAGTTTGTAGAGTTAGTAGTTATGTAGATATTAGCCGTTGAATACAGCATGGTTTCAGCGTCTAAAAAGGAAAGCTGAGAAAAATGCAGTTTTGTGAAATTCAATCAAACAGGCAGAACAGTCACTTTAACCATTTATTTTTGGCATCAGTGAGACATCAGACATCTGAACAATAGTTGTTTTCAATAATGGAGGAATAATACAATAATAAAATAAATAAATGTCAAAATAAATACAAAACAAGAGCAGACCACAGGTCACTCAGCTTTTTTTTTTTTATATAGTTTTTTTTTTTTTATAGGTTTTTTCGGTTAGTGATCAAACCGGTTTGGGCTCGTACACCGAATCCAGAACTGCTCCAAAATGTAATGGGTACTTCCTTGGCCCATGTTACACCCATCCACAAAGTTACATGAAAATCGGCAGGTACTTTTTATGTATTCCTGCTAGCTAGCAAACAATCAAACAAAGAGCAAAAACAATCCCTGGCAGGTTTTTTTTTTTTTACGACCCATGCCTACTCAGCGCCAGCGCCCCAGAGCAAGGTTCTTGTCTGAGTGGTACACCTCATAGCAGCTACCCCTGTGTAATGCGACCCTACATTTGGCACACATGTAGCGTGTCTCTCTTCTAAGATCTATCTTTGCACAAACCCTACACCTCCTCGTTGGGGCATCTTTTTTGGGTGTGGCTGGTATAGGGATCATTACATGGCCCGCTAGATTGACCTCCAGCCTGCATTGAGGGTCCAGGTATGGTCCCCGGGGCATGGTTGCAGGTTGGTCACTGCCCCCCGCCCCCACCTCCTCCCCGCCACCCCCCACCTCCTCCCCGCCAGCCCCCACCTCCTCCCCGCCAGCCCCCACCTCCTCCCCGCCACCCCCCACCTCCTCCCCGCCAGCCCCCACCTCTTCCCCGCCAGCCATACATAGCCAGACATAGCGCGATGCAATGTTCTGTGCCTAACGGAAACCTGGCTTACTCCTGACACAACGGACCACTCTATCGCGCTACCAGGATTCAGTGTATTCAGAGGAGACAGAAACGAACAATCCGGTAAGAAGAAGGGAGGGGGCGTATGTCTTATGATTAATGAAAACTGGTGCGTGAACAACACAGTCATAGGAAGATACTGCTCGGAGGACCTAGAATATGTAATGGTACAATGCGTGCCGTTCTGGAGTCCGAGGGAATTCACGACAGTCACCATCATGGGTGTATACGTTCCTCCACAAGCGAACGTGACTGTCGCACTGAAAGAGCTGCAACGCGCCATCAGCGCACAGGAGACAAAACAACCCGAAATGGCCCTGGTGGTGACTGGGGATTTTAACAGGGCAAACCTGAGAGGCAGAATGCACACATTGTACCAGCACATTCACTTCCCCACGCGAGGCAGTAACACACTGGACAAATGCTACTCAAACATCCGACATGGCTACAAAGCCGTCCCTCGCCCCCCTTTCGGCAAATCGGACCACGCCTCCATTCTACTTGTACCCAGGTACCAACAAAAACTAAAAAGACAACCCCCAGCATTCCGAACCGCCCACTGCTGGTCAGACCAATCAGACGACATCCTGAGGGACTGCTTTGACCAAGTGGTGTGGGAGGAGTTCAAAGCTGCAGGAGACCTGGGCGAGTATGCAGATACGGTGTCATGCTTCATAAAGAGGTGTACCGACGACATAGTCCCCACAAAAAGAGTCAAAATAATGCCGAACCAAAAGCCTTGGGTCAACAGCGACGTCAGGGCTGCCCTTCACGCCAGGACCACCGCCTTCAGCTCTGGCACAACTGACCAATACAAGCAGGCACAATATGCCCTCCGGACCGCTATAAAAATAGCACGGAGAGATTATGGAAGGCAGCTGGAGTCAAAACTGGACACTAACAACCCCAGACACCTGTGGAGAGGGCTCCATGCTGCCACAGACTTCAAAGAGGTGAAACGACAGAACCCCAGCACGTCACCCACCCTACCGGACGAACTCAACGCGTTCTACGCTAGGTTCGACCCCTCTGCCAGAGCGCCTGGACTTCCTGACAGACCGCCGCCAGGTGGTGAGGGTGGGCAACCTCACCTCCTCCCCGCTGACCATCAGCATAGGAGCGCCCCAGGGGTGCGTCTCCAGCCCCTTTTGGTACGACCTCTACACCCACGACTGCGTGGCGACTCAAACTTCAAACACCATCGTGAAGTTTGCAGACGACACAGCAGTCGTGGGGCTGATCTCGGGGGGCGACGAGACGGCCTACAGAGAGGAGGTGAGGGTCCTGGAACAATGGTGCCAGGACAACCACCTCTCTCTGAACGTCTCCAAGACCAAGGAGATCATTGTGGACTACAGGAGAGGGGGGGGGCACACACCCCCCAATCACCATCAACGGCACAGTGGTGGAAAGGGTGGACAGCTTCAAGTACCTGGGAGTCAACATCCACCAGGACCTGACCTGGGCCGGCCACACCGCCACTGTTGTCAAAAAGGCCCAACAGCGATTACACGGACTCAGGCGCCTGAAGAAGTTTGGGCTAAGGAAAGAAATCCTCAGGGACTTCTACAGAGGCACCGTTGAAAGCCTGCTGACTGGCTGCTTCACCGCCTGGTACGGGAACTGTACCACCATGGACCGCAGGGCGCTACGGAGGGTGAGGCGCGCGGCCCAGCACGTAACAGGAGACGAGTTGCCAGAACTGCACGAACTGTATAACCAGCGGTGCCTCAGGAGGTCCCTGAAGATCATCAAAGACACAAACCATCCCCACAACAGCCTGTTCTCCCTGCTACCCTCAGGGAGGAGATACAGGGTTCCAAAAGCACGCACAAATCGCTTGAGGAACAGTTTCTTCCCGCAGGCCACGAGACTCCTTAACATACACAAATAGTGTAGTAGTCGTACCGTACCGTACTGCAGCTGCTACCATTATGTATGCCTAATGTTTAATTGTATGTCTAACAAGGTACATGCTATTTGCACCTGTATGTCAATTACGTCGAATTTAAAATGTCTGAACACGTCTAACGTATGCACAATGCCTAATGTTTAATTGTATGTTTAATAAGGTACATGCTATTTGCACTGTATGTCAAATACGTCGAATTAAAATGTCCGAACACGTCTAACGTATGCACATGACATGTGCACCTATGTGCAATGAATATGCCACTGACTTGTCTTATCGCTATTCTGCCTCATTGCCTATTGCTGCTTAGTATTGCTTATTGATGCCTATTTCTTATTGCCTATTGCTCATTGCTTGTTGCCTATTTGTACTATGTCGTAAACGGAGTCCACAGCACAAGAATTTCACACGTGATACTTGTACCATGGAGTGACAATAAAAATCTTGAATCTTGAATCTTGAGCCCCCACCTCCTCCCCGCCAGCCCCCACCTCCTCCCCGCCACCCCCCACCTCCTCCCCGCCACCCCCCACCACAGGTCTGGTCCATGCACCGACAACACTCAGGATGAAATCCAGCAATGTTTTACACTTTCTCTGGCGTTTAGCTGGGTGTTTAGCTTTGTACAGAACAAAGGCGTTATAAAAAGACATCTGAAACATGTACATGACAAATTTGAAGGGCCACCTGGATGTCTTCCTGGCAAACGGATAGTACGCGATGTTCTGGTCCAATCTGTCGACCCCATTCATGTACTTGTTGTAGTCTACAACACACTTGGGTTTTGTGTGTGGGACCCTCTCTCTGCTGCCTTTCTGCCTGACCTGCACTGTCTCCATCGTGTCGTCGTGCAGAGTGGAAACCATTTTCACGATTCTTTTGTCTCGCCAGGCCAGAACCATGGTGCCACCATTGTGGCGCATGACCGTTTCCCCCAGCTTCACGGTGTGGTTGGTGACCATGGTAGCAGGTGGCTCGCCCCTGTTCCTCCTCAGAGTGCCACAGACATGGGTCTGACACTCCAGCAGCTGTGCACACATTGAAACAGAGTTATAGTAGTTGTCCATGTATAGGTGGTAACCCTGCCCTGCCAAGTCCCCGAGGAGGAACTCCACCGTCTCGCCTAGGGTGGACCGCTCACCACAGTACGGCTTCATGCTGTAGCAGTAACCTGTCTGGGAGTCACAGAGGATGTAGGACTTTATCCCATACTTTATGGGTTTCTGTGGGTTGTACAGAAAGGATTAGACCTAGTGCGTCTCCGGGAGAGAGAGAGAGAGGGAGGGAGAGCGAGAGGGAGGGAGAGAGAGAGAGAGAGAGAGAGAGAGAGGGAGGGAGAGCGAGAGGGAGGGAGAGAGAGAGAGAGAGAGAGCGAGAGGGGGAGGGAGAGAGAGAGAGAGCCAAAAATGAATGGTTAAAGTGACTGTTCTATCGAATTTCACAAAAAGCCGTTTATCTCTGAATATTTTTTCTGACGCTGAAACCATGCTGTATTCAACTGCTAATGCTTACATAACTACTAACTCTACAAACTAACTCTTTTAGACAGAGAAAGCACACATTCTATTAGTTCTTTTGAGATATTGTGTGTTCACAAAATCTTAGCAGAAAAGAATCCTCGGGTCTTGAAAGATGAGCCAGAATCCTCAAAAAACCCCTCTGGCAGAAGCTAACTACAGTAAAAAAAAAAACGTCTGGCAGTGAATGTGTTAACACGTCGTTGGCAGTCAACAGCTGGATTCTGAAAACGTGTTAACACGTCATTGTCAGTGAACGTGTTAATAAAACAAAATATTTTTTATTTTTTATATATATATTTTTTTTTACAAAATGCCTATGTGCGAAGCGCTATGAAGCGCTTTTCAATCCGCCTGGTAATGGTGCTCCGTGAGGGAAGCTCATACGCTGGCTCAATCACATTGATCAGGTGTTAACGATATGTATTGGGCATATCTGTCTCGATGATGATCACGGCCTCGATGATCTTTTCTGCACACCGCCGGCCATGCATCTCCTCGCCGCTAACACCGAAGTGATGGTAGGCTGAGAGCTCATTAACCAGGCTCGGATGTACGCTGTTCAAGTGGTGAATCATTGGCGTCTTAGCCGTGTTGTACTTATAAATGGCATCACAGTTCTTGCAATGAACAATGTCCTCTTTTAACTCGAAATGGTCCCACACAAAACTTCGCTTCGCTCGCTTCATTTCCTCGTCTGGGCTGGCTGAGTGCTGACTGACAGCTGACAATGTGCTGTTGCTGTTCTCACGCAGCCAGCCCAGTGAGACCACGCCCAGAGCCCCACCCACAGGTGTTCTGTTCAGTTTTCTCTGTCAGTCCCATTGCGCCCTCACCTGGTTGCGACCACGTAGTGAAATCCAATCTTATAGTTTTAGCACATGTAGGCCTATTTGATTTTATTTTAAAAATCTATAAAAAATCTATAAAAATTCCACATGATTGAATCAATACCTTAACGATCAATTATCGATTTTCGATTATCGATGAACATCCCTATACCAAACAACAGTTAAAATACATTATATGCAAAATAACAAACTAAAATAATAAAAGGTGTGCACACACACGTTGGGGCCCAAGGTAAGTATTTGTGTGTTAGTGTGGAATCGTCCCGAGTAGTGTCTATGAAAGGGAATGTGTGTGTGGATAGTGGTGTCTCCTACCGCACCAGTTGTATAGGAATTTGTGTGTGAAAGTTCTTTCCAGTTCTTTCGTGGGTCTGGCTCGCCACCAGTCGACTGGAAGATCCGGATTCTTGTCCTATAACCAAAACCTGACCTATAGACAAGGCCACAGATTTCTAAGAATTACTATTTGGTTCAGTTCAATTATCAGAATAAATAAACTAGCTTAGTATTGTAATACTACCTGTAGTTCACTTAAATTTCTCAGTTCTAATGTCAGTTGTACAACAGAATATCAATAGTCTCAGTTGTCTATTAGTTTTCTATTTCAGAGAACCATAGTTACATTAATAACCATTATAAACAAAAGCACATACAATTACAATTGAAGGTAAAATAATATCATGAGCTAGCAAAAATAATGTACATAAAGTGCACGTAACACCCATCAAATTCACTTGAATCCCCATATACATTAGGCTACAGTAAAATAACAGAGGCATTATGACGGTCACGTGCTTAATCATTTCTCTTTGCACCAGAGGCCTACAGGCACAATGGAGAAACTGCACTAAAAATTAGCCCCAGTTACCACTATAACCCTGCAGTGACTTAACACAATTGAACAGCATTAAACACAATATTCTTGCTAATACTCAACTGACAAAACAGTGTCAGTGAGTCAGTAACAAAGTCTCCCTCCAAAACAAAGTGCCAAAATCATTAGAAAATGCCCATAGAAGTCAATACATGCATTGTTAGCTTTCTTGGCTAAACGGAGATTAGCATTCTCAATACAAGTCAATGCCTTCACCCTGTCTTGGCTAGCGGAGATTAGCATTATTCTAGTTAGCTGCAAAGTTGCAGACTCACCGAAAGCAGGTGGTTTCAGTGTAATTCACTGGCCCCGATCAGGAACCTCTGCATCACCATTGGTTCTGTTTGATGTTACACAAGTTAGGGATCAGTACTTATTGATGGATAGAAGTTTGCATTAACATGTGCTTGCTAAAGATGCTATTTTTTCTTTTACCAAGCAGACAAAGAAGAGTGACTGCCCTCACTGACAGACAGACAGCAGCAGGATGGAAGAACGAGAGAGAGACGGACATAAACAGAGGCGGACCCAGAAGCATCTGCTTCCACTGATCGGTCATTGGTTCTTTGAGTCTGTCTAAGAGTTCACTGATTGGCCTAATGACAGGCCAGTCAAACCAAACGAAACAAATAAAATTAACCCCTTGTTCACTGACCATGTCACACTGGATATTATTGTTGTATTATGTGTCAATCCATTTATTGTTTATGTCTTTCTGAATGTGAAAGACATTCTTAACACAGACTGGTGTTAAGCAGTAACACCAGTCTGAAATATAAGTGTATAGAAGAACTGAGTTAGTATGAGCAGTGATAGATACCCACCACGGCTGAGCATAAACTCAAATTTCATCAACAGAAAATCCAAGGAAAGAGACATGTTTGGTTGACAACGGGATAAAAATGGGGGGGGGGACTCTGGGAAGTGCATTGCAAAATCTTCTAAGGTTTTTGCAGATTATCCCTGTAACTTACTCATTGAATAGAAGAGAGAAGGAGCCAACAAACATGAAATAATGTTGCTAGACTTATACCGCATTCATGACAACTCGGACCGCTGGAAGTTTCAATTCGGAACCTCCGCCCCTGGCATATTTACGTTCACGTTGCACTTCCCGGTCAGAGGGAAAACACAGGGAAAAACCAAGGAGGGTTCTGGGAAGTGGAGGCGGCAACATTTTGGATGAGATGTGTGGATATGACGTCAACTCGGACAAAGTGGAGCTCTGAATGATACCCGAATTTCCGAGCTGGAATTCCGGCCTGGACGACCGTTCAATTCACTTTTTACAGGTCGGAACCCATTTTTTCCGGTGGTCCGAGCTGTCTTGAACGGGGTATAAATCCATGTCTGTGAAACAGGTCCTAAAATATTTAACTGAGAATAGAATAGAATAGAATTGAATTGAATTGAATTGAATTGAATTGAATTGAATTGAATTGAATAGCCACTTTGTGTAATCAGTGGGATGTTTTCAGAAGAACTATTTCCAGGCAGCTGGCTGCTGGCCACTGATGACGTCAGTCGTATGAGTCAATCGGCCTTCCGAGTGATGTCACTCGAGCATTTTGAGGGTTGTCAGTCAGTCAGCAGTACAAGTACAATCTCATATCAAGATGTAAAACTGAAGCTCCAGATCCCTCAGTGTCTCCTTTTATATGGCTCTGGGCACAGTGGCACATTCAACAGTTGACACAACGCACTCGCAGTACAATTTGCTGAGCTACAAAAACTCCTGTATGATTTCTCATTTTGGCGTGCGACAAGACGAGAGAAGGGAACAGCATTGTGCAATTAGCAGTCACACTAGCTACTTCTCACATCATCTGGTCTACAACAGCTTGAGAAAGAGAGAGAGACATAGCAAGACTTAAAGTGAGAAGCAGAGGGAGTGAGAATGAACATAGAGTTTTGGTCTTAAAAGAACTAGAATGATGCCACATTACTACCGTATACATCATAGTGAAATGTGGCAGATGCAGTTCACTGCGAGGCCACCGCAGCCTTTCAGGTCAGGAAAATATTTTCAGCAAGTAGCCTACTGTATGTACTGTACTTCACCTCATCCTTTCACATCCCCTCTCCCACATCTTCCTACACACTCTCTACTTTGCTTAAAAAAAGAAAATCCTTCTATGTCTTTAGATTTTATATTCAAGGGATAGTTCAGATTTTTTGAAG